>NC_092377.1:129595842-129938043 GCF_030028105.1 Mobula birostris | reverse complement strand
TCTAATGAAGGATTTTGACCCAAAATGTCGACGGTTTATTGCCCCGCTTAGCTTCGACCTGACTTGCCGAGTTTCTCCAGCAACCTGTGTGGCCCCTGTATTCTATCTTGGTAGCTTCCAGCTTGGTGGCATGAACATTGATTTCTCTAACCTCTAGTATCCACTCCCCTCTGTTTCTATCTTCGACACTCATCCTCTTTTTTCTCTCATTCTGTTTGCCCTCTCACCCACTCTCCCCTCCCCACCATCATAACCAGCCCACGCTTTCTTCAGTCTGGTTCCCAGCCCCTCCCCTTCATTCTAAATCCACTGCCCTTTCCTGTCAGATCCTCTCTTCTTCCACCTATCACCTCCTCGTTTCACACATCAATCACTTTGTCACCACTCCCCCACCCTCCTACTTACCCCGTCTCAGCTAGATTGAACTATCACCCGCCAGATTTACTCCTCCCTCTCCCCCCACCCCCACCTTCTTCCTCTGGCTTGTGCCACTTTTCCTTCCAGTCCTGATGAAGCGCCTCAACCCAAAGAATTTATTCCCTTTCATTGATGCGTCTGGCACTGTTTTCCCTGGAGTGAAGGAGGCTGAGAGGTGACCTTTTAGATGTTTATAAAACTATGAGGGGCGTAGATAAAGCGGACGGACACAATGCTTTTCACTAAGGCAGAGCAGTCTAAAGCTCGGCGGCACAGGTTTAAGGTGTGAGGAGAAAGAATTACAGTCAACGTGAGGAGTAACTGCTTCACACAGAGTGCAGTCTAAATATGGAACGAATTGCCAGAGGAAGTAGTTGATGCAGGTACAATAACAGCATTTATAAACACTTGGACAGGTATAGGAATAGGAAAGGTTTCGAGGGCCAAGTGCAGGAAAATTGGACGAGCTTGGATGGACCGCATAAACGAGTTGAGCCGAAGGGCCTGTTTGAGTGCTGAGCAACTCTAATCATTAGACCGTTTACCAGTTCCAATTTTCAAGTGAATCCAATGTGTCACTCTCTGTCTTCAAACCTTATGTTAAGTAACACGAAAAAATGGCTTTAATTCCTCAAGGTCCCGGCCCTGGCTTGACATTCAGATGAGCGTGGATTTCCTGGGGTGTCTTTCCCAGAAGGCCTTGGACGTCACAGGCAAATTGATAGACGTCGAGTTTGCCTGACGTCTTCTGAATGATGTCCCGGTGGTAATAGTACCTGAGACAACGACTCAGCTTCTCGTAGTTCATCTTAGGTTTGTTCTTCCGATTGCCCCAACGTTTGGCCACCTGAGAGGGGAGGGGCGAGGAGGGGCCGATGGAGAGAGAGAGCGGGGAGGGGAGAGGGAGGGGGAAAGAGAGGGAGGGAGAGAGGGATGCGAGAGAGAGCTACGAGGAGAGTGGAGTGAGAAGAGCAGCGAGGAGAAGAGGAGAAAGAGAGAGAAGAATTCCTGTTGGTACTGGTGCTTGGTTCAGATCAAATCAGATACCGACCGCCAGGCTCAAGGACAACTTCTATCTTGCAGTTAAAAATTTGATTCCACTTATACGATAAGATCGACTCTTGGCCTCACAATCTATCTCGTTATCGCCTTTGCACATTATTGTCTGGCTGCACTGCACTTTAACTGTTACACTTCATTCTTCATTCTGTTTTTTTCCCTTGTACAATCTCGATGAACTGATGTAATTAAATGATAGGCGTGGATGACATGCAAAACAAAAGTTTTTCACTCTATCGCGGTACATGTCACAATAATAGTCCAGGACTATTTCATCTCTTTCCGTCTGCAAACCTACGCGTTTCCAAAGCCTGTCTGGTGACTTTTCACCACACTCCCTCTCAGGCAAGTGCATCCGTTGATATGGGGAACAGAACTGTGAACAGTGATCAGATATGGAATCAGTGGCACAGAGGCTACTGACATTAACCTACTCAATACGCTTCAGCTGAATCTGCACTGCGCTCCCTCTGTGATACATTCCTCTTTTCTTGAGTACGGAGGTTGGACATTCTCTCTTCTCCCCTGTCACATCGGGCAAAAGAAACATACAAACCTGAAAAGCACATACCACCAGGCTCAAAGTGAGTTTCTACCTCACTGTTATCAGGCTCTTGAAAATATGGACTCTTGACCTCACAATCTACCTCGTTATAACTTTGCGCAGTGCACCGCACTGCACTTTCCGTGTCTTCATTTACACTTTATTCCGAATTGTTACTGTTTTAGCTTGTTCTACCTCAATTCACTTTGTACTTGTTATCTGTATAAACAAGATTGCATCTCGGTACCTGTGTCAACAATAAAACAATTCCAACCCCAATTCCAGTTCCATCTGGCCGACGAGAAGCATCTCACCTCATCGGGATCGGAGAGTTTAAACTCCCAGCCGTTTCCGGTCCAGCTGATGAAGGACTGACAGGATTTGTCCAGGAGCAACTCCAGCAGGATTTGCCAGAGTTGGATGGGTCCGTTTCCTGTGGGGGCGGGGGTGGAGGGGGGAGTGCAGTGAGAGGAGAGAGGGAGGAAGGAAGATAGAGGGACAGAGAGATCGAAAGTGAGATCTAGTAAGAGAGGGTAAGGGAGAGGAGTGATTGTCGAGAGGGAGAGTGGGTTGAGTCGCCTGACGGATGGCAGGAGAGAGAGAAAATGAGAGAGGGTAGAAATTGAAGAGAGAGATTGGGGAGTGGAGAGAGGGACAGCGAAAGTGAAAGCAAAAGGAGAAATAGGAAAGGAATGAAAAGGGGAAAGATAAAATATGAAGAGTGAGAATGAAAGAACGAATGAAGAAGAGGAAGGTGAGCGAGAGATGAGAGGGAGGAGAGAGGAAGAAAAAAGAGGAGGAGAAAGGAGCAGAGAAGAAAGTGTGAAAGAAGAGAGGGAGGAGCAAGAGTGATAGGCGAATATGTAGAATAGGAGAGGGAAAGGGAAAGGAAAAGGTGAGAGAAAGAGGTAAGAAGAACAAATAAAACAGAAAAAAGAAATAAATAAGAAAAGTGGAAAGAGAAGGTGCAATAGAAGGAAGAAGAACAGAGAGAGGGAGAGAGAGATAGAGAGATAGATCAAATGTCAGTCACTGTCGCTGGTAAACAGGACAGCACTCGGCTCTAATCTCCCTCAGCCCTGATCGACCCATTACAATATACAAACATTCTTGTCCATACCGGACTTCGAGATGATTAATCTCTGTATTCCTGCGACTTGCCCTCCCCATGTCCCCATCAAGCACCTCCCAGACTACCTCTCACCTGCAGATCGGGAGAGGGGGCAATATTTTATCAACAGAGGTCACCGCTGAGAAAGGTATCACCTAAGTGAAAAGGGTCACAGAGATAGAAAGGGGAGCATGGGCCAGAGGGGATCACAGATACAGAGAGGGGTAAAGGGGCTGGTGAGGATCACAGGGTTGGGGAGGGTCTAGGGCCCAGAGCGGTGAGTTAAAGACATGGGCTGAAGGTGGACACAGAGGCAGGGAAGGGTTTAGAGGCCAGATCGGGTCACAGAGAAGGGGACGTGGGTAGGTGTTGGAAGGTGTTACAGAGATTGGAGGAATGTAGGTGCCGGACGGGTCACAGATATGGGGAGGAGTGTAGGAGCTGGAGCGGATTACAGAGATGAAGAATAGTGTAGGAACCATAGAGATTCCAAAAGATGGGGAAGTGTGTAGTAACTAGAGCGGGTCACAGAGGTGGTGTAGGGGCTGGAGGGGCTAACAGGGACACGAACAAGAAGATTGGTAAGGGTGTAGGAGCCGGTGCGAATTCAGGGACAGAGAGGGCTGTAGTGGGTCACAGAGAGAGGGAGGTGGTAGCTGGGAGGTGGGACGGAGCAGCGAGAAGAAGGTATGGCTCATACGGCGGGAATCTTTGCTTGTTGAGGCAGCGCCTCCTGTAGATTCTACCGAGAGTGGGGAGGGATGTGCAATGTACGTCTTTTCTTCTCGTTCCAAAACGCGGAACGGACCATTGTAAGGGGGCCTAAGGGGATATTGGCGTGCATAATGGCGGACGAAAACAAGCGAGGCGAAATGTCGGTCAACAGGAACCCATATGTGCTGTACACCGTGATGAGAAGCAGGAATAGGAGAAAAGGAATTGAATATACTGAGGTCGCTGGAATTCTATTGAGTGGTCAACTAGGTGGCGGTGGCATCAGGCATGTTATCACCAAGCATTAGAAGCCAGAGCAGCCTTTAAGGAGCGATGAAACCGCTCGCATAGGCCATTGGTCTACGGGTGATACGCCGTGGTGCGAGTAACCTAACGCCGAGGTTCTAGGCCATCGCAGCCCAGAGGTCTGATATGAATTGGGCTCAGAGGAAGTATCAGATGGGGTGCCAAATCGAACAACCCAGGTGCTGATGAATGACCGAGCCACGTCTGCAGCTGTCGTTCATGCTAGGGGGATGACCCTCTACCATGGTAATGAGGTGCGTGAAACTGTGGGTGGGGGGTGGGAGGACCAACAAGGTTCACATTGACGTGGTCAAAACGTCACTCAGGGGCCTCAAAAAGTGTCAATGGCGCCTGGGTATGATGGTTAATATTTGAACACTGGCACCCCACACAGGCTGCAGCCCAGTCATACATGTCTTTCCAGAGGCCGTGCCACGCAAGCTTTCTGAGGTCCCTGAGCGATGTTTTGACCGAGAAGTGCACGGTGATGGGAGAGGAGAGAAGGCCATGGAGGAAAGAAAAAGGGAGGAAGCACCAGGGGAGAAGTTGATGGGCAGGTAAGGTGATAAGGTGAGTGACGGAAACGTGAATGGGGAATAGTAAGGGTGGGGGAGGGGAACTTTACCGGAAGTTCGAGAAGTGCCATTAGGTTGGGGCTATCCAGGTGGAATGTAAGGTGTTGTTCCTCCAACCTGAGTGTGGCCTCATCACAGCAGTAGAGGAGACCATGGACTGACATATCTGAATTGGAAAGGGAAGTGGAATTAAAATGGGTGGCCTCTGGGAGATCCCTCTTTTTTGGCGACAGAGCTTAGGTGATTGGTGGTCTGCCAATGTACGTCAGGTCTCACTGATATACAGGAGGCCTCACTGAAAGCACCGGATACAGTCGATGACCCCAACAGACTCACAGGTGAAGTGTCACCTCACCTGGAAGGACTGTTTGGGGCCCTGAATGGTAGTGAGGGACAAGTAACGGGGGCGGTTGTCGCACTTCTTCTGCTTGCAAGGATGTGTCGGGGGTTGGGGGGATGAAACGACAAAGGTGTCACGTAGGAAGATATCCCTATAGAAAGCAGATAGTCGTGGTGCGGGGGTTGAAATGAAAGATGTGCTTGGTGGTGGGATCCCAATGGAGGTGGCGGGAGTTAAGGGGAATTATGTGCTGGATGCGGAGGCAGTTGGATGGTGGCTGAGGACAAGAGATTCCTATACCTGGCGGGGTGATGGGAGGATGGGATGAAGGCAGACGTGTGTGAGATGGAAGTGATGTGGTTACGGGCAGCATTGATGGCGGAAGAAGGGAAGCCCCATTCTTTGAAGAAGGAGGACAGTTCTGCAATGAAAAGTCTCATCGAGAGCAGATGCGGTGGAGATGGAGGAATTAAGAGAAGGGAATGGCATTTTTACAAGTAACGGGGTGGGAAGAGGTATAGTTCAGGTAGCTGTGAGAGTCAGTGAGTTTATGATAGACATCAGTGGATAAGCTGTCTCCAGAGACAGAGACAGAGAGATGGAGAAAGGGGAAGGAGATTTCAGCAATGAACCGGGTAAATCTGAGGGCATGGTGGAAAATGGAGGCAAATTTGATGAAGTCAATGAGCTCTGCATGGGTGCAGGGAGCAGCACCAATGCAGACATCAATGCAGCATAGGAAAAGTTGGGAAGTTATACCAGTGTAGGCTTGGAACATAGACTGTTCAACGTGGCCGACAAAAAAGCAAGGATAGGTGTGACCCATGCAAGTCCTGCCTTTTTGTCGACTTTCACATGGGTCCCAGCTATGCATGCCTTTCTTTCAGCCATGGCCTCCTCTGCTGCTGCGATGAGGCCACACTTAGGTTGGAGGAGCAACGCCCTATATTCCACCTGGGTAGCCTCCAACCTAATGGCATGAACATCGACTGCTTGAACTTCTGGTAATGGGCCATCCCTCCCACCTTCACCATTCCCCTTTCTAATTTCCCTCTCTCACCTTAACACCTTACCAATCCATCACCTCCCTCTGGTGCTCCTCCCCCTTCCTTTTCTTCCATGACATCCTGTCCTCCTGTCCTCTCCTATCAGATTCCCCCTTCTGCATCCCTTTGTCACCAATCGACTTCCCAGCTCTATACTTCACCCCCTTTCAGTTTCACCTATCACCTACGATCTTGTATTCTTCCTTTCCCGTCCCCACAGCTTATTACTCTGACTTCTCACCTCTTTTCTCCAGCGCTGTTGAAGTACCTCAGCCTGCAACCTCAACTGTTTACTCTTTTCTGTAGATGCGGCCTGCCTGCTGAGTTCCTCCAGCATTTTGTGTGTGTGGCTTGGATTTCCAGCGTCTGTAAATGTTCTCCTGTTTGTGACTGACAACCTAACCAGGCAATGAGCAGCATTAATAATCATCCCGCTGAGTCTGATTCAGAAGGGTAGGGTGGAGGAGAGGCAGGCTGTGGTGACAGGGTATTGATTAGTTAGGGGAATGGGCAGGAAGTTCTTTGGGCGAGAACAGGATTCCCAGATGGTATGTTGCTTCCCGGGTGCCAGGATCCGTGATATCTTGAATCGAGTCCTCACCATTCTTAAGTGGGAAGGTGAATAGCCAGAAGTTGTGATCCACATAGGTACTAATGTCGTGTGTGGGATGAACAACAAAGTTCTGCGTAGGAAGTTCAGGGAGTTAGGTGCTATGTTAAAGGACAAGAACTCCAGGGCTGTGATCTCAGGATTGCTACCTGTGCCATGCGCTGATGATGCCTAACTAGAAGGATTATACAGTTTAATATGTGGCTAAGGAGTTGGTGTGGTGGGGGAGGGAAAACATACAATATTTAGATCATTGGCTCTCTTTTAGGGAAGGTAGGGCCTATACAGACGGTATGGTTTACACCTGACCATAACAGGAAGGTTTGTTAATGCTGCATGCTGGGGTTTAAACTAGAGTTGCAGGGGGATGGGAACCACAGTGCGAGAACAGTTAGTGGAGAGGTTGTGGAGGCGAAGGTTGGTAAGACCTCAGACAAAGTTAGGAATCAAAAGGTTGAGCAAGGTGTGGTGTCCTGAGCTGCCTGTATTGCAACGCAAGAAGTATCGTAGGAAAGATAGATGATAGTGCTGAAGATGAGGCAGCTGGTTTACAAACAGAGGCAATATGTAGCAAGGATAGGGAGAAATTGTAGTCAACAAGTTGAGTTGCATTGTAAAAGATGGGCAAAATCAAAGAGGGTGAATACAGGACTGAAGGTGTTCTATTTGAATGCGCACAGTATGCGGTAAAAGGTAGATGAATTTGCAGCATAGTTTCAGTTTGGCAGTTCTGATGTTGTAGGCAGCACTGACTCATGCCTGAAAGATTATAAGTATGAGCTTAATGTCCAATGGATACACATTGTATCGAAAGGACAGGCAGGAAGTCAGAGGGAGCAGTGCTGCTCGGTTGGTAAAAAATGAAATGAAATCATTTTGGTGATTTCACCAAAACCTATATCGGTGACCCCGGTTCCCTCGGACAATTCCAGAGTTACTGTGCATGTCAGCATACTGAGACCCTAATCAGCATGGTTTCCTCAAGGGGAAATCTTGCCTGACAAATCTGTTGGAATTCTTTGGAGAAATAACAAGCAGGATAGACAAAGGAGAATCTGTTGATGTTGTGTACTTGGATTTTCAGAATGCATTTGACAAGTTGTCACACATGAGGCTGCTTACCAAGCTAAGACCCATGGTGTTACAGGAAAGATTCTGGCATGGATAAAGTAGTGGCCGATTGGCAGTAGGCAAAGTGTGGGAATGAAGGGAGACTTATCTGAACGGATGCGGTTGATAAGTGGTGTTCCACAGGGGCCTGTGCGGGGACTGATTCCTCTTACATTATATGTCAATGATTTGGATGATGGAATTGATGGCTTTGTTGCAAAGTCTGAAGATAAATTGAGTGGCAGGTAGTAGGGAGGCTACAGAAGGACTTACTAGACAGATCAGGATAGTGGGCAAAGAAATGGCAGATGGAATAGAGTGCCATAAAGTGTATGCACTTTGGTAGAAGAAATGAAAGGGTTGAAGATTTTCTAAATGGAGAGAAATACAAACAAAAACTGAGGTGCAAAGGACCTTGGAAGTCCTCATACAGGATTACCTTCAGGTTAATTTTCAGGTAGAGTCTGTGGTGAGGAAGGCAAATTCAATGTTGGCATTCATTTCAAGCGTAATAGATAAAAGCAAGGATGTAATGTTGAAGCGTTATAAAGCGCTGCTGAGGCCTCAAATGGAGTATTGTGAGCATGTTTGGACCCCTTATCTGAGAAAGGATGTGCTGAAAGTGGAGAGGGTTCAAAGGAGGTTCACAAAAATTATTCTAGGATTGAATAGCTTGTCGTATGAATAGCGTTTGATGGCTATTGGCCTGTATTCACTAGAATTCAGAAATATGAGTGGTCACCTAATTGAAATCTATCTAAAGGTGAAAGGCCTTGATAGAGTGAATGTGGAAGAGTCTAGACCAGAGGGCATAGCTTCAGGATAGAGGGGCATCTTTTTAGAATGAAGATGAGGGGGAATTTCTTTAGGCAGAGAGTAGTGATTCTGTGAAATTCTTTGGTAGCTGTGGAGGCCAAGTCTTTATGTACATTTAAGGCAGAGGTTCAGAGATTCTTGATTGGTCAGGGCATGAAGGATTACGGGGAGAAGGCAGGAGATTGGGTCTGAGAGGAAAATTGGATCAGCCATGATGAAAAAGCATAGCAGACTCAATGGGCCAAATGGCCAGTTTCTGCGCCTATATCAATGGCCTATGTATATCATCCAGGTAAGCAAAAAGAAAAGCTAAGAGTTTCTATAGATAGTCCATCATTCGTTGGAAAGTCTGTGCTGCATTTTCAGCCCCAACAGCATGTGCAGAAAAAGAGGGCAAAACGGGGTTATCACAGCGTTTTTCGGAAGGTCCCCAAGCACACAGACACCTGATGGTAGCTCCCAACTAGATCGACTTTGGCAAAAATAAAATTCCGGCTTAATGTGCCGAAATTCTAGGATTTGAGACAGCTGGTAATAATCGGGCTGCTGGTCTGGTTAGGGCGTCGGTAATCGCCTCATAGGCGGCAACCCCCATTGGATTTAAGAACTATAAGGAGGGGCGATTCGACCAACGTACGATGTTGGCAAACTCAGCCCTCGCGGTGCCACCTTTTCTGGGCCCATTCTACGCGTGCGGCACGGACTGGCGGGCCAGTTATGGGAATGTGGCGCTCAACACCATGCTTTGACACTGTAGTGAAGCATGTGGGCTTAGTGAGGTTTGCGTTGGCCGACGTGCGTAATAACTCTGGAATCGGGGTCACCAATATAGGTTTTGCCAAATGAAACGACATAAGTTATTTCATGTTTAATTTTAAAAAAAACCGTACAGCTCCATATTGCACTCCAAAATAACTGAACACAAAGCGCGGCAAAAGCTACGTCATCACGTGACCCGCCTCTTAAATTGAAACACCAACTCTGATGTCGGTGGTTGAAAATGATGTACACACGCTAATTACATCACCCTACAATATAACCTCCCTTGGATTAGATCCTAGCCCGTAACCCGCTTTTGGGGATTTGCTAATCTATAAATAAACCCCTGAACGACTGGATTAGATCCTAGCCCATAACTAAATCCTGGCTACCCTGCAGATAAACCTTTCAATCAATGGATTAGATCTCAGACTGTAACCTACTCCAAGGAATCTGTTATTTTATATATAACCCCCTTGAAATCCATAGAGTAGATCCTAGACTGTAACCCAGTCAAGGGTCTGTCAAAGGGATTGTTCCGGTCGTGGGTGCTTTGTTTTGGACGTGCAAATGTGGAAGGGACTATCTTAAAACCGGGTCGAAAATCAGCGTTTTTTTGTCGTTTCACAACACGTGCAGTGTGATGTTCCCGCCTCTAGTTCTGCCCCAGGACGTCATCGAACCGTACGCTCTGTTTCCATTGTTGAGGTGCAAGACCATTGTCCGTCTCTCGGAGATGTAACGTAGGCGATTTGGGGAAATGGGGGAGGGAACCAGATCTTTAGGACTTCTCTCTTCAGGACTCTGGGCAGATGGAAAGACGGCTGAGCTGCGTCACACTAGTGGTGTCCCCAATTCTTCCAATAACGCTGCTTTTGACCAGCGCTCTCTCGGCTTCCGCTGGCTCTTCGATCTCCTGCGACCCAAACCGGTCGTGCCTAATCCCGTTTCTGAGCCGCAACCCGGCCACTCTGATCTGTCCCAACGTCCCGTCCCAGCCCGGAGAGGTGACCTGGGCGTACTCCAACAGCTCGGAGCCCGGCTCCGTGGTGGTGGTGCTGGTGGGAGCGGGGGCCGTCCCGCTCAGGGGAGGATGCTTGAGCGATCTGCAGTCCCGTTGCCGGTTCTCCCCGCCGCACATCTCCATACGACCCGCCACTGTGCGGGACTCCGGCGTCTGTATGTGTCAGATGGACGGCAAGAACTTGGCTTACTGCGAGGCGGACATCCAGGACGTAGGGAAAACGCACCTCTCGGACAAGTCCGTCGGAGTCCCGGCGCTACCCAGCACCTTCCGAGAAGTAAAGGGGCAGCAGTGGAAATTTTACAGCGTCTGGAACGCCTGGCAAGATTGCGACTGGTGCAGCGTCCCGGGGAAATGAGGCTCGTCGGTTTCTGCTACGCCAGGCCCATCGTTGGGCAGGAGGAAGCCGTGCCCTGCGAAATCTCGGATTCAGCCGGGCGTCCCGACCTGGCCAGTCGGGGTCCCGAGATAGCGCTGGAACCCTGCCAGGTTCCGTGCCTCACAGAATCACCTTACGGAGCGCACGTCAGGCGCTTGGAGCTGCCGGGTCGGAGATTCGTCCCGCTCGACCTACCCTGCACCCTCCTTATCGAGATTTACCTGGTCTACGTCAACGGAAACGCGAGCCTCAGGTGTCCCGGCGCCTCCGCCTTCACGCCGGTCTCCTGGCGGAAGGACTCCATCTACATAAAGCGGGACGAGCTCTCTGGACGGCGAGGGAGCGCCCATTCCTTAGACGAGCTCACCGGGCGCAGCACCAACACCATTGCCGGAGCGCAGAAGGACGACGAGGGGGCGTACAGGTGCTACGTGTCCGGTGAACTGGCCGCTTCTTTCCACCTGAAAGTGCTAGATCCTTACGGGAGAGGAGCGGCGGCAGAGAGCAACGCCATGATCGCTGTCTGGTACTTCTTGGCTGCCGTCTCGATTACCTTCGTTCTCCTCGGATTCCTGAGCTTTCTGTACATCTACTACAGCCAAGTGCGGCGGCACCAGGTCGTGCACTGGTAGCAGTGCGCCCGTAACGAGTTGTCCGGTTGTAATTCAGAAGGGCATTCAGCCCGTTTTAGTTCCTGCCAGCCCTCAAAGCGGTAGCATCGATTCCCTCCCTCCCTGTAGCCTATTGTCTCTCTCATCTTGCCCCGCTCTCTACCATTCACGCAATACTCTCAAGGGTAATAAACACACTTTTTGTTGGAGCGTGAGAAGTGATCCCAGAGAGAGAAGAGTAAATTACCCACTCAAAGAGTAGTAATTGCATGGAACACACTGCTGGAAGTGGCGGTAGAAGCACCTTTAAGTTATCCTGCAATCTTCCATGCTTCATTGAATAAAAAACCTAGACTGCTCAAATTCTCAACTCAGTCCCCTAGTCAGGTCAATATTCTCGTAAATCTCCGCACTCTTTCCAGCTTAATGATATTGTTCTTATCGCATACAGAGCCGGGCAGAGAATTGGCTGATGGAGCTCAGTTCAAAAAAATGAGAAGTGATGCACTTTAGAAGGTCAGATCTGTCTATTTATCTATCTATCTCTCTATCTGTCTATCTCGCTATCAATTTATTTATTTATTATTTGGGAGACAGTGTGAAGAAGGCCCTGCCGTCCCTTCGAACCACACTGCTCAGCAATACCCCAATTTAATCCTAGCCTAATCACGGGACTATTTACAATGACCAATTAACCTACCAACTGGTAGGTTTTAGACTGTGGGAGGAAATCCATGTGGTTATCAGGAGAACGTACAAACTCTTTACAGGCAATAGCGAGAATTGAACCCAGGTCAGCTGTACTGCAAAGCATTGTGCTAACCACGGCGTTACCGTACTGCCGAACGCAGATTACAAGTCTAATCACAGGATTCTTGGCTGTGTCAAGGAACGGAGGGATCTTGGGGTCAACGTCCATAGATCCCTCAAAATTGCCATGCCAAGCTGATCGGGTGGTTAAGAAGGCATGTGGTGCGTTAGTCTTCACTAGTTGGAGGATTGAGTTGAAGAGCCACGTGGTGATGTTACAACTCGATATAACTCTGGTTAGACCACACGTGGAGCATTGTGTTCAGTTCTGGTCACCTCATTATAGGAGTGATGTGAAGGCCTCAGAGAGGTTGCAGAGGGGTTTTACCCCGATGTTGCCTGGATTGCAAAATCCTGCCTTATAAGGAAAGACTGAGCAAGCTAAGGCTTTTCTTTTTGGAGTGAAGAAAGATGAGAGCCAACTTGATAGAGGTGTGGTGATTGAGTTCAAGCTGCACAGAGGAATGCTGCAGCTCTGTAAAACTATGATGAGACCACACTGAGTATTGTATTCATGTTTGGTCACATCATTATGGGAAGAATGTGAAAGCTTTGGAGTTTACCAGGATGCTGCTTCCATAAGAGAACATGTCTCATGGGGAAAGATTGAGCGAGTGAGTGTCATGGTCCGGTCCGTGAAGTCCATGTTCCGGTTCACGGTTCCTTGTTCCGGGGTTTCTGGTTTTCCCCAGTTTCTGTTTGGCACATGTTTCTCGTTTTGGGGCTGAGACGTAAATACCTCTGCAAACCAGGGATTTCCGGCTGGACTGTTCTGTTCCCTTCCTTGTCTTTCACCCCTTGCCTGACTCTTTGCCTGGATACCTCTCCTGACTCTCTGCCTGCTCACCTAGCCTGGATACCCCGCCTGTATCGCTGAAGTGTTCCCGCCGGAGCCAGAGCGGAGCCTTGCTCGGTCAAGATAAGGAACTGTCTTTCGTTGTGTGGAATTGTCCCTCTGTGTCCTCACCTTCGCTAGGTGGGTCCGGCCGTTTGCCGCCACCTGGTGTTCGGATCCGTCTCTTCATGTTCAGTGTTCTGTGTATGTGTCCCGGCCCTACGTCCTGCTCCCAAGGAGGGGTCCCGGCTCTGTGTTATGTGTGTGAGTCCCGGTCCCACGTCCTGTTCCCAAGGAGGGATCCCGGCTCTGTGGTAGGTGTGAGTCCCGGCGCTACGTCCTGTTCCCGAGGGATCCCGACTCTGTGTTATGTGTGTGAGTCCCGGCCCTACGTCCTGTTCCCAAGGAAGGGTCCCAGCTCTGTGTTCCGTGCTCCTGTCTCTTCTCGTTCAAGGGTCCGTGCTCCTGAAGGCCCTCGTCCTGTCTGTGCCTAATCCAGTCCTATCCGAGTCCTGTCCATGTGCCTTTACCTGCCCTTGTGTCTCGCCCTACCCCGGAGTTCCTCACCCAAGCCATGTCCAGTCCTGTAGCCTCGTCTTGTCCTCGCCTAGTTTTGGAGTCCGAGCCCGAGTCAAGTCCCAGGTTCTGGGTCCTTGCTCAGTGTCTGGCTCAGAGTCCATACCGAAGCCTCTGCATTTCAGGACCCAAGACACCATCCTGCAGGCCTCAAGGCCAAGACCCCAGCCTCAAACTTCGAGAGCCAAGTCCCCAAGCTCAAGCCTCAAGACCCCAGCCTCCAGTCCTGCAGTCATGTCATGTCCTTGCCTAGTTCTGGGGCCCGAGCCCGAGGCAAAACCCAGGTTCTGGGTCCTTGTCCAGTCTCTGGCTCGGGGTCCAAGCCCAAGTCTGCGTTCTTGTCCCTGCTCCTTGTTTGTATCCGGTCACGTCCCTACTCTGGTCAAGTCTTGTTCCTTGTACTTCATTGTCTGTATCTTGCATTTGGGTCCGCTACCAGCGCCCACATTGTGAGAGTGAGGGCTTTTCTGTTTGGAGTGAAGGAGGGTGAGAGGTGACTTGATAGAGGTGTATATGATTATATGAGGTACAGATAGAGTGGTCAGCCAGAGCCTTTTTTTCCCCAAGCTGGCAGTGGGTAATACCAGAGGACATCGGGGTGAAGTGAGTGGAGAAAAGTTTAGGTGAGATGTCAGAGTTAGATTGTTTTTACAGGGAGTGGTAAGTGCATGGCACACACTGCCGGACGTGGTGATAGAGGCATATAGATACATTCAGGACATTTAGGAGATTCTTAGATAGGCACATGGATGAAAGAAAAACAAGAGAGTTCATGGTTGAGTAAGAGAGAAGCTTTAGGTTGATTGTGGAGCTGCTTTATATAAGTTGGAAGGCCCGGTGTGCTGTACAGTTCTATCCTCTACATTCTGTAACAGGCTGAACAAAACTCCATATAGTGCTCCATTTGCAGCCTCGCCAATGTCTTGTACAAATGCAACATAATCATATTTTTTTCCTGTAACGTTCCCGCTATTAGCATCTACGTTCCCGCAGAAAACGGCCAGTGAAGGAGTGGAGCTTTGAGGCTTTGACTCGAGAGATTCTGGCAGTTTTGGCAGTTGGTCTGTGCAATCAAGTCAATCAAGATTTGAATAGATCAGCAGAAAGCCGTTGATTAGACAATCAAGATTTGAATAGTTCAGACTCAGCAGTAAGCAGCTGATTGGGCAGTCGAGGTCAGGTGACCAAACATTTTGAAAAGCTCAAACAGATAAATAGAGGGATAGCTCAAGCGAAGCGGCCAGTGCATGAGTGGGCCAGTGAAGGAGTGGAGCTTTGAGGCTTTGAATTGAGAGGCTTCGACGGGAAGAGGCGGAGGACAAGCTCGCTCACAATTAGTTTTTACAA
This sequence comes from Mobula birostris, assembly GCF_030028105.1. Classification (NCBI taxonomy): domain Eukaryota; kingdom Metazoa; phylum Chordata; class Chondrichthyes; order Myliobatiformes; family Myliobatidae; genus Mobula; species Mobula birostris. The sequence goes on along the minus strand of NC_092377.1, from coordinate 129,923,054 downwards.
TGTCTCCTGAGATGATGATGTGCCTCTCAGGTGAAATGTGGCAGTCTTGGGGGAACACCCCTCTCCCGCAGAGTCACATCTGCCAGAGTGCATACGGCTGGGTGATCTGGAAGACGGTGTAAGGAATCTGGAGCAGCAGCTGGATGACCTTCGACTCATAAGGGAGAATGAGGCAGTCATAGATGAGAGCTACAGGGAGGTAGTCACACATAGGCTGTCGGAAGCAAGTCGTTGGGTATCAGTCAGAGGGGGGAAAGCGAAGGTGAGCAGACAGGTAGTGCAGAGCACCCCTGTAGCCATTCCCCTGAATAATAAGTTTACCGTCCTGGATACTGTTGTCGGGGACGACCGACCAGGTGTGAGCCACGGTGGCAGGGCCACCGGCACTGAGTCTGACCCTGTGGTGCAGAAGGGTGGGACGGAGAAGAGGAGAGCAGTCGTCATTGGAGACTCTATAGTCAGGGGAGCAGACAGGAGATTTTGTGGACGTGAGAAGTACACCCTCATGGTTTGTTGCCTCCCGGGTGCCAGGGTCCGGGATGTCTCTGACCGGGTGCACGACATCGTGGTACGCGAGGGAAAGCAACCAGAAGTCGTGATACATGTTGGGATCAACGACATAGGGAGGAAGAGGGATGAGGTCCTGAAGTGTGAGATTCGGGAATCAGGCAGAAGGCTGAAGAACAGGACTCAAGGGTGATGTTCTCAGAATTGCTGCCAGTGCTACGTGACAGTGATGGTAAGAATTGGAGGAGATGGCAGTTGAATGCGTGGCTGAGGAGTTGGTGAAGGGAGCAGGGGTTTAGATTTTTAGATCATTGGGATCTCTTCTGGGAAAGGTGGGACCTGTACAGATTGGATGGGTTGCACCTGAACTCGAGGGGGAGCAATATCTTTGCAGGTAGGTTTGCTAACATGGTTCGGGAGGGTTTAAACTAATTTGCGAGGGGGATGGGAGCCAGAGCGATAGAGCAGTGAAAGAAGTGCATGGAGTAAAGCCAGATCTAACATACAGAGAGGCTTTGAGGAAAGAGAAGCGGAATAAATGGTGTGAAGACAGTAAGGTAGAAGGGCTGAAATGTGTGTACCTCAATGCAAGAAGCATCAGAAACAAAGGTGATGAACTGAGAGCTTGGATACATACATGGAATTTGATGTAGTGGCCATCACAGAGACTTGGTTGGCACCAGGGCAGGAATGGATTCTCAATATTTCTGGATTTCAGTGCTTTAAAAGGGATAGAGAGGGCGGAAAAAGGGGAGGAGGGGTGGCATTACTGGTCAGGGATACTATTACAGTTACAGAAAGGGTGGGTAATGTAGCAGGATCCTCTTTTGAGTCAATATGATTGGAAGTCAGGAACAGGAAGGGAGCAGTTACTCTATTGGGGGTATTCTATAGGCCCCCTGGTAGCAGCAGAGATATAGAGGAGCAGATTGGGAGGCAGATTTTGGAAAGGTGCAAAAATAACAGGGTTGTTATCATGGGTGACTTTAACTTCCCTAATATTGATTGGCACCTGATTAGTTCCAAAGGTTTAGATGGGGCAGAGTTTGTTAAGTGTGTCCAGGATGGATTCCTATCACAGTATGTGGACAGGCCGACCAGGCGGAATGCCATACTAGATCTAGTACTAGGTAATGAAGCGGGGCAGGTCACAGATCTCTCAGTGGGTGAGCATCTGGGGGACAGTGACCACCGCTCCCTGGCCTTTATAATTATCATGGAAAAGGATAGAATCAAAGAGGACAGGGAAATTTTTAATTGGGGAAGGGCAAATTATGAGGCTATAAGGCTAGAACTTGCGGGTGTGAATTGGGATGATGTTTTTGCAGGGAAATGTACTATGGACATGTGGTCGATGTTTAGAGATCTCTTGCGGGATGTAAGGGATAAATTTGTCCCGGTGAGGAAGATAAAGAATGGTAGGGTGAAGGAACCATGGGTGACAAGTGAGGTGGAAAATCTAGTCAGGTGGAAGAAGGCAGCATACATGAGGTTTAGGAAGCAGGGATCAGATGGGTCAATTGAGGAATATAGGGAAGCAAGAAAGGAGCTTAAGAAGGGGCTGAGAAGAGCAAGAAGGGGGCATGAGAAGCCCTTGGCAAGTAGGGTAAAGGAAAACCCCAAGGCATTCATCAATTATGTGTAGAAAAAAAGGATGACAGGAGTGAAGATAGGACAGATTAGAGATAAAGGTGGGAAGATGTGCCTGGAGGCTGTGGAAGTGAGCGAGGTCCTCAATGAACACTTCTCTTCGGTATTCACCAATGAGAGGGAACATGATGATGGTGAGGACAATATGAGTGAGGTTGATGTTCTGGAGCATGTTGATATTAAGGGAGAGGAGGTGTTGGAGTTGTTAAAATACGTTAGGACAGATAAGTCCCCGGGGCCTGACGGAATATTCCCCAGGCTGCTCCACGAGGCGAGAGAAGAGATTGCTGAGCCTCTAGCTAGGATCTTTATGTCCTCGTTGTCCACATTATTGGTACCGGAGGATTGGAGGGAGGCGAATGTTGTTCCCTTGTTCAAAAAAGGTAGTAGGGATAGTCCGGGTAATTATAGACCAGTGAGCCTTACGTCTGTGGTGGGAAAGCTGTTGGAAAAGATTCTTAGAGGTAAGATCTATAGGCATTTAGAGAATCATGGTCTGATCAGGGACAGTCAGCATGGCTTTGTGAAGGGCAGATCGTGTCTAACAAGCCTGATAGAGTTCTTTGAGGAGGTGACCAGGCATATAGATGAGGGTAGTGCAGTGGATGTGACCTATATGGATTTTAGTAAGGCATTTGACAAGGTTCCACACGGTAGGCTTATTCAGAAAGTCAGAAGGCATGGGATCCAGGGAAGTTTGGCCAGGTGGATTCAGAATTAGTTTGCCTGCAGAAGGCAGAGGGTGGTGGTGGAGGGAGTACATTCAGATTGGAGGATTGTGACTAGTGGTGTCCCACAAGGATCTGTTCTGGGACCTCCACTTTTCGTGATTTTTATTAACGACCTAGATGTGGGGGTAGAAGGGTGGGTTGGCAAGTTTGCAGACGACACAAAGGTTGGTGGTGTTGTAGATAGTGTAGAGGATTGTCAAAGATTGCAGAGAGACATTGATAGGATGCAGAAGTGGGCTGAGAAGTGGCAGATGGAGTTCAACCCGGAGAAGTGTGAGGTGGCACACTTTGGAAGGACAAACTCCAAGGCAGAGTACAAAGTAAATGGCAGGATACTTGGTAGTGTGTAGGAGCAGAGGGATCTCGGGGTACATGTCCATAGATCCCTAAAAGTTGCCTCACAGGTGGTTAGGGTAGTTAAGAAAGCTTATGGGGTTTTAGCTTTCATAAGTCGAGGGATAGAGTTTAAGAGTCGCGATGTAATGATGCAGCTCTATAAAACTATAAAGTTAGGCCACACTTGGAGTACTGTGTCTAGTTCCGGCCACCTCACTACAGGAAGGATGTGGAAGCATTGGAAAGGGTACAGAGGAGATTTACCAGGATGCGGCCTGGTTTAGAAAGTATGCATTATGATCAGAGATTAAGGGAGCTAGGGCTTTACTCTTTGGAAAAAAGGAGGATGAGAGGAGACATGATAGAGGTGTACAAGATAATAAGAGGAATACATAGAGTGGATAGCCAGCACCTCTTCCCCAGGGCACCACTGCTCAATACAAGAGGACATAGCTTTAAGGTAAGGGGTGGGAAGTTCAAGGGGGATATTAGAGGAAAGCATTTTACTCAGAGAGTGGTTGGTGCGTGGAATGCACTGCCTGAGTCAGTGGTGGAGGCAGATAATCTGGTGAAGTTTAAGAGACTACTAGGCAGGTATATGGAGGAATTTAAGGTGGGGGGTTATATGGGAAGCAGGGTTTGAGGGTCGGCACAACATTGTGGGCCGAAGAGCCTGTACTGGGCTGTACTATTCTATGTTCTATGTTCTATTCTGGGTGACCCAGTATGTAGAATAACAGTCTGGAATCTAATCCGAGGGTTCAGGGAGTTTATATATAGAGTAACAGATCCCTGGAAGTAGGGTACAGTCTGGAATATAATCTAGGGTTTCAAGGAGGTGGGGTTATATATAATAAAACAGATTTCCGCAGTGGGTTACAGGCTGGGACCTAATTCAGGGCTGGGTCGGGGTGTTATATATAGAATAACAGATCCCAGAAAGTGGGGTAAACAGCACGATCTAATCCAAGGCTTGGGTGGGGTTATTATATATAGAATAACATAGACCCCAGGGGTTGGTTACAGGCTTAGATCTAATCCATGGGATCAAAGGGAGGTGTGGGGTGGGAGTTTATATACAGAGTTACAGTTCCACGGCAGGTGGTTACAGGATGGGATCTTATCGAGCGGCTTGTGGGTTTATATTGAGAAATGGAGTAACAGACAGCCCAGTTCTGAGGGGTTTATGTATGGGGTTTTGGATGCTGGCACACACTCCTAGATTGGAATCTAATTCTAGGGAACCTGGGAGGTGTGAGGCTGCTACTGTCACACAGGAACACTCTTCCGGAATTTGGACAATGAACACACTGAGGTGTTCTGTTCAATCCAAATATACTGTTGTGGAAGCAGGAATGTTCCTACCATTGGTCTATTGATCGGTGGTATGTTGTCCTGCATTGAATCATATCCAAACCATCTACATCACCTACCATTGGTAATTGTGTCAGGCAACTGCTGATTGGTGGAGTGACATCTGCAATTTTCCAGTTTTCCGGAACCATTCGAGAATCTAGAGATTCTTGAAAGATAATTACTAACGCCTACTTCACCCAGCTCTTCCAGAACACTGATCCAGGTGACTTATCTTCCTTCAGACATGGAATGGCACAGCAGACTCCATTGGCCAAATGCCTAATTCTGTTTCTGTGTTATTAAACTGGAGAGAGTGAAGGAAAGACTCAGGGGGATGTTACTCGGACTGGGGGGCTTGAGTTATAAGGAGAGACTGGACAGGCTGGGACAGTTTTCCCTGGACTGAAGGAGGCTGTGGGGTGACCTTGGAGGTTTATAAAATCATGAGGGGTGTTGATAAGGTGAATGTTCACAGTCCTTTCCGCAGGGTAGTGGAGTCTAAAACGTGAGGGCAGAGGTTTAAGGTGCGAGAGGTAAGAATTAAAGGGGAAGAATTTTCACACAGAGGGCGTTGGTGTATGGAATAAGCTGTCAGAGGAAGTGATAGATGTGGGTGGAATTACCATGTTTAAGATATACTTGATCCGATCCATGGATGGGAAAGATTTAAAGGGATATGGGCCAAACTGAGAAAATGGGAAAAGCTCAAGTAGACAACTTGGTCAGCATAGAGGATGTGGACTGAAGGGCCTCTCCCTGCGCTGTATAATTCTCCAGCTCTACATTGGTCAGGGTTTCGTAAACTGAATGTTGACCTTACTGACACATCTCAGTCCCTAAAGAGATGGGATAGGGGAGATGAAGATCTGTTTTCCCCAGTGGGAGCGTCTCAATCAAGTGGACAGTTACAAGATCAGGGAGTGGTCATTTGTAATTGGGACACATCAGATCTTTACAGCTATGTTGGGGATCTCGGCAATTCTCTGCCTTGGCATGTGGTGTAGGTCGGATGACTGGCAGAGGGAGCAGGATAAATGGAACAGAAGAGGAGTTGAAGCAACGGGAAGTTCAGCTGTAATCTCATAGAATGAGATCAAGAGAGTCGAGAAGTTACGTCACAGCTTTATAAAGCCCTGGTCAAACCACATCTAGAGTATTGCATTTAGTTCTGGTCATGCCATTACAGGAAGTTTTTGGAGAGAGTGCAGGAGAAGCAGAGCCCTCCTCACCATCGAGGATATCTTCAAAATATTGTGACTCAAGAAGGCAGCATCCATCACTATGGACTCTCACCACCTGGTACATGCCCTCTTTTCATTACTATCATCAGCAAGGAGGTACAGAAGCCTGTCGACCCACACTCAACAATTCAGGAACAGCCTCTTGCCCTCTGCCATCAGACTTTTGAATGGACCATGAACCCATGAGCCCTGCTTCATTATTTATATTTTGCATAAGTGAATTATTTTGTAACTTGTACAGTTTTTTTGTCTTGCAGAGTACTGCTGCCACAAAATAACAAATCTCATGCAAGTGTCAGTGCTAATAAACCTGATTCTGATTGTGAAAAGCAAGGTTATATTAATACACCCAGGGAGTGGAAAATTGGAGAGAGGGGCCGCAATCTACACTGCCACCAGAGGGCAATGTCGAACCACCTCACTCCCCAGACACTGACAGAGTCACAAAGCAGAGAAAAAGGCCCTTTGGCTCAACTGGTCTATGCTGACCAAGATTCCGATCCAAACTAACCCCATCTACCTGCGTTTGTCCTATATCTGTCTTAATATTTCCTATCTATGTACCTCTCTAAGTCATTCAACCTGCTTCAACTAGTTTCTCTGGCGCTTTTTCCATACAAAGTTCACTCTTTGAGTGAAAAATTTGTCCCTCGTTTTTAAGTCTCTCTGGTCTCACCTTAAAATTATGCCCTTTCGTTTTTGACTCCCTTTCCACGGGACTGTGACCATCCACCTTATCTACATCCTTTATGATTTTATAAATCTCTATAAAGTCAACCCTCAGCTGCCTTCACTCCAGGAAAATAATCTCGGTCTATTCAGGGACTATTATAACTCAAGCCCTCCAGTCCTAGTAACATCCTCAGGCATCTTTCCTGCACCCTCTCCAGCTTAATGACATCCTTCCTAAAGCTGGCGACCAGAAATGCACACAGTACACCAAGTGCTGTGGCACTAATGTCTTGTCCAACGTTTCACACAGAGGATGGTGGGTATATGGAACAAGCTTCCAGAGAGAAAACGTTCTGACACTTACACAGAAACACAGAAAACCTACAGCACAATACAGGCCTTTCAGCCCACAAAGCTGTGCTGAAAATGTCCTTACCTTAGAAATTACCCAGGGTTACCCATAGCCCTCCATTTTTCTAAGCTCCATGTACCTATCCAGGCCTCCACCACCGCCGCTGGCAGCTCATTCCATGCACTCACCACCCTCTGCATAAAACACTTACCCCTGACATCTCCCCTCTACCTTGTTCCAAGCACTGTAAAACTATGCCCTCTCGCGCTAGCCATTTCAGCCCTGAGAAAAAGCCTCTGACTACCTGCCTTTGACAAGGCCATGCTGACTATTCCTAATCATATTATTCCTCTTCAAATGTTCATAAATGTTCTAGATCTTCATCATTACCTAGTTTTTTGAACCTTTCGTAAGCTCTTCTTTTTTTTTGACTAGATTTACAACAGCCTCTGTATACCATGGTTCCTGTACCCTACCACCCTTTCCCTGTCTCATTGGAACGTACCTATTCAGAACCCCACGCAAACATCCCCCGAACATTTGCCACATTTCTTCCCTACGTTTCCCTGAGAATATCTGTTTCCAATTTATGCTTCCAAGTTCCTGCCTGATAGCCTCATATTTCCCCTTACTCCAATTAAATCCCTAATTGTTTCCCTAATTTGTCTGTTCCTATCCCTCTCCAATGCTATGGTAAAGGAGATAGAATTATGATCACTATCTCCAAAATGATCTCCTACTGAGAGACCTGACACCTGAACAGGTTCATTTCTCAATACCAGATCAAGTACAGCCTCTCCTCTTGTAGACGTATCTACATATTGTGTCAAGAAACCTTTCTGAACACATCTAACAAACTCCACCCTATCTAAACTCTTCAATCTATAGAGATGCCAATGAATATTTGGGAAATTAAAATCTCCCATCACAACAACTTGTTATTATTACTCCTTTCCAGACTCTCTACCTGCTCCTCGATGTCCCTGTTACTATTGGGTAGTCTATAAAAACACCCACTAGAGCTATTGACCCCTTCCTATTCCTAACTTTCACCCACAGAGACTCTGTAGACAACCTCTCTATGACTTTCACCTTTTCTGCAGCCGTGATACTATCTCTGATCAACAGTGCCACGCTCCCACCTCTTTTGTCTCCCTTCCTGTCCTTTCCGAAACATCTAAAGCCTAGCAGTGTCATAAGGGGGAGCTGGTGGCGGACCCAAATGCAAGACACAGACACTGAAGTACTAGGAACAGGACTGGGGGTGACAAGAAGGCAAGGGAAGTCGGGAGGAAACGATGCTGGACATGGACACAGGTCCTGGATGAGACAAGGACACAGGGCCTGGGCTAAGACTTGGACTGGGAGCGTAAGACCTGAACAAGGAACTTGAAACAAGGAGCCTGGACTCGGACTCCGAGCCATAGACTAGACAGGGACCCGGAAGATGGGTCTTGACTCGGGCTCGGAATCCGAATCCAGACTAGGAACAGGCCAGACACAAAAATAGTACAGGGTATACGAAGCCTTGACATGGACTGGACGAGGTTCTAGGACGGGGCTTGGACAAGGAGAGGTTCTTGGGCGTGACGAGAGATTTCAGGACGGGACGAGGAATTCCCAGCACAGGACGAGGTACTCCAGCAGTGGGCTGGGCGTGGAACTCCATATTCAGCTTGGCTCGGCTCTTGACTCTTGGACTGGACGAGGCACTCCTGGACGGGACGCTGCTCCAGGACGGGACGTGGCTCGGCTCTTGGGTACTAGGCTGGGCACGGCCATTGAACTAGGATTTTCTGTTCCCTCTCATTCACCAATCAACTTCTCAGATCTTTATTTCAGCCACTGCCCCCTCCCAGTTTCACCTATCACCTGCCACCTTGCATTTCTTCCTGCACTCCCCCCAACCTTCTTACTCTGATTTCTCTTCTCTTCTTGCTTTCCTGTCCTGATGAAGGTATCAGTCCAAAACAACGGTAGTTTACTCTATTCCATAGATACTGTCTGACCTGCTGAGTTCCTCCAGCATTATGGTGTGATGCTTAAGTTTGAATATAAATCCGATGGGCAACCTTTTTACAATGGGTGCTATATTTGTTGAAAGAAGTGTTTGAGGCAGCAACAATAACAACATTTAAAAGGCACTTTGATAGGTACAAGGATGGGAAAGGTTTAAAAGGATCTAGGTCAATTGTGGCCAAGTAGAGCTAGCTTCGGTGGGAATTTTGGTTTGCAGTGCACCATGTGCCTCCTCTGTCTGGGAGTCTACAAGTGGCCTGAGAGGGCAACCTGTCCACAAACCCAGCAGGATCAGGAGGCAGGAGCCCCCACCCATGCAGGATACTGTTCTGGAATGTTCCAAATATTCATTGCCTGCTTATTCATGTTATTTTTTTTGTTTTCATATTTGCACAGTATTTTTGCCTTCTATAATTTAGTTGAACGTCCCCTTGGGCCGTCTTTCGTTGCTGCTGTTATAGTTACTATTCTATAGATTTGTTGAGAACATGCATTTCACGGTTAATATGGTGACACATATGTATTTGGATTAAAATTTACTTTGAACTTTGACCTTTGAATATGTTACTACTGGAGTAGATCACTGATGATAAGCCATCTATTGATCTCCATGCTATTGTATTGATCAGTCACTACAGTTCACAGTGCTCGCCTTTGTAGTGATACTACACCACCACGAGCAGGCTATCCCCAAACTCTATCAGCTCCGCCGGAATCCCTTTCCTACACGGACTGTGGTGGTGTGAGGATCGAGGCAGCTGACTCCACCATCTCCAGTGGGTCAATGGATTCTTGCAAAACGCCAGAAGTGAATATATAAAAGAGATATTATGGAAGAGTAGTTTGAGATGTCTGTGATTTAAACAGGGTAGCTAGAACTTCGAACATCTCGAACATAAATAAACGTAGCACAAGAACAGGCTTTTCAGCCCACAACGTCTGTGCTGGACACAGTACTAAATGAAGCCATTTTTTAAATGCCTACATTTGATCCGTATCCCTCACATTCCCCACACATTCACGTGTCTGTCTAAATGCGTGTTAAACACCTCTCTCATGTCTGCTTTCACCACCACCCCTGGCAGCCCATTACAGGCACTGAACACATTCTGTGTTAAAAAAAAAAACCTAAATCCCACATTTTTAAGTTAACATTCTCACATTAAAATTATGCCCAGCCTGTGAGCTTGACATTTCCAGCCTTGGGAAAGAAGAGTTTCTGACGGTCTATGCCTCTCTGATAATAAAACTTACCTTGTACTTTGAACGTTGAATGTGTTGCTACTGGGGAAGGGCACTGGTGATAAACAAACTGTTGACCTCCATGCTATTCTATCAATTAGTTACTACAGTTCTTCCTGCTTGCCTTTATTGAAATAAGGTTTTAGTTGCTATTTAGATTGTACTTTACTTGCCATTTTAAACTGGAATTGGAGTTGGTGCGTTACTGTCACAAGTACCGAGGTACAGTGAAAAAATTGTCAGGATCGGAATCAGGTCTACTATCACTGATAAATGTTGTGAAATTTGGTGTTCTGCAGCAGCAGTACAGTGCAAGACATTAAAAAAAAACTATAAGCTACAAAAATATATAGTGCAAAAGTGAATAGTGAGGCAGTATTCATGGTTTCATGCACCATTCAGAAATCTGATGGTGCAGGGGAAGAAGCTGTCAGCCTCCAACTGACCGAGAAATGAGCACGAATGCTGGGAGATCATGTTGTGGTTCTACAGAACGCTATGTGGGTCAACACTTGCAGTATGCTGTTTAGATTTTGGCAACCTGCTGAGGAATGATGTTGAAGGGAAGGGTTAGAATAATCTTAGATAGATTAAAATGTCAACACACAAAGGTGTATATACCGTAGTGTAATGTTACTGTCATAAAGGGGGCGCTGGGAGCGGACCCAAATGCAAGGCACAGACACTGAGGTACCAGGAACAGAATAGGACTAGAGACTAGAGTCAGGTGCGTGACTGGATGCAGACTAGAAGCTGGGACAAAAACACAGACTTGGGGTAGGACATTGGCGAGGCAAGCGGGACCAGGATTAGGAACTGGGAACTAGGAACCTGGGCTTGGACTCCGAGCCAGAGACTGGACAAGGACCCAGAACCTGGGTCTTGACTCGGGCTCGGACACCAGAACTAGGCGACCACATGACGTGGCTACAGGACTGGACGAGGCACATGGACAGGATGGGAACACAACACCTTGACTTGGACGTGGCTTGGACTAGACGAGAGACTCCAGCACAGGACGAGAGACTCCAGCACTGGACGAGGGAACTCCAGCACCGGGCTGGGCGAGGTACTCCTGGGCTGGGCGAGACACATGGACAGGACGAGAACATAAAGCCTTGATTTGTTCAAGGGAGAGACAGGAACGCAGAGCCTTGGTCGGTGGAGAGACAGGGACGCAGGGACATAGAACACAGAGCCGGGACCCCTCCTTGGGAACAGGATGAAGGGCAGGGACTCATACACAGAATGCTGAACACGTCGAGACAGTTCACAACACTGGGTAGCAGCAAACGGCCGGACCTACCTAGCGAAGGCGAGGACACAAAGGCAGATCTCAACACTAGGTAGCGGCAAACGCCCAGACCTACCTAGTGAAGGCGTAGACACAGAGACAGTTCAAAACAACGATAGACAGTTCCTTATGTTACATGCCTCAAGGAGATCGGTGATTTTTTTTTGTGAGAATGATGTAATGGTCTTTTAGAGGTCACCTGATGTAATTTTCCCTCCGATGTGATGTCACGTGATGACATGTGCACCACGGGTATATAAGGGAAGACCCCAGATGATGCAGTTAGTTTTTAGTTTTTCGATTTCCAGCTAGAAAGTACTGTGTCTCCGTTTCTGTTGCGTATTTGTTTTTATGACGCAGTTTCATTTTTAAAACGGTTGTCACGTTCTGTTGCAAGGTACAATAGTGCTGGATTGGCAATTTTTGCTAGATGTGTTGATTTACCTTATTCCAGCAGTAGTACGGGAGATTGAAGACTTTATCAAAGTACGGGACCCGAAGGATTGAGAGGCGTCGGCATCGTTCAGCAGTTTAACAAAGGATCGACCTTATTGAGTCTTCGTTGAAGGAGTAGTGACCTGCTTCAAAGATAACTCTTGCCAAAAGACCAAGGAGTTCATGCGGGATTTGCTCTCTGGAAGAATTTAAGGTCAGTTGTTTTAAACTGTTTATTTCCGGCATCGTGAATCCTGTGGACAGAACCAGCAGGAAAGTCGCGTCTATGAAGAAATCCTTCTCCAGAGAAGTCCCTCCCAATTGAACGTATTAATCTGTTAGACTGTCGAATTTACCATTTTAAGAACTATATCGCTTTAAGAACTGCTTTCGCATTTAACACTTAAGAATCAGTGCCGAGTGACGATTTGTTGAACGGCTGCATAGCGGTTAACTTCCGGTTAAGGTTTTCATTTGTTTTTTTTTATCGTTTATCCGTGTTTAATAAATGTTTGGTTGTTTTTATCTCACCTGTCTCGATTGATATTCATTGTTGCCAGTTACGTAAATAATCTGTGGGGGCTCGTGGGATATGTTCCGATTTTGAGTTTAAGTGCTGGTAATTGCCATTTTGATTTGGAAAAGGGAAATACCCGATTTTTTTTAGTTTGATTGGTTTGTGAGTGGTATTCGGCAACAATGAATATTGATGGGTTTATGGACACGCCTGACCCGGTGTCTTTAGTGAATGCGAGAAAACCTGAGGTATTGGAGATTGCTAGGAGGTTAGATATTAAAGGAATTACGAAGAATACCACCAAGGCGTTGATACAAAGACAAATCGCTGAGCATTATATTACTTTGAAACTGTTTGAAGATGAGGTGTTAGATAAGTTTCCGATGAGTAATCTGGAAATGCAGTTACTTCTTGAACAGTTAAAGTTTGAAAAATTTAAAGCGGAAATGGCCGAAAGAGGGGCTAATAAAAAAAGGAATTTGAAGAAAGAGAGCAAAATAAAATAAGGGAATTTAAAGAAAGAGAAGCTGAAAACCAGAGGAAATTTGAGCTAGAGATGCAGAAATTAAAGTCCGGGAATCAGCCTTCTGGTTCTAAGAAACAGTTTATTGCTAGTCGTGAGGTTATTTTGGCTCCTCCATTTCTGAAGCTGAACTGGACAAGTATTTCCAGCATTTCGAAACTGTTGCTCTGACTTTAAAGTGGCCGAAAGAGCAATGGCTAGTAATGTTACAAAGTGTAATTAAAGGCAAGGCACAACAAGTTTATACAGCTTTAAATGTGAGCAAGCACTGAACTATGATATTGTTAAACAGCATATTTTAAAGGCATATGAGTTGGTTCCGGAAGCGTATAGAGAAAGATTCAGAAATTTGAAGAAATTGGTGGAAAAAACTTATGCGGAATTTGCCTGTGAGAAATCTGTATGTTTTGAGAGATGGGTTTCCTCTAAAAATGTGAATGGGGAGTATAATAAATTAAAAGATCTGATTTTGCAGGAGGAATTTAAAAGAAGCATTCCTGTTGAACTGAGAACATACTTAAATGAACGGGACACTGCTACATTGCAGGACATTGCTAAATTAGCTGATGAGTATGTTTTAATTCACAAGATTAAGTTTTCTCCAGGTAAAAATTTTAAAAGGAAAAATAGCACAGAGAGTCAAGGTAAACCAGAAAGTAAACCTGGATTTAGTGAGAAAAGTAAGGATGAAGGGAGACATGTGAAGGAAAGACATTTTCGTATTATTTGTAATTATTGTAAGAAACCTGGACATGTAGTAGCTAATTGCTTTCGATTGAAAAAGAAAGAGAAAGAAGTAGTTCCAGATGCTTGTTTGCAGCAAATTGAAACACCTGTAAATTCACAGGGTTTAGGAAATACTAAGGAAGATGTGTCAGAGTCTGACCAAGTTAAGAAGGGATATGAAAATTTTACAACAGAAGGATTTGTATCCTTGAAAGAAGGATCCAGTTCAGTACCAATAAGAATACTTGGAGATACTGGAGCTTCTCAATCACTAATATTAGACAGTGTGCTAAAGTTTAGTGATGAGTCCGACATTGCTGAGGTAAATTATATAAGAGGAGTTGGGAGTGCCCTTATGCCAGTACATTTACATAGAGTAAATTTAAGGTCAGGATTAGTTACAGGGATTGTTAAAGTAGGACCACAATCCAGTTTACCTGTGAAAGATAGTTCTCTTTTCTTAGGAAATGATTTAGCAGGTGGTCAAGTTTTTCCTGAAGTGCCTTTGACAATAAATTCAAATTCTGAGGAACCACAGAGGGATTCTAACACAGATTCTTCCTGTGTTGTAACAAGAGCTATGGCTAAAAAGACTGATGTACAGGATAAGGTTGTTACCCATGATGGTTCAAATCAAAATTCGAATTTTGAGGATATATCAGAAACTTTCTTACCTACATTATTTGATCAGGATTTTGGTGGTAAGTCTGACCAGAAAGATTTGTCTTTATCTCGGAATGAGATGATAACAGAGCAGGGTAGAGATCCTGAGGTAGTTAAATTAAAAGAACAAGCTTGAAATTGAAAAAGTACTAGTAGGATATTATTTTGAAAAGGGGGTATTAATGACAAAGTGGAGATCGCCTACTATTCCTGCTAGTGAGGAATGAAAAGTTAATAATCAGGTAGTAATTCTTAAAATTTACTGAAATGAGATTTTAACTATGGCTCATAGTATTCCTTTGGGTGGTCATTTGTGTGTAAAGGAAACTATGAACACAGTTTCTAAACATTCTTCTTGGCCTAGTTTAAGACAAGATGTAGCGACATTTTGTAGAACGTGCCATACGTGTCAAATTATAGGTAAACCTAATCAAGTTACTCCAGTGGCCCCACTGCAACCAGTTCCAGTATTCTGTGAGCTGTTCTCAGAAATCATTCTAGACTGTGTAGGTTCTTTGCCAAAGACTAAAACTGGACATCAATATTTGTTAACTCTTACGAGCACAGCGTCTAGGTTTCCAGAGGCAGTACCTCTTAGGAATATAACAGCCAACACTGTGACAAAGGCTCTTATAAAATTCTTTACTTATTTTGGTTTGCCTAAGGAAATACAATCGGATCAAGGTAGTAATTTTATGTCGGGGTTGTTTCAACAGATGGTTTATACATTGGGAGAAAAACAGATTATTTCATCAGCCTATCATCCAGAATCACAAGGAGCCTTGGAGAGATTTCATTCTACATTAAAAACTATGATTAGGACATATTGTGTGGAAAATGAAAAGGACTGGGATGAAGGTATACATTTACTACTAGTTGCAGTAAGGGAAGCAGTACAGGAATCATTAGGTTTTAGTCCTTTTGAACTTGTGTTTGGGCATGGAGTTCGAGGACCTTTGGCCTTCTTGAAGGAACAGTGGATTAATAAAGAGGTACACACTAATTTGCTAGATTATGTTTTAAAATTTAAAGAAAGATTGTATAAAGCTTGTAGCTTGGCCAAGGATAATTTAAACTTAGCTCAAGAGAAGGTGAAGACTTGGAATGATAAGAAAGCTGGGATGAGATCATTTAAGCCTGGGGATAAGGTGCTGGTTCTGTTCCCAGTGCAAACAAACCCATTACAAGCTAAATTTCATGGTCCTTATGAGATTAAATCTAAGGTAAATTAATGGAGATTACGTGGTAAAAAACTCAGATCGGAGAAAGACAACACAGTTGTGTCATATAAATATGATGAAACCGTATTATGAGAGAGAAGTTGCTACTATGACTGTTGTGATCAATAATGAGACTGATCTTGATAAAAACTTAATGGAGGATTCATCTGAAACTCATTTTAAACCCAACATTATTTCAGTGAGGTTACCAAATTCAAAAGTTCTAGAAAATACTGATGAAAAATTAGCTCATTTACAGCCAGATCAGGGAGAGCAGATGAAGCAGTTAATTTTTAAATATAGAGATTTATTTCCAGATGTTCCTAGAAGAACCACCGTAGCTATGCATGATGTAGATGTTGGAGATGCAAAACCCATAAAACAACAGCCCTATCGAATGAACAGGGAAAAATGTGAACTTGCTGAACAAGAAATTAATTATATGTTAGAGAATGATAGTATTAGACATTCTAATTGGAATTAGAGTTCACCGTGTGTTATGGTGCCTAAGCCAGACAACAGTATTAGGTTTTGTACAGATTACAGAAAGGTGAATGCTGTGACAAAAACTGATGCATATCCAATTCCTAGGGTAGATGATTGTGTGGATAAAGTTGGACAAGCCAAATTCCTTACAAAAATCGATTTGTTAAAAGGTTATTGGTGTGTTCCATTGACGGATAGAGGTAGAGAGATTTCAGCATTTGTAACCCCAACTGGGTTATATGAATATAATGTTCTTCCATTTGGGATGAAGAATGCACCAGATACTTTTCAAAGGATGATTAATAGCGGCATTCAGGGATTAAAAGATACAGATGCCTAAATTGATGATTTAGTTACAGGAAATAATACATGGAAAGCACATATTACTGCAGTGGAGGAGCTATCTGAGAGACTATCAAAAGCTAACTTAAGTATTAACTTAGCTAAAAGTGAATTTGGTTATGCCACAGTGGCTTACCTTGGTTATGTTGGGAATCAGGGAAAATTAGCACCTGTGCAAGCAAAAGTTCAGGCAATTGTAGAAGCACCCACTCCAACCGGTAGAAGATTCTTGGGTATGGTAGGATATTACAGAAAAATTTGTAAGGATTTTGTGAACATTGCTCTTCCATTAACTAATCTCTTGAAGAAAAATGATAAGTTTGTTTGGACAGAGTCTTGTCAGGAAGCATTTGATAAATTGAGAACTATAATATGTAGTCAACCTGTACTTAAATCTCCTGACTTTGAAAAACCATTTTCGTTAGCTGTAGATGCTAGTGATGAAGCTGCAGGAGCTGTGTTACTTCAAAGAGATGATGGTGATGAAGTTGATCGTCCCTTAGCTTATTTTTCTAAAAAATTTAATGCCCATCAAAGAAACTATTCAACAATAGAAAAAGAATTGTTATCTCTTGTTTTGGCTTTGCAACATTTTGAAGTGTATGTTGGTACTACTCATAAACCACTTAAAGTTTATACCGATCACAATCCATTAGTGTTTGTGAGTAAGATGGAAAACAAAAATAGAAGACTATTAAATTGGAGTTTAATGTTACAGGAGTACAATATTTTGATCACTCATATTAAGGGTAAAGATAATGTGATCACTGATTGTCTATCTAGATGTTAAATGTACAATGATAATTTGTTTTTATGGAATGGTATTTTAAGATTTGTAACACTCCTACTGTATATTAGTTTGTAAAGTGCTGAAAGATAAGACTGTATATATTGTGTATGTTGTAAATTTTATACCTTTGTATTTTGTTTGTATAAATTGTTAAAATTTTATTCTTTAAGAGACCAAAATTTATTTTGGAGGGAGGTGTCACATGCCTCAAGGAGAGCTGTGATTTTTTTTTGTGTGAGAATGATGTAAGAGCAAGAGAGCAAGGAGTTCATGTGGGATTTGCTCTCTAGAACTTATGGTCAGTTGTTTTAAACAGTTTATTTCCAGCATCGTGAATCCTGTGGACAGAAACAACAGGAAAGTCGCGTCTATGAAGAAGTCCTTCTCCAGAGAAGTCTCTCCTAATTGAACGTATAAATCTGTTGGACTGTCGAATTTACCATTTTAAGAACTATATCTGACTTTACCGCTTTCAGAACTGTTTTCGCATTTAACGCTTTAAGAACCAGTGCCGAGTGACGATTTGCTGAACGGCTGCACAGCGGTTAACTTCCGGTTAAGGTTTTCATTTTTTTTTTTATCGTTTATCATATTTAATAAATGTTTGGTTGTTTTTATATAACCTGTCTCGATTGATATTCATTGTTGCCGGCTACGTAACACTTATCTTGCTCCGGCGATTGAACTCGACAGCGGTGCAGGGGAAGGTTGCAGGCGAGGGTTACAGGCGAGGCAAGCTTCAGGCGAGGCAAATCCAGGCGAGGCTTCAGGCCAGGCGAGGCTTCAGGCCAGGCGAGGCTTCAGGCCAGGCCAGGCGAGGCTTCAGGCGAGGCTTCAGGCGAGGCGAGGCTTCAGGCGAGGCGAGGCGAAGCAAGGTTTCAGGCGAGGTGAGGCGAAGCAAGGTTTCAGGCGAGGCGAGGCGAAGCGAGGTTTCAGGCGAGGCGAGGCAAGGGTTCAGGCGAGGCAGGCGAGGCAAATCGAGGCAAGGCTTCAGGCGAGGCAAATCGAGGCAAGGCTTCAGGCAAGGCTTTACACCAGGCAAGGCGAGGCAAGGCTTCAGGTGAGGTAAGCGAGACAAGGCTTCAGGCAAGGCTTCAGGCGAGGTAGGCGAGGTAGGCAAGGCTTCAGGCTTCAGGCTTCAGGCTTCAGGCTTCAGGCTTCAGGCTTCAGGCTGGGCTCCGGGAGCAAGGTGAAGGGAAGGGAACAGTCCAGCAAATAAAGCTGAATCCAGGAGCTATTTATGTAGCAACCCAAAATCCGATTCAGGTGCTTCAATTAAGGCACACAACAGGACAAGGGAAAACTGGAAAACCTGGAATATGGATCGATGGACCAGACCATGAACCGGAATACGGATTTCACGGACCGGACCATAACAGTTACATTCCGGGATTTAACATTGATTACTGGCATTTCCAGTACACAGGTGTAAAGGAGAATGAAAGAATGTTGCTCCGGAACTGCAGCATGAAAACAAAAATCAGATAACAAACACAATAATGAAAGAACAATAAATATGAATACATAGATAGTTTATCTACATAGGTACATAATGCTCGGCACAGGATTGTCTGTACATTGAGTGACTCCTTCAGTAAATGACAAAGTAGTAGTGGTGGGGTGGGGGTGTTGATCAGCCTTACTGCTTGGGGAATTTAACTATGTTATTAAACTAGAAAGAATTGCAGAAATGGTTCACAGGGATGTCGCCAGGACAATAGGAGCCGAGTTATAGGGAAAGTGTGGAAAGGCCAGGACTTTATCCTTTAGCGCATAGGATATTGAGAGGTGATTGGCTAGAGATGCAGAAAATTATGCAGGCTGACATAGGGTGAATGTACACAGGCCTTTCCCAGTGTTGGGGAATCAAAAACCAGAGGGCACAGTTCAGGATGAGAAGGGAAAGATTTAGTAGGACCCACTAAGGAGCACCTGGCCGTGGTCTCCTCTACTATCACTGACCTGAATGACTTTGGGGATCTCCAATCTGTTGCCACCAACAGCATAGTTTCCTTAACCTGCACCTCCCATTTCTACCTCCTACCCAAGATGCCTAAAACCTATTTGTTTCAGTAAACCCATTGTTTCTGCTTGCTCCTGCTCCACCGAACTTGTGTATGCATACCTGATACCTCGACTCTGTTTCATCAACCCTGGTTCAGTCCCTTCCTACCTATATGCGAGACACTTCACACACTCTTGATCCTTACAATGACTTTAAGTCCCCTGGCCCTGATCATCTCATTTTCACTATTCATGTCCAGTACTTATACACCTCCATCACCCATCAGAGGTCCTAAATGTGCTCTACTTATTTTTGGACAACAGACCAAAACCAGATCCCCTCCACCACCACTCTCCCCCACCTGGTGGAATTAGTCCTCACCATACATAATTTCTCCTTTGGCTCACCTCACTTCCTTCAACAGTGTATGCATGGGCACTCACATGGGCCCCTGCATTGCAGGCTTTTTCATCGGATACGTGGAAAAGCCCAAATTCCAGGCCTACACCAGCATCACTCCCCAACTCTTTCTGCGCTACATTGATAACTGCATTGGTGCTGTGTCATGCACCCACGCTGAACTTTGAGTCGAACATCCACCCTGTCCTCAGATTCACTTGGTCCATTTCAACACCTCCCTCCTTTATCTTGATCTCTCTAACTCCATCTCAGGAGACAGCTTATCTACTAATAACCTTTATAAACCCACTGACTCTCACAGCTACCTGGACTATACCTCTTCCCACCCTGTCACATGTAAAAATGCCAGTTCCTTCACTCAGTTCCTCCGTTTCTGACAGAACTGCCCTCAGAGTGAGGCTTTTCAATTCAGAACTACTGAGATGTCTTACTTCTTTAAAGAAAGGGGCTTGGCTTTCTCCTCCATCAATGCTGCCCTCACCTTCACGTCTTCCAGTTTTTGCATATCTGCCCATCCTCCTGCTGCCACATCAGGGAGAGGATTCTCCCTGTCCTCACTTGCCAACCCACTAGACTCTGCATCCAGCAGATAATTCTCCATAAATCCCTTTATCTCCAACAGGATCCCACCACCAAACACAGCATTCCACCCACCTCCACCTTCTGCTATCCGCACTTATTGCCCCCCTACACATCACCTTGGTCCACTTGTCCCTCCCAGTGATCTCCCTCCTGGAACATACGCTAGAAAGTAGAACAAGTGCCTTACCTGCCCTTACACCTCCTCCCTCACTATGATTTGGAGCCTAAACAATCCTTCCAGTGAGGCAACACTTCACCTGCACGTCTGTTGGGGTCACCTACAAAGTGCTCCTGGCGTGGCCTCCTGTATATCGTTGAGACCTGATGTAAGTTCGGGGGCCGCCTTTCTGAGGACCTTTGCTCCGACCACATCAAAAAGCAGAGTTTCCCTGTGGCCACCTCTTTCAATTCAACTTCCCATCCCCATACCAACATATCAGTCCATGGACTCCTCTACTGTAGTGATGAGGCCACACTCAGGTTGAATGAGCAACACCTTGTATTCCGTCTGAGTAGCTTCCAACGAGATGACATGAACATCGATATCTTCAACTTCCGGTAATTATCCCCCCTCCTTCCTCATTCCTTATCCCTATTTCCCTGTCTCACCTTATTGACATACCTGGCTATTACCTCTTTCTGGAGCCTCTCTCCCTTTCCCTTCTTCCATGATATGGTGTGCTCTCCTATCAGATTTCCACTTCTCTAGCCTTTTGTCTTATTCACCAATCAATTTCTCAGCTCTTTACTTCACTCACTTCTCCTCTCCCTATTTCACCTATCACCTCTCACCTTGTACTCCCCCCTTCCTTCTTACTCTGACCTCTCTCCTTCCTTTCCAGCCTTAGAGGTATTATGGAAGAGTAGTTTGAGATGTCTGTGATTTAAACAGGGTAGCTAGAACTTCGAACATCTCGAACATAAATAAACGTAGCACAAGAACAGGCTTTTCAGCCCACAACGTCTGTGCTGGACACAGTACTAAATGGAGCCGTTTTTTAAATGCCTACATTTGATCCGTATCCCTCACATTCCCCACACATTCACGTGTCTGTCTAAATGCGTGTTAAACACCTCTCTCATGTCTGCCTCCACCACCACCCCGGCAGCCATTACATGCACTGAACACATTCTGTGTTAAAAAAAAACATAACCCCAACATTTTTAAGTTAACATTCTCACATTAAAATTATGCCCAGCCTGTGAGCTTGACATTTCCAGCCTTGGGAAAGAAGAGTTTCTGACGGTCTATGCCTCTCTGATAATAAAACTTACCTTGTACTTTGAACGTTGAATGTGTTGCAACTGGGGAAGGGCACTGGTGATAAACAAACTGTTGACCTCCATGCTATTGTATCAATCAGTTACTACAGTTCTTCCTGCTTGCCCTTATTGAAATAAGGTTTTAGTTGCTATTTAAATTGTACTTTACTTGTCACTTTAAACTGGAATTGGAATTGGTGCGTTACTGTCACAAGTACCGAGGTACAGTGAAAAAATTGTCAGGATCAGAATCAGGTCTACTACCACTAATACATGTTGTGAAATTTGGTGTTCTGCAGCAGCAGTACTTTGCAAGACATTAAAAAAAACTATAAGCTACAAAAATAAATAGTGCAAAAGTGAATAGTGAGGCAGTGTTCATGGTTTCATGCACCATTCAGAAATCTGATGGTGTAGGGGAAGAAGCTGTCGCGGAATCGTTGAGTGTTGGTCTTCAGGCTCCTGTACCTCCTCCCTGATGTTACTAAGGTGAACTAGGCATGCCTCAGATGTTGAGGGTTCATAGTGAGGTACTGCCTCTTGGAGTTGTCCTCAATTGTGGGAAGGGTTGTACCTGGTTCAGACGTCAACTTCCACAGCCATTTGCGATCCTATAAATTGAAGCCTCCATACTTTGCGGAGATGCAGCCAGTCAGAATGCTCTGTGCCATACTTCTGTAGAAATTGCTGGTCTTTGGAGACATGCCAAATCTCTGCAAGCTCCTAACGAAGTAGACTGTGGGTGTGGCTGCATCAGTAAAATAATAGCAGAATAAAGTTCAATAGCTACAGAGAAACAGGGAAAGTGAGGTTTCATCTTCTTTATGCTTGATTATCTGGCTATAGAACTACCTGATTGGCTGTCGTTATTCCGTAGATTTTAATATTTCTTTATCTGCAAGCTTGACATGTCAAGGCAGTATTCACCAAGACTTTCTATTGTTCACAGACTATTCCTATGAGAGAAGGCTCCCTTACCTAACCTGCTGAAACTAGTTTGCAATAGATTGGTACTGCTTTGTTATTGTCATATGTACCAAGTTTCAAGTAGACAGGGTGGTAAAGAGGCATATAGCAGACTTCTCTACATGTAGATAATTAGATAAAAGGCTTCTCATTGGTTGGGGCACAGAGTATAGAAGAATCAGGAAGTCACATTGCAGCTGTAGAAAACTTTGCTTATGGCCACGCGTGGAGTACTTTGTGCAGATTTGGTCACCCCTTTACACGAAGGGTGTGGAAGCTTTGGACAGGGTGGAGAAGGTGTTCACCAGTATGCTGCCTGGATTAAAAGGTATGAGCTATAAGGAGAGGGCGGACAAAAATGGGTTGTTTTCTCTGGAGCAGAGGAGGCTGAGAGGAGACCTGGCCTGTCTATCAATTGGAATTGGAATTGGTTTATTACCAAAGGTACAATGAAAAGCTTGTCTAATCATTGCACATTGCATCGAAGTAGAACAAGGTTAAACAATAACAGGACGCAGTATAAAGTGTACCATTTACAGAGAAAGTGTAGTGTAAGTAAACAGTAATATGCAAGATCATAACAGGGTAAGTTGTGAGGTCAACAGTCTAATTTTATCATTCAAGAGGTTCATTCAAATGTCTGATAACAGCAGGATAGAATCTGTCATTGAACCTGGTAGTATGGACTTTCAAACTTTGGTGTCCTCTGCCTGATGGGAGAGGAAAGAAGAGAAAATGTCCAGGGTGGGTTGTGTATTTGATTATGCTGTCTGCTTCACTGAGGCAGGGGGAAGAGTAGACAGCCGATTTAGGTGAGTCTGATTTCCATGAAGTGCTGAGCTGTGCCCCCAACTCTCTGCAACTACTTGCGGTCACGGGCAGAGCAGTTACCGGACCAAGCCGTGATGCATCTGGACAGAATGGAGTATTGATTAAAGTGGTAGGCTTGAAAGAGGACCCGGCGAATTTCTCTAACCTCCTGAGGAAGTAAAGGTATTGGTGAACCTTCATGACACATGGTCTCCATCTGTGGGGGATGTGCCCTTTTTACCCTCCTGAGGAAGTAGAGGCGTTGCTGAGCTTCCTGGCGCAATCGCCAGTTTCTTTGTTACTGGCCTCACTTTTCATTCCTGCTTGCCTGCTTTCCCTTTGCACTGCTCACTGTTCAAAGTGGCACTGGTTACCCACTACTTCGATGAACATTGAATAAAATAGCCACAACAATGAGATTTGTGCCCTATTCTTGGATTTCAAAAATCTTCCTGAACAACATTATTTCCAACATTACCAAGATTCAAAAAGAAGCTGGTGGATTGTTTTGCTGTCAAGAGATGGGATTGAGTTCTCACTGATATACAGTAAGACAGTGAGAGATTCGGATCCAGGTCCACAGCTCCCTGAAAGTGGCCGCACAATTAGAAATGTTGATAAAGAAGCTTGCTTTCATGGGTTGGAGCGTTGGGTGCAACACTCAGGAAGTCACATCGCAGCTGTATAAAACTCTGTTTGTGCCGCCCATGGAGTATTAGAACAGAGAACGGTATGGCAGAGTACAGTCCCTTTGGCCCATAATGTTGTGCCAATCATTAGATCAATCTAACCTTTCTCTCCCTCATAACCCTCCGTTTTTTCTTCCTTTCTTGTCTATCTAAGAATTTCTTAAATGTCTCCAAAGTGTCTGCCTTTACCACCAGGCCCGGAGATGTGTTCCATGACTCACCACTCTCTGTGTAAAAAGAAAAGACACCTCTGACTTTCCCCCCTGCACTTTCCTCCCGTTACTTTAAACTAACATCATCTAGTATTAGCCATTTTTGCTTTGAGGTTAAGGTGAGGGGAAGGGGGTTGTTTGAGATGAGATGCATGGGACAAGTTTTTTTTACAAAGAGAGTGCTGGCTGTCCACTCTATCCATGCCTCTTATCATCTTATCACATCATCCCCCATCCTCCTTCACTCCAAAGAGAAAAGCCCCAGCTCACTCTATCATTCCTCATTAGGCAATGTCTCAAATTCAGGCAGCATCCTGGTAAATCTCCTCTGGAACCTCTCTGAAGCGTTCTAATCCTTCCTAAAATATGGCAACCCGAAGTGAACACAATACTCCAAGTGTGCGCTAACAGCATAATAAAGCTGCAACATTACTTCATGGACGATGAATTCAATCCCCTAACTGATGAAGGCCAACACTTCAAACATTATATTGTCTGCAGTTCTGGTCACCCCATTACAGGAAGTACATGGAGACTTTGGAGAAGTTCCTGGAGAGGTTCAACAGTATGATGTCTGGTTTAAAGGACATGAGCAGTTAAGAGAGGTTGGACAAACAGGGTTGTCATCCTTGAGTAGCAGAGGCTGAGGGGGGATGTGATAGAGCTTCAGAATCAGAATCAGGTTCATTATCACCGGCATCTGACGTGAAATTTGTTAACTTAGCAGCAGTTCAATGTAATACATAATATAGCAGGGAGAGAGAGAGAGAGAGAGAGAGACAGAGAGACAGAGAGAGAGAAATAATAAAATAAAACATAATAATAAATAAACAAGTAAATCAATTACGAATATTGAATAGATTATTAAAAATGTGCAAAAACAGAAATACTGTATTTTAAAAAAGTGAGGTAGTATCCAAAGCTTCAAAGCTGTGTAAGATAATGAGAAGTAGAGATAGAGTAGTCAGTCGTATCCTTTTTCCCGAGGTCAGAATGTTTAATACCAGAGAGCATGCATCCAAGGTGATGGGGGGAAATTCAAAAGGTATGTGTGGGGCATGTTTTTGCAAAGAGAGTGGTGGGTGCCTGGAATGCTTTGGCAGAGATGATGGTAGAAGAAAATTAACAAATAATAAACCAATTTACCAATTCAACTAAATCATAGGCATTTAGGAGGCTGTTCGGCAGACACGTTAATGTGTAGGGAATGGAAGGAAATGGATCACATGTGGGCAGAAGAGATTTAATTCAATTCAGCCTCATGATCAGCACAGACATTGGGCTGAAGGGCATGTTCCTATTCTGTACTGTTCTGTGTTCTACCAAGTAATATAATTTAGGTATGATTATATATAAGCATCTGTATTTTAGCAATGGATTACACCATGTAATCCCAAAATACCACTGTTATAATTGGATCTCAGTCTTGTCCCAGTTTAAGATCAGGCTAACAGTCTCTTTTATGAATTGTTCTCTTCTACAATTCCTTCTTTTTTCTCAGGAAATCACCATGGCAATATTATAGCTGTGTAGCATTTAGTAAGGTCCCATCTGGGGCATAGTACTATTACTCTTATTTAACAAATGTGATGATGTTGACTGCAGTCTAGGAAAGCATTGCAGAACTAATTTCTTGATTAAAAGGGTAGTCCTAGCTCCAGGGGCAAATGAAATTCAATCTACTTGTTTTGGAGTTTAGAAGTTCAGGGAGTGACCATACTGAAACATTGCAGATCTTCAAGGGACAGGGCAGGGTGTATCACACAGCACAGAAACAGGCCCTTCAGCCCTACTGATAGAGTGAAGTGGGCAGTATCAGCTCCCGAGCCCTGTGTCAATCCCCAAACTAATCCCAGTGGCCAGCTCCTCCCACAACCCAGTATCAGAGCCAAACCAACCCCACTCAATGTCATGACAAAAGCTCATCCCATGGAATATCTCATTGGCCTTCACTTGTGACGTTTAAACAATGTTTCTATTTCCTCCTTAGGTTAAAGACCTGCACTCTATTGATTTCTGTAGAAGATTTTGCATTGTTGTGGAGTTTTAGTGATAGTTTTAGTGATAGTAATAGATCTATGATCTATTTCCTTGTTTAGCTTTACCATGGTAATCCAACCAGGAAGCCTGTTTCTAATATGTTACCGTGAGTATTTGGAACAAGACGATTTGACAAATATGATATTACTGTGCAGGCAACTGTTACTTAACAGAAAGTGAACGCGGATAACTTTTCTATTAGCTCCAATATCTGGAGACGCGGTTTGGATCCCAACCTTCACGTGTGTGAGAGAGAGAGAGAGAGAGAGAGAAAGGATGGAAGAGGGGGAAGAAGGAGAAGGAGGGAGGGGAGGGCGAGAGGGAGAGGGAGGGAGGGAGAGAGGAAGAGGGGAAATGGGGCGAGGAGTGCGTTCGCCTCGGGGGCTGCTGTTTCCGCACACATACCTAAAATAGACGAATAGGTTTAATCTGCTACTGTGAATTGCCCGCATCCACCACCCCCTTCTACGTGTCGGTGGGAACTCAAGGTGAATGAAATGGGATTGACTTCAATGTGAGTCTGATGGATGTCGATAGTCTGAGGGATTTGTTATCGTTCAATGCAAATCTATGACTTACAAACTACTTAGAAACAATTCCATTGGATCTGACGTAAAGTTCCCGCAACTGTCTAATGCGCGTTTCCATCTCCACCACAGTTTTCATGTCGGAGGTAGCTTTAACAGTGTGGTCTTTGGGTAAGTCGTTGCAAATTATTATCGTGTCTTCCTTTGCGAGGTTTGTTGGGCGCCTACGCTCTGAGCGCAGCGGTTATCCCGAGCTCTCCGTTACACACCTTTTCAACTCCGTGCCCCGATCCTACATCGACTTGTCCGTCCTCCGACATCTTCACCACCTGCGTCAGGCCTTCCAGCGTATTGTGTATATCTTGGAGGGATGAATGTTGGCATTTTAAAGCATCACGGAACTGTTCCCACAACCTATGGACTCACTTTCAAGGACTCTTCACAGCATATACTCGATATTTATTGCTTATTGAATCATATCCAAACCATCTACATCACCTACCACTGCTAATTATGTCAGGCATCTGTTGATTGGTGGAGTGACATTTGCAATTTTCCAGTTTTCTGGAACCATTCCAGAATCTAGTGATTCTTGAAAGGTCATTACTAATGCCTACTTCAGCCAGCTCTTCCAGAACCCTGGTCCAGGTGCCTTATCTGCCGTCAGACGTTTCAGCTTGAAGGTATCGTCAGACATGGAATGGCACAACAGACTCCATTGGCCAAATGTCCTAATTCTGTTGTTGTGTTATTAAACTGGAGAGAGTGCAGGAAAGACTCAGGAGGATGTTACTGGGACTGGGGGGCTTGAGTTATAAGAAAAGACTGGATAAGCTGGGACTGTTTTCCCTAGAGTGAAGGAGGCTGAGGGGTGGCCTTATAGAGGTTTATAAAACCATGAGTGGTGATAAGGTGGATGTTTACAGTCTTTTCCCTGGGGTAGTGGAGTCTAAAACATGAGGGCACAGGTTTAAGTTGGGAGAGGTAAGAATTAAAGGGGCAGAATTTTCACCCAGAGCGCGTTGGGTGTATGGAATAAGCTGTCAGAGGAGGTGGTAGATGTGGGTAGAATTACAATGCTTAAGATATATTTGATTCAATCCATGGATAGGGAAGGTTTAGAGGGATAAGGGCCAAACCGAGAAAATAGGAAAAGCTCAAGTAGACAACTTGGTCAGCATGGAGGATGTGGGCTGAAGGGCCTGTTCCTGTGCTGTATAATTCTCTAACTGTACATTGGTCGGGGTTGCGTAAAGTGAATGGTGACCTTACTGAAATATCTCAGTCCCAAAAGGGACAGGATAGGGGAGATGAGGAGCTGTTTTCCCCAGAGGGAGAGTCTCAATCAAGTGGACAGTTACAAGATCAGGGAGTGGTCATCTATAATTGGGACACATCAGAACTTTACACAGATGTTGAGGAATCTCGGCAATTCTCTGCCCCGGCATGTGATGTAGGCCGGATGACCAGCAGAGGGAGCAGGATAAATGGAACAGAAGAGGAGTTGAAGCAACGGGCAGTTCGGCTGTAATCTCACAGAATGAGTTCAAGAGTGTCGAGAAGTTATGTCACAGCTTTATAAGACGCTGGTCAAGCCACATCTGTTTTCAAATATTTTTATTGTGAAGCAACATCAGCTTAACCGCAACTGACAATGCCTTAAAGTACAATGCTTCTTTTTTCTTCCTTTCTTTCTTATAACAACATAATGGAAATGATATGAATATATGTATAGTAAACAAGCAAAAAGCAAAGGAAACCCTATCGCCCCGGCTCCTTCCCCCTTCCCAGCTCGCCCCTCCAGTATGTGATGTTTAGATCCTACCACCCACGACACTTGGTTCAGCTGTCGGTCTCTTCTAAATACAACAGTAATGGTTGCCAGATTTTTTCAAATTCCTTGAGTCTGTCCTTCATAACGTATCTTATCCTCTCTAGATGCAGAGTATCCATTAATGCAGACAGCCATTGTCTGAGTTTCCTCCTTTTTCCGGGACATCAGTATGAGTTTCTTTCCATTAATTATGCCATAGGTCAGCAGTTGTTGCTGGGTAGCCTGGAATTTATTTCACCTCGCAGAAGTTCCAAAAAGTATTAAGATGGGGTCTGGTATTATCTGAACCTTTAGTACCTTCGTTAGGACCTCAGATATTTGCTTCCAATACTCTTGTATCCTGGGACATAAAGCATAACTATGTAACAAATTTGCCTCCGACGACTTGCATTTCTCACACATTGGGGACTTCTCTGGGAATATTTTGTGAATCCTTACTTTTGAGTAATGTAGTCTATGTAGGATTTTAAATTGTATTAAACAATGCCTGGCATTGATGGAACAGAAGTTAACATACTGCAAAGCCTCATTCCATATAACCTCCTGTATCACTGTACCCAACTCATTTTCCTGCTCTTTTTTAATATTATCCATTGTTGTATGACACTTGCTTTGTATGGCATCATACAGCTAGGTAATGATGTGTTCTGTCCATAAACATGATCTTAAATGATGATCTATTTTTACCAGGTTCTGCCGTCTCAAAGCCCGAAAGATGCGATCTTATACAGTGTCTTGGCTGGAGATACTTGATAAAACGATTCTTTTGCAGACCCAATTTGTCCTGCAGCTGCCGAAATGACGCAAAAAAATCCCTTGTATGTATAAGTCTCCAACGCTACGTATCCCTAATTCTCGCCATGGATCAAAGACCCCATCTCTACATGAGGGGATAAAAGAGGGGTTCACTGATATAGGTACAAGAAAAGATAATGTTTTGAGTTTCTTTAAAAATGCAAACACGAGGGAATCTGCAGATGCTGGAATTTAAGCAAACACATAAAAGTTGCTGGTGAATGCTTCAGGCTAGGCAGCATCTCTAGGAAGAGGTACAGTCGACGTTTCGGGCTGAGATCCTTCGTCAAGACGAAGGGTCTCGGCCCGAAACGTCGACTGTACAGTGTTCTGAATTTCAAATGCTTCCCCATCTGTCCCCACATCTGTAGGGTGCTAGGGATAATGGGATTGCCTCTATAACAGGCTTTATTTAACCGAATAGGGGACATAATGATAGCCCCTATGGAATATGGTAGGCAATCCTCACGCTCCATCTCCAACCATCCAGGAAGTACAACTGTATCATCTATCCAGTACACTATATGGCTAACGTTAGCAGCCCAGTAATAACAAATAAAGTTGAGTAGTGCCAGCCCCCCACTAGTCTTATTCTTGCAGAGATGTTCTTTCTTAATTCGATGGGCTTTATAATTCCATATAAGAGGTAGAATTATCGAATCTAATCCTTTAAAAAGGTTTTGGTAAGATAGAGGGCAGGTTCTGAAATAGATAGAGCAGTGGAGGAAGAAAAATCATCTTGACTGTATTTACTCTACTACTAAAGAAATTGGGAGTTTCTTCCAAAATTCTATTTTCTCTTTAATCTTTTCAATTAGAGGGATAAAATTTGTTTCAAATAGAGATCTATACTTTTTGGTTATTACAATTCCAAGGGATATTTTGAATGGAAATTGTTTAAGCACCTCCTGTTCTTCTACTCGGACCAGGAATAATTCGCTTTTCCCCTAGTTAATCTTATACTCCGAGAAAGTGCCAAATAAATTGACTATTTCCAGCAAAACTAGAATATATGCTTTTGTTACAAACAACATAACATCGTCTGCATAAAGGGAAATTTTGTTGGTAATATATTCTGTATTGTACCCATGAATTTTGGGGTGAGAACATATAGTCTCCGCCAGTGGCTCCAGGGTCAACGCAAACAATAAGAGACTTAAGGCACAGCCCTGTCTTGTGTCCCTGTGCAAATTGAATTGTTCCCAGAGGGTCTGATTAGTTAGCATTTTAGCACTAGGGTTACTGTACAGTAGTTTAATCCAAGTTATAAATTTGTCTCCCATTCCAATTTCTTTCAAAACCTCGCAGAGGTATTGCCATTCCACTTGGTCGAATGCTTTCTCAACATCTAAACTTAATATTATGAAGAGTTCCTTAGGGTGTCTTGGGGAATGCAATATCTTCAGAAGGCGCCTGATGTTATGGAAAGATTTCCTTTTAGGGATAAACCCTGTTTGATCTGAGTGTACCAATTCATTTATCTGCTGACTGAGTCTCCTTGCCTGCGTTTTAGCCAAAAATATCTGATCCGAATTTAGCAGTGAAGTTGGTCTATAAGATCCTGCGTCCTCTGGGTCTTTGTCCTTCCTCGGTATAAGCGTGATAATGGCCCCGTTCAGGGTTTGGGGTAACCTGCCGGTTTCAAACGACTTTCTATACATCCTTACCATATAAGGTGCTAATAAGTTACTAAACGTCTTATAAAACTCATTACCTATTCCATCCGAACCTGGACTCCTGTCATTTTTGAGGGATCGTATTGTTCTTACCATTTCGTCATTCGTAATTTCTGCTTCCAAAGCCTGACACTCCGTCAGATTGAGTGAAGGTAGCCTACAAGTGTCCAGAAATGTATGCACGCTCCCCGTCAGTACATTAGATTGAGATGCATATACTTTTTCATAATACTGATGGAATCTTTGATTTATGTCTTTGTATGACATCAACGGAGCATCCAAGTCTGATTTGATTTTATGCATGGCCCGATCACTTTCCAATCTGCATAGCTGTCTTGCCAGCAATCTATGTGGTCTATCACCAAATTCAAAGAAATTCTGTTTTGTAAACATAAAGGTTCTGAACATCCTTTCTGAGAGTATTTGCTTAAGTTTGTATTTTAATGCTGAAATTCTGTTGTATTTTTCTGCGGATGGTTGTCGCACATTCTCCGTGTCTAGTTTACGTATTTGTTCTTCTAGTTCTATTTGTTCTGCTCTACTACGTTTCTTTACGGAAGACTGAAAAGAAATTATACATCCTCTAACATAAGCTTTAAATGTTTCCCATGGTAGTCCTGGGGGTGTTTCACTATTATCATTTGTCACAAAAAACAATAAAATTTGCGATTCTAAATACTCACAAAATTTTGGGTTTGTAAGAAGCTGAGGATTACACCTCCAATTTCTATGTATTTGTGTCGATTCACCCAGCTCCAGTGAACAAGTAACAGGGCTGTGGTCTGAGATGACAGTATTATGATATCTTACGTTATCGACTTGTGGTGGTATTTTGCCATCAAGGAGGAAATAGTCAATCCTAGTATATACATTATGAACTCTAGAGTGGAATGAATACTCTCTCCCTGTTGGGTTTGTGACGGGAATAAAGGGATCCTATTCTGGTTGGCTGCCGGTTACCAGTGGTGTTCCGCATGGGTCCGTGTTGGGGCTGCTTCTTTTTACATTGTACATCAACGATTTGGATTATGGAATAGATGGCTTTGTGGCTAAGTTTGCTGATGATGCGAAGATAGGTGGAGGGGCCGGTAGTGCTGAGGAAACGGAGAGTCTGCAGAAAGACTTGGATAAATTGGAAGAATGGGCAAAGAAGTGGCAAATGAAATACAATGTTGGAAAGGGTATGGTTATGCACTTTGGCAGAAGAAATAAACAGGCAGACTATTATTTAAATAGGGAGAGAATTCAAAGATCTGAGATGCAACGGGACTTGGCCGTCCTCGTACAGGATACCATTAATGTTAACCTCCAGGTTGAGTCAGTGGTGAAGAAGGCGAATGCAATGTTGGCATTCATTTCTAGAGGAATAGAGTATAGGAGCAGGGATGTGATGTTGAGGCTCTATGAGGTGCTGGTGAGACCTCACTTGGAGTACTGTGGGCAGTTTTGGTCTCCTTCTTTAAGAAAGATGTGCTGACTTTGGAGAGGGTACGGAGAAGATTCACTAGAATGATTCCGGGAATGAGAGGGTTAACATATGAGGGACGTTTGTCCGCTCTGGATTGTATTCCTTGGAGGTTAGAAGAATGAGGGGAGACCTCATAGAAACATTTCGAATATTGAAAGGCATGGACAGAATGGATGTGGCAAAGTTGTTTCCCATGATGGGGGAATCTAGTACGAGAGGGCACGATTTAAGGATTGAAGGGCACCCATTCAGAACAGAAATGCGAAGAAACTTTTTTAGCCAGAGGGTGGTGAATCTATGGAATTTGTTGCCACGGGCGACAGTGGAGGCCGAGTCATTGGGTGTATTTAAGGCAGAGATTGATAGGTATCTGAGTAGCCAGGGCAACAAAGGTTATGGTGAGAAGGCGGGGGTGTGGGACTAAGTGGGAGAATGGATCAGCTCATGATAAAATGGCGGAGCAGACTCGATGGGCCGAATGGCCGACTTCTACTCGGTTGTCTTATGGTCTTATGGGTCCTGAATTACCCCTATCAACTGTGCTCGATTACCCCTATGAACTGTGTTTTTGAAAAGAGAGAGAGAGAGTTATTTAACACAAACATCTTGTTTTAAGACAGAGAGAGACAAAGCCTGCTCACAAGTTGTTGATACTTTCTCCAAGGACATTGCCTGCTTGTACATTCTTACACAGACAGAGAAGGGAGGAGTTATTTGAGAGACAGTTGGTACTCAGTACGGTGAGATAAATCGAAGGTCAGAGGATAGACCTGCAACACATGATTTTGGACACTGAAGGAGCTTTGATGGGCCCACAGAAAAAGTGAGTGTTTGGAGGATCGATCAGGCGGATCAATCAGTGGCTCTCTCAGTCTGGACAGGGTGTGACCGGTGGGGAGTTATTTGTGTGCCCAACCCTCACCTGGGTTGATAGCTCTACCACAGAAGAACCATCCCCTTTGTTGCGGTCACAGTCGGTGACGCTTAAAGGATTTCGGAGGACAACGGGAAGATCGATGGCGTCAGCTCACCTGAAGACTCAAATCTCTCTCTCTCTCTCTCTCTCTCTCTCTCTCTCTCTCTCTCTCTCCATCACTACTCAAAATACCACGAACTGTACTGAACTTTACGCATCATCGTAAGACTGTATGTATTTACCCCTAGACTTGAAGAAGCTTGGTTTTCTTATATATTCCACACGTACTTACGTATAATCATTGCTAACCTGTTTGATTTATTTGCATTTAAATTACTGTATTGCGTAGTTACTAATAAATAATGTTAGTTAATAGCAATACTGGATTCCAAAATGTTTACCATCTCTGCTGGTTCTTTAACCCATCACGGGGTACGTGACAGGTTGAATAGTCTCCATATCTCACACAGATTCATATTGTCTATATATGTTTTCAGCAGGTTACTTGCCTTTGATGGTAATGCACTCTGATTGGAAGATCTGTCTAAATATGTATCCAGAACAAAATTAAATTCCCCTCCAATAATCAGGTTAGTGCTAGAGACCTCTGGTATCAATCCTCGAACTCATCTAATTAAATTCCGGGCCATCCCTGTTTGGTCCGTAGATATTCAGTAAGGTAACTGGCAGAGATTGTATTTCCCCAGTAACTAGAACATATCTCCCATCCTTGTCCGCTATTGTTGTTAGGTGACGAAATGGAATGTTTCTGCAAATAGTTATTGCCACACCCCTAGATTTCATTGTAAGCTTTGAGGAATATATTTGGCCTAACCACTTGCCCTTAATTTTGCAGTGAGCTTCATTCTTCAAATGTGTTTCCTGCAAGAAGATCACATCGGCCTGTAGCGAGTTTAGGTGAGACAGCACTTTACCCCTTCTCACCGGCTCATTAATCCCATTTAAATTCCAGGAACAAAAAGTAAAACGATTTATTGTTCACTGACCTCCAATCATCTCAGCATTTAACATCTGTATGATAATGTCTTTGATCTGTTCTGGACCTTGTAAATCTATCGGTCATTAGAAATGAATGGACCCGAAACAGCACTCCCTTACCCCTGTCACTCCCTCCCCCCACAACACCCATCACCCTTAAAAGCTCGAAATAACCAACAAAAAATCCATATCTCCATACACAAATACACCTAGTCATAACTCAAGGAATAACTTCTCGATCTCTAACACTTCTCTGAACCCATTTCGTAGCTCCCCAGTTATATAGCTGGTCACAAAGCCAAATCTGGCATCAGAATGAAAAAAAACGAGAAAAACTAGCGAACAGAGATTATCGAGATGTTAAAGTAAGTGTGATTCTCAAACCTATAACTTACTCTCGCACCAGAAAGTCTAGCACCATTAACAACATACTCCTCATATAATACCAGTTTAGACCAACTCTTATTGCAATCTGTGCACTCATAGGGCCTTGATCCGAAATAGTACAATCCAAATATAACTCAAAGAGTCCTGTTTTCTACAGAGATTAGAGGCAGGGCCTCATTAATGTTCGAAACGTTCACAATTTCCTACCGCAGAATTTTATCCGGGGCATCTTCATTTTGTAAGGGGTTCCTTCTCACTGTGCATAGTCAATTGGCAGCATTTCCCAAATGACGTTCCGCATACCGGCGAGCTTCTTCTGGATCTGTAATCGGTTCCATTAATCGTCACTCGTAGCTTCGCGGGATAGAGGAGGCAAAACGTGATTCCGGGTCTATTCCGCAGCAACCTCCTGACCGGTGTGAAAGCCGCACGTCGTTTAGCCACCGTGGATGGAAGGTCTCTGAAGATCTGAATCCTTTGTCCTTGATATTGTAGATTCTTGGTACCTATCGCTTTCTGCATTATATCTTCAAATACATGGCAATAATGGATCCTCGTGATCAGGTGTCGAGGCGGCTCGTCGCCCCCCGGGCGCTTCCGAAGTGCTCTATGTGCTCGGTCTATCACCGGAGCTTCTTCCAGGTTCAGAGCTTCTTTTAGCATCTGTACCGCGAAATCTCTTGTCTTCTGCCCATTTTCCGCCCCTTCTCGTAGGCCCGCAATTCTCAGATTCTGTCGTTTCGAACGTCCCTCTAAATCCAGGCATTTTTCAGAAAGTTCTCAACTTGCCCACAAAGTCGTTTCGCCTTGCTTTCCAGTTCCACAGCTATGTCCGAAGCTCCATTAGCCGACTCTACTCTTTCGTTCAGAGTTTGATCTCGTGTATTCTATTGGGCTTTCAATACGGTAATCGCAGCGTCATTTTCCGCTTTCAACGAAGCAATTGCACTTCTCAAAGAGGCCGCTACCTCTGCAACTATTTCTTCAAATTTCTTACAGATGTCTGACTTCATTGTAGTTAGCTCTGCATGTAGTGACTCTATGGCCACCAATACCGCACTGCTGTCCATACTCTGTGCACTTGGCTCCACGTGGCCCTCACTCATGAGCTCCGAGGCGTCAATTGGGCCTGTTTCGTCGTTCGTCTCTGCCTTACCCATTCCTCTTCTCGGCATTTTGTAGCGCACTCCTTCACTCTTTCTCCTTCTGGTATCTATTGAAGAGCACCTCCCCTTCGTCTGCCACCCTAAACCTCAAATTGACTTTGTGTAAATGACGTTTTAATATCAAATCTGCCGGAGCTACAGGAGGGTGCATTGTACTTGCTCATGGCTCAACAGCGCCCCCAACTCGGTTAAGCCACATCTGGAGTATTGCATTTAGTTCTGGTCATGTCATTACAGGAAGGCTTTGGAGAGAGTGCAGAAGAAGCAGAGCCCTCCTCAGCATTGAGGATATCTTCAAGATATGGTGACTCAAGAAGGCAGCATCCATCACGATGGACTCTCACCATCTGGGTCATGCCCTCTTTTCATTACTATCGTCAGCAAGGAGGTACGGAAGCCTGGAGACCCACACTCAACAATTCAGAAGCAACCTCTTCCTCTCTGCCATCAGACTTTTGAATCGGCCATGAACCCATGAGCCCTGCTTCATTATTCATATTTTGCATGTTAATTATTTTTGTAACTTGTACACTTTTATGTCTTGAAGAGTACTGCTGCCACAAAAAAAAAACAACAAATCTCATACTAGTATCGGTGCTGATAAACCTGATTCTGATTCTGAAAAGCAAGGTTGTATTCATATACCTAGGGATTTCTTTTATTGATTGAAATCGTGAGCAATAGCCAGATCAGAAATGCTGATCAAGTCAACTAGTTCCCAAAGAGAACTCTGATAGGCCAATCAGATGCTGCTCAGAGAACAGGCACAAGGGTCGCTAGCCCCTGTACACTTGATTAGTGTGGCGGAGGTATGTGCTATGCATGACCTGATCTGAAAGCATCATGCTGACTCATAACAGATCGTGTTCACGGTGGGACAGCTTGATCAAGGATGGGGTGATTAGCACTGATGGACAAATTATACCTCCACTACCCCCGAAATGGTGAATAGGAACCAGGAGTCACAATCCACACTGCCACCAGAGGGCAATACCGAGCCACCTCACTCCCCAGACACTGACAGAGTCAGAAAGCACAGAGAAAGGCCCTTTGGCTCAACTGGTCTATGCTGACCAAGATTCCGATCCAAACTAATGCCATTTACCTGTGTTTGTCCTATATCGCTCTAACTATATATTTTTAGATTATGAGAACACTCAGTCCTCGTTTATTGTCATTTAGAAATGCATACATGCATTAAGAAATGAGACAATGTTCCTCCAGGGTGATATCACTGAAAAACAGGACAGACTGAAGACTAACACTGACAGAACCACACAATTATAACATATAGTTACAGCAGTGCAAAACAATACGATAATTTGATAAAGAACAACAATGGGCACG
This sequence comes from Mobula birostris, assembly GCF_030028105.1. Taxonomy (NCBI): domain Eukaryota; kingdom Metazoa; phylum Chordata; class Chondrichthyes; order Myliobatiformes; family Myliobatidae; genus Mobula; species Mobula birostris. Next base: position 129,885,850 of record NC_092377.1, on the reverse strand, counting down.
ATAAAAAAAAAGTATCAAGACGAGATCGGCTCCCGAGACCCCGATAGCAGGCGGCAAAGGGAGAAACTCCCTGCCATAAACCTCCAGGCACCGACAACTGCCGATGCATTTGAAGCAGCCGACCACAGCCGACACTAAGTCCGTCCATCCGAAAACTTCGAGCCTCCGACCAGCCCCTCCGATACAGCTTTCCAAGCACCATCCTCTGCGGAGCGCCTTCGACCTCGCCCCGGTCGCCGAAGCAAGCAAAGCCGAAGATTCGGAGCCTTCTGCTCCGGAGATTCTGGACCACACAGTAGCAGAGGGAGCGAAGCGGGCATTTCAGAAGTTTCTCCAGATGTTCCTCCGTACTCTCACGTCTGTCTCCATCAAATCAGAATTGTGCACAGTACCCTAATTGACATATTACAGACATCATGCACCGGAGGGGCCGGTTTCCTATTTATGTACCTGTCCAAGTCATTGTACCTGCTTCAACTACTTTCTCTGGCAGCTCTTTGGGTGTAAAATTCACCCTTCCTATTTCTCTGATCTCAACTTAAAATTATGCCCTTTGGTTTTTGATTCCCTTTCCATGGAACTGTGACTACCTACCTTAACCACATTCCTAATCATTTTATAAACTTCTATAAAGTCACTCCTCAGCTGCCTTCACTCCAGGGAAAATAGTCCCAGCCTATTCAGGGACTATTATAACTCAAGCCCTCCAGTCCTGGCAGCATCCTTGTGAATCTTTCCTGCACCCTCTCCAGCTTAATGACATCCTTCCTAAAGCTGGGCAACCAGAACTGCACACATTACACCAAGTGCTGTCACATTAATATCTTGTACAGCGCTTCACACAGAGGATGGTGGATATATGGAACAAGCTTGCAGACAGAAAACGTTCTGGCACTTACATAGAAACATAGAAAACCTACAGCACAATACAGGCCTTTCAGCCCACAAAGCTGTGCTGAACATGTCCTTATCTTAGATATTACCCAGGGTTACCCATAGCCCTCTATTTTTCTAAATTCCATGTACCTATCCAGGCTTCCACCACCGCCGCCGGCACCCATTCCGCGCACTCACCACTCTGTGTAAAAAACTTAACCCTGACATCCTCTCTGTACGTTCTTCCAAGCACCGAAAAACTATTCCCTCTCGTGCTAGCCACCTCAGCACTGAGAAGGAGCCTCTGACTAGTCACACAATCAATGCATCTCATTATCTTGTACGCCTCTACCATGTCACCTCTCGTTCTCTGTCGGTCCAAGGAGAAAAGACAGAGTTCACTCAACCCATTCTCATAATCCAGGCAACATCCTTGTAAATCTCCCCTGCACCCTTTCTATGGTTTCCACATCCTTCCTACAGAGAGGCGACCAGAAATGAGCACAGTACTCCAAGTGGGGTCTGACCAGGGTCCTATACAGCTGCAACATTACTACTCAGCTCTTAAGCTCATTCCCACAATTGATAAAGGCCAATGCCTTCTTAACCACAGTGTCAAACTGCGTAGCAGCTTGGAGTGTCCTATGGACTCAGACACCAAGATCCTTCTGATCCTCCCCACTGCCAAGAGTCTTACCATTAATGCTATATTCTGCCATCGTATTTGACCTACCAAAATAAACCACCTCACACTTATCTGGTTTGAACTCCATCCACCACTTTTCAGCCTAGTTTTGCATCTCATCAATATCCCGCTGTAACATCCGGCAGCCCTCCACACTAGCCACAACACGCCCAACCTTTGTGCCATCAGCAAATTTACTAACCCATCCCACCACTTCCTCATCCAAGTCATTTATAAAAATCACGAAGGGTTTTCAGAACAGATCCCTGAGGCACACAACTCCTCACCGACCTCCATGCAGAATATGACCCATCTACAACCTCTTTTGGCCTTATGTGGGCAAGCCAGTTCTGGATCCACAAAGCAATGTCCCCTTGGATCCCATACCTCCTTACTTCCTCAATAAGCCTTGCATGGGGTACCTTATCAAATGCCTTGCTAAAATTTATATACACTACATCTACGGCTGGACCTTCTGTCTAGTGACATGCTCAAAAAATGGCTTTGTCAAAGGCAGGTCATGCCGACTATTCCTAATCATTTTATGCCTCTCCAAATGTTCATAAATGTTCTAGATCTCTATCATTACCTAGTTTTTGAACCTTTTGTAAGCTCTTCTTTTCTTCTTGACCAGATTTATAACAGCCTCTGTACACCACTGCTCCTGTACCCTACCATCCTTTCCCTGTCTCATTGGAACGTACCTACGCAGAACCCCACGCAAATATCCACTAAACATTTGCCACACTTCTTCCCTACGTTTCTCTGAGAACATTTGCTTCCAATTTGTGCTTCCAAGTTCCTGCCTGATAGCCTCATATTTCCCCTTCCTCCAATTAAACGCTTCCCTAACTTGTCTATTCCTATCCCTCTTCAATGTGTGGTAAAGGAGATAGAATTGTGATCAGTATCTCCAAAATGCTTTCCCACAGACAGACCTGACACCTGACCGGGTCCATTTCCCAATACGAGATCAAGTACAGCCTCTCCTCTTGTGGACGTATCTGCATATTGTGTCAACAAACCTTTCTGAACACACCTACCAAACTCCACCGGACCTAAACCCCTCACTCTAGGGAGATGCCAATCAATATATGGGAAATTAAAATCTCACATCACTACAACCCTGTTATTATTATTCCTTTCCGGAATCTGTCTCCCTACCTGCTCTTCGAAGTCCCTGTTACTATTGGGTGGTCTACTAAAAACACCCAGTAGATTTATTGACCCCTTCCTATTCCTAACTTCCACCCACAGAGACTCCGTAGACAACTCCTCCATTACTTCCTCCTTTTCTGCAGCCGTGACGCTATCTCTGATCAACAGTGCATTGCCCCACCTCTTTTGCCTCCCTCCTGTCCTTTCTGAAACATCATAAGCCTAGCACTCGAAGGAACCTTTCCTGTCCCTGAGCCATCCAAGTCTCTGTAATGACCACAACATCATAGCTCCATGTGCTGATCCGCGCTCTGGGCTCATCCACTTTATTTATAATACTCCTCGCATTAAAATAGACACATCTCAGACCATCGGGCTGAGTGCGTCCCTTCTCAATCACCTGCCTATCCTCCCTTTCGCACTGTTTCCAAGCTTTCTCTATTTGTGAGCCAACTTCCCTTTCCTCCGTCACTTCAGTTCAGTTCCCAACCCCCAGCAATTCTAGTTTAAACTCTCCACAATAGCCTTAGTAAATCTCATTGCCAGGATATTGGGTCCCCTCAGATACAACGATGACCTTTAAAAGACACTGGATCAGGTGAGGAGCAGGTGTACAGGAGTGAGGTAGATCGGCTGGTTGAGTGGTGTTGCAACAACAATCTTGTTCTTAATGTCAGTAAGAGAAAGGCATCTGCTGTTCATAACAGTGCAGGCATTTCTCAGGTTACACAAGGTTATTACAAGGGAAGGGTGGTCTGGAAGAGCAGGATTTATATTTATTCAATAATACTAGAAAGAAATACATGGGAGATGTACATGCAATACTGTTATTCTGACACATTCCCCCCTCAACAGCTTGCTCACCATATTGTATTGCCTTAGCTTGCATATCAGTAGAGAGATAGGACGCAACATGCATGGTCAACCCGACCAATGGAAGACCTTAGAGTGCATTTTCCTAACACATAGTGTTGGGTTCAGGGGAGTACCACCACCCACAGATTCCCATCAAATCACACACTAGATCAACTTGGAAACCTATCAAACACCGCGCCACCCCCCCCCCCCCCCAACACACACACACACATCTGCAAGCACGAATCAGTTATGTGATGGGACACTTGCCTGGGTGAAGTTAAGTACATGTATTCTGCATCCGCCACATTACCTCCAACTCTTTTCCAACACCGCCCCCACCCCCGACATCTGACTAGGCACAAGTCAGGACTGTGATGAGAAACTCTCCATTTGCCATGCCAGTGTTCAGCCACGCACTCCACATCCACCACATTAACATTTATCTGTCTCCCACAAGGGACAAGCCAGCAGTGTGATGGGACACTCCCCACTTTCCTGGGTGGAGTTAGTCCATGCACTCCTCATCCACTGCATTACCTTTCCCACGTCTGCAAGGCATGGGTTAGGAGTGCGAAGGGCCACTTCCCATTTCTCTGGGTGAGAGCAGCCTCAATGACTGTCAAGAAGCTTGATACCATCTAGGACCGAGTAGTCTGTTCAATCAGCACCCCATCTATTCTCCGAAAACACTCCCTTCACCACTGGTGCATGATGTTTGCAGTGTACACCATCCTTTAAATTTTGTTAATATACCTGTTGTCTTTTAACTGCTATTAGTGTACCTGCCTCAACCACTTCCTCTGGAAGTTTATTCCAATTTCATAATACCCTTTGAAAAAAGCTTGCCCCTAAATTCCTATTAGCTCTCTCCCCCACCTTAAACCTAGATATTGATTTCCCAAACCCTGAGAAAAAGACTCTGAGCATTTACCCTGTCTCTGCCTCTTGTGTTTTTATACGCCTCTATTAGGTCACACCTCAGTCTCAGTAGAATATTCTCTAAGTGTGACTTCAATAACATCTTGCACAACTGCACCACGACATCCCAATATCTGGTCTCAGTGCCGTGACTGATAAGGCTAGCACGCCAACACCTTCTTCACCATCCGATATAACTGTAACTCCACTTTCAGAAAACAATACCCTTGTACTCCAAACTTCCCCTGTTCTACAACATTCCCCAGGGTCCTACTGTTCACTGTTTAAGTCCCATCTGGATTTGCCTTCCTGAAATCCAACAGCTTGCACTTATCTGACTTAAACCCAATTTGCCATTCCTCCGCAAACTTATCCATGTGATCAAGACTTGTGGGTTTCTGTAAAAATGGAACCTATGCATAACATAACTCACTCCATCAACCTTCACCAACTTTAACGATGCACTATAGAAAGAATCTTATCGGGAGGCTTCACAGTTTGGTACGGCAATTATTCTGCATGTGACTGCAAGAAACTCCAGAGAATTGTTGACACAACTCAGCACAGCACAGATTCCCCTCCATAGACTCCTTCTGACAGTCTCAATAGAGAAGCAACAGAATCAAATACCCCACCTACCTTGGACAGCTTCTCTTCTCCCCTCCTCCATCAGGCAGAAACTACAAACGCTGAAAGCTCATACCATCAGGCTCAGGGGCAGCTTTTGCCCCACAGTGAAAGACTGTAGGTTTTCACAAATGAAAATGACGGAGACATTTTGTGTTTAAGAAAACCTGTAACTGCTGATGTATTGTACCCAAACACTGAACACAAAGTGTGGTAAAGGTACTTTACATAATGATGTCATCACATCAGGCCAGCCTCTTAACCGGCAGCCCGACTCAACGTCAGTGGCTGTGAATTATGTACATTTCCACCCATTACGCTACCCTGCACAACTCCTCCCCCGCCCCCAACAGAATTTACAAAAAGAAGCATTGTGATCCTGTCTGATGGCGGTGCTGCCATGCAGACCAAGGGCCTGATATTTTGGCCAATGCATGCATGACGGGGTTGTGGTCCATGAACGCTGTGAAATGGCGACCCTCTGAAGAAAACAAAAATGGAAGCCAGCCAGATAGAAACTGAGAAGATCACGGTCGTAAGTGTTGTACTTCCTTTCGGGGGGTACGAAGCTGCTGGCTGAAGAAGTAGAGCGGCTGCCACACGCCTCCCACTAACTGTTCGTGCTCAGCACCCACAGCACAGTCTGAAGCATCAGTTGTAATGACTATGGGTGCATTGAGGAGTGGGTGCGCCAGTAGGCTCGCGATGGAAAGAACTCGTTTGGAATCATCAAATGCCCTGGTCATGTCCACTGACCAGTCAAGCATGTGATTAGGGGTACTCCATGCGCACTATACAGGGGAGAACAATTTCAGCAGCTCGCAGAATGCTCTGCGAGCTCCATAGTATCCAAGACATCTTCGAGGAGCAGTGCGTCAGATAAGCAGCTTCCATAAGCAAGAACCGCACCACCCAGGGCATGCCCACTTCCCACTGTTATCATCAGGAAGAAGATTCAGAAGCCGGAAGACACACATTCAGTGATTCAGTAACAGCTTCTTCCCCTCTGCCATCGTATTTGTAAATGGACATTGAAGACATGAACATTACCTCATTATTTTTTATTTCTATTTTTTTTGCACTGCTTATCTTAATTTAAATATAAAATATAGCGATATATGCTTCTTGTGATTCAATTTTTTTTGTTTATTTATCTCGTATTGCATTGTACCGCTGCTGTATAATTAACAAATTTCATGACATATGCCAGTGAGATTAAACCTGATTCTGATAAATACACCATGCCTCAAAACTTCTGTAATATTTTTAGTATTAGTAGTGGTTACTTTTGATGGGAGAGGTTTCGTAGCTTCTGCAAGATGTGATGGCCGAGAAAGTCAATTGTTGACAGCCCAAAATGTCATTTAGCAAGGTTAATAGTCATCCCGTGTTGGCTTCAGCGCTTGAAAAATGCGCGGAGATGAGGTACATGCTAGGTTTTGGATGCAATGGTGACAAGCAAGAAAAATTAAATCTTTTTAACACAGAGTCTATCAGCCGTTGGAATATCTATGCTTCAGACCAAATGGCATCACAGCCGTTTTGGGAATAACTTCTGAGAACACAGACATCGGATGGTAGCCCCCAACTAGATTGACCTTGGAAACATTAATATCTAGGTTAAATGAGCCAGAAAGTTTTGGATTTGTAGAACCGGGTAACAATAACGGGGTGGGGGGGTTGTGCGAGGAGGTGGAGGCCTCACTAAGGTGTCGATTACCGCCACTTGGGCGACAACCACCATCGGACTTGGGGACCATATGGAAAGGTGAAGCCCAGGGGCTATTCGACCAGCATACATTGGTGAGTCTTTCCATGTTGGCCTTCATGATTGCCAGCTCTTCTGGGTGCAGTCTATGAGTGCGGGCATGGATTGGCAGGCCAGTTTTAGAAATGTGGTGCTCTGCCCTATGTTTTGTGGCTGTAGTGGAGAATGTGGGCTTGGTGAGGTTTGGGAATTCGTCCAGTAGTCGAGTAAAATCACATGCAATGGTGCATACACTTGACAGAGTCGTTGTGAAGAACTTACTTGGGGAGCGGGGTAACGACCCAAAGTCCTTGACATCCAGAAACCGGCAGTTTGTAAGATCGACTAACAGTCCTTGGCAGACAGGAAATCTGCTCCGAGCAGAGGTGTAGCCACTTTAGCCACGACGAATTCCCATGTGTGGCGACCCCCACTGAAGCAGAAGGTCACCCGTAAGTCTGGATCCTGCGGCCTCCAGCGAGGTTTCGTCGTTCTTTGCCTTCTCATCAATAGGCGATGCTGCATCTCACTCCCTTGTGCACCCGTCTCACACAAGAAACGTCGCCCCGAAAGGGCGCTCGTAATGAACAGTACACGACCCTGGCAGCCGGTGCTCAGAGCTCTGATGCCCAGACGTACTGGCACTATCGGAGCTGCAAGGTGGTAGCGCTCGTACCAAAGTGACCGTGGTAAATACACAGGCCCGGCGTCGTCAGCTTCGCAGTCGCGGACGTTCTCATGTTGGCGGCCTTGCTGACTGGGCTTATTGAGGTAGAGGAAGGAGGCACCACTGCCTGGCTGAGTGTAAAGCAAGGATGGTGCTTTCCCAGCAGAGACAGCATGTTGTCAGTTAGCTCCGAGGCTGACCAAGGAGAGCAACTGTTTGGCGTGCTCAGACTCCGATTGTGCAAATGTCCGCACAATGCGAGTTTTCGACGATCGGTATTTATCATGTTCAGGCGGGTGTTCTAGTAGACTCGCCTCTCTAGGAGCTGAGCGACGCTACCACATTGAAATTTTTGGCGCTGTCGGCGGAGCTTTCTTGCAGCGCGAACGAGGCCTCGGTTTGTGCAGACCAAGCAACGGCATTTTGTTGCCAAACTGCCGGCAGTTTGAAAGCGATTGCATTAGCCGACATGTTCAATAAACCTGGAATCCTTCTCGAGCATCGGGGTCACCAATGTAGGTTTTCGCAAATAAAAACAACGAAAGCGTTTTATGTTTATCAAATACAGTAACCACTCATTCACTCCAAACACTGAACACAAAGCGCGGTAAAAGCACGTTAGATAATTATGTCAGTTCACAGACAAAGGTGTGAAAAGCAAAAAAAAAAAACAAACATCGAGTCCACAGCAGTTCTGTGGTCAAAATGCGTTATTAACGCGAGAGGTCAGAGGAGAATGGCTGGACTGGTTCGGGCTGACAGGACGTCCACGGTAACTCAAATAAACATGCATTACTACAAATGGTGTGCAGAAATGCAGCACTGAATGTACATGTCAAGTCTTGGAGTGGATGGGCTACCACAGCAGAAGACCATGAACATACACTCAGTGACCGCTTGTATTAGGTACAGGAAATACTTAATAAAGTGGTCACAGAGTGCTATATTTTGTTCTGAATCACTGCCTTTCCGATTAAAACACTTTGTCTTTTGTGTCAGTAGCTGAATATTGACTCATTTTACATCCAGACCTACATCTGTCATTCACAGAGTGGGAAGACAATTGAGGCCCATAAAGGGATTTATGAGATCAAATCACAAGAATAACTAGAAACCAGAGTGCAGTGGGAGGTTGCAAAGCAGAGGATGTTCCACTGGTTTGACTGCTCACCTCACCCACTTCACTGTTCACGCTGTTTAACACTTAAGTAAACTTGTAATTTAATGCCTAATCATTTTCTGCCTAGACAGTCTACATTCCTCCATTCTCTGCACATTCATGTGCCTGTCTAATTGACTCTTACCTCCACCACCCTGTCAAACAATACAGGCACCCACCACTCTCTGTGTAAAATACTTCTCCTTTAAACTTTCTCATCTCATATTAACCCTGAAAGAAAGCTACAAACTATATTTATACTCTCATAAACATACAGACTTCTATCAGGTCTCCTCTCAGCCTCCACCGGTCTAGCTTGTCCAACCACTCCTTATAGATCATGCCCTCTAATCCGGGCAGCATCCTGGGGAACCTGTTCTGCACCCTCCCTGAAGCAGCAGGAGATTAGGGAAAAATTTATAATATTTTGAGAGGCATAGAGAGGGTAATTGGTTTGAGTTTAAATGACTGATCCCAGAAGGCCTGAATTTACAGAGGGAGGAGGAAGGTTCGAAAAAGATTTGCAGGGTTGGTGATGGAGGTGGATACGATAGAGGTGTTTAAGAGTTTATTAAATAGACACAGAAGTGTGCGGGGAATGGACAGTTTGTAAGAAAAAGAGATGTAGTTCAATTTGGAATTGTATTTGACACAGCTATCATGGGCTAAAGCGCCAAGTTCCTGTGCTGGAATTTTCTACCTTCAATGTCTAATGTTATATGTTGTATTACAGTGTTTACATCCACATCCGTTTGCAAATTGTGACTGTAATTTGTGATCATATTGGGATTAGGATTGTTTTATTATTGTCACAGTGAAAAACACAGTTTTAAATGCTATACATACAGATAAATTCACCTCATGGTTAACGGCTAATCGGGATAACCCTGGGAATTATAGACCAGTTAGTCTTACATCAGTCATGGAAAATTATTGGTGAGTATGCTCAGACAGAGAATTTATGAGTATAGTCTGATTAGCGATAATCAACGTGGCTTTGTGAAATGGCAGGTTGTGCCTCACGAACTAGTCTGACTTTTTCGAGGAATTGAGAAAATATTTTGACGAAGCCAGAGCAGTGGATGCAAATGGATTTTAGTAAGCTGTTCGACATCATTCCCCATTGGAAACTAATTCAGAAAGTCAGGAGGTGTGAGACAGGGGAACTTCGATGTGTGGAATCAGAATTGGCTTGCCCACTGAAGGTAGATGTGGTAGCAGATGGAGCGTTTTCTGTCTTGAGTTCGGTGATCAGTGGTGTCCCGGAAAACTCTGTTCTTCACTGTGAGGGTCATGTTTTTTGACTTCTGCAGTGCGTTCAACACCATCCGCCCTGCTCTGCCGGGAGAGAAGCTGACAGTGATGCAGGTGGATGCTTCCCTGGTATCATGGTTTCTTGATTACCTGACTGGCAGACCACAGTACGTGTGCTTGCAACACTGTGTGTCCGACAGAGTGATCAGCAGCACTGGGGCTCCACAGGGACTGTCTTGTCTCCCTTTCTCTTCACCATTTACACCTCGGACTTCAACTACTGCACAGAGTCTTGTCATCTTCAGAAGTTTTTGGATGACTCTGCCATAGTTGGATGCATCAGCAAGGGAGATGAGGCTGAGTACAGGGCTACGGTAGGAAAATTTGTCACATGGGGTGAGCAGAATTATCTGCAGCTTGATGTGAAAAAGACTAAGGAGCTGGTGGTAGACCTGAGGAGAGCTAAGGTACCGGTGACCCCTGTTTCCATCCAGGGGGTCAGTGTGGACATGGTGGAGGATTACAAATACCTGGGGATACGAATTGAAAATAAACTGGACTGGTCAAAGAACACTGAGGCTGTCTACAAGAAGGGTCAGAGGCGTCTCTATTTCCTGAGGAGACTGAGGTCCTTTAACATCTGCCGGACGATGCTGAGGATGTTCTACGAGTCTGTGGTGGCCAGTGCTATCATGTTTGTTGTTGTGTGCTGGGGCAGCAGGCTGAGGGTAGCAGACACCAACAGAATCAACAAACTCATTCGGAAGGCCAGTGATGTTGTGGGGATGGAACTGGACTCTCTCACGGTGGTGTCTGAAAAGAGGATGCTGTCTAAGTTGCATGCCATCTTGGTCAATGTTTCCCATCCACTACATAATGTACTGCGTGGGCACAGGAGTACATTCAGCCAGAGACTCATTCCACCGAGATGCAACACAGAGCGTCATAGGAAGTCATTCCTGCCTGTGGTCATCAAACTTTACAACTCCTCCCTTGGAGGGTCAGACACCCTGAGCCAATAGGCTGGTCCTGGACTTATTTCATAATTTACTAGAATAATTTACATATTACTATTTAACTATTTATGGTTCTATTTCTATTTATTATTTATGGTGCAACTGTAATGAAAACCAATTTCCCCCGGGATCAATAAAGTATGACTATGATTATGACTATTGTTATAAATGACTTGGATAAGTAAATGGGAGGCTAGGTTAATAAATTTCCAGATGACACAAAGGTTGGTAGTGTCATCAGAGTGTAGAAGGCTGCTGTAGGTTACAATAGGACATTGATAGGATGCAGAGCTGGGCTGAGAAGTGGCAGATGAAGTTTAATCTGGTGAAGTGCAAAGTGATTTACTTTGGAAGGTCAAACTTGAAGATAGACAAAAAGATTAATGGTGAAATTCTTAGCAATGTGGAGGAGCAGATAGAACTTGGGGTCCAAGTCCATAGATCCCTCAAAGTTGTCTTGCAGGTTGATAAAGTGGTTAGGAGAGCACATGGTGTATTGGTCAAGGTATGTCAAAGTATATATATGTCACCATATACAACCCTGAGATTCATTTTCCTGCAAGCATACTCAGCAAATCTATAGAGGATCAGTGAAAAAACTAGATAGCAGGAGACATCAAACAGTGCAATTGCAAATATAAATAAATAGCAATAAATAACGAGTACATGAAATAACAAGATAAAGAGTCCTTAAAGTGAGATCATTGGTTGTGGGAACATCTCAATGGATTGATAAGTGAGTGTGGTTAACCCCTTTGCTCAAGAACCTGATGGTTTTGGGGTAGCACCTGTTCTTGAACCTGGTGAAATGAGTCTGGAGGCTCTTCTACCCTTTACCTGATGGCAGCAGTGAGAAACGAGCATGGGTGCTGAGAATTTCTGCTGATGGATGCTACTTTCCTACGACAGCATTTCATGTAGATTTGCACAATGGTTAGGAGGGTTTTAGCCATGATGTATTCTGCTGGATCCAGTATCTTTTGTACGATTTTCCATTTAACACTTAGGTGTTTCCATACAAGGCCATGATGCATCCAGTCAATACACTCTCTCCTACACATCTAAGGAGGTTTGTTATGCCAAGCCTCTGCACGCTATTAAGGAAGTAGAGGTGCTGCCGTGCTTTCTTCATAACTGCACTTAAATGCTGGGTGCAGGACAGGTTCTCTGAAAGAGTCACACCCAGGAATTTAAAGTTGCTAACCTTCCCTACCTCTGATACTTTAATCAGGACTGCCTCCTGGGCCTCTGTTTCTGTCTTCTGAAGTCTACAATCAGTTCCTTTGTCTTGCTGACATTGAATAAAGGCTGTTACAACACCACTCAGCCAAATTTTCAATATCCCTCCTGTATGCTGATCCATCACCAACTTTGATTTGGCCCACATCAGTGGGGTTATCAGCAAACTTGTATATATTATTAGAGCTGTGCTTAGTCACACGGTCATTGGTGTAACGCAAGTAGAGCAGGGCCTTCTACCTTTTGCACAAAGCCCTGTGGTGCACCTGTGCTGATAGAGATCATGGAGGAGATGTTCCTGCCAATCTGAACTAACTGATATCTGCGAGTGAGAAAATCCAGGATCCAATTGCACAAGGAGCTACTGAAGACAAGATCTTGGAGCTTATTGATTAGTTATGAGGGGATGATAATATTAAATGCTGAGCTGTAATTGATAAATGCAATCCTGATGTATGTATCTTTGCTGTCCAAATGTTGAGTGAAGAGCCAAAGAAATGACATTCTCTGTGGACCTGTTGCTCCGGGAGGCAAATGGGAATGGAGCAAGAGGTCAGGCAAGAGTTGATATGCTCCATCACCAGCCTCTCAGAACACGTCATCACTGTGGATGTAAGTGCAACCGGGCGACAGTCATTGAGGCAGGTCACCACGATCTTCTTGGGCACTGATATACTTGAAGCCTGCTTGAATCAAGTGGGTACCTCACATTGCCAAGCCAGAGTTTAAAGTTCTCAGTGAACACTCCAGCCAGTTGGTCAGCACAGGTCTTTAGAGCATGACCAGGTACCACGTCCGGTCCAAATACTTTCCTTAGATTCACTCCCCTGAGGGCAGCTGTATGTCTGCTTCAGATCATAGGATCATAGGGAGATGTGGGGGTCTGCAATAGTTCCCCCATGTATGGACAGTCAAAGTGAGCATAGAAGGCATTGAACTCAGCTCGGAGTGAAGCTCTGGTGTCTCCTGCTTGATTTAACTTGGCAGAGGTGATAGCATTCAAACCCTGCTAAAGTTTTCAAGCATTCCTCGTTGATTCCAGTTTGGTGCGCCCGTGAGATGGTTTTACAGTGCTATCCACTTCACCCTTGAGGTGGCTTTACAGAGATCACACCTGCACCTCTTTACAAACAAGAGAAAATCTGCTGTCATGGTCCGGTCCATGAAATCTGCGTTCTGGCTCACGGTCCAGTTATTCGATCCTTATTACGGGTTTTCCTGTTTGCCCTTGTTCCATGGGTGCCTTAATTGAGGCACCTGATTCTGGTTTTGGGCTGGCACGTAAATACCCCTGCAAACCAAAGATTTCCAACTGGACTGTTCCTTTCCCCTTCTGATCTGAATCCCTGACAGTCTCCTTGGCAGTCTCCTCGGCAGTCATCCCGGCCCTGCTTCCTGGAAGGGTCCCAGCCTTGCGCTCCAAGGAGGATTCCGGCTCCGTACCCAAGAGCCTAATAAAGCTGAGTCCAAGAACCGAGCCAAACCTGGTCCAAGAGCCACGTCCTTCGCTGGAGTTCCGAGCAACACATACAAAATGCTGGAGGAAATCAGTAGGTCAGGCAGCATCAATGGAAAAGAGTACATAGAACATAGAACATAGAATGGTACAGCACATTACAAGTCCTTCAGCCAACAATGTTGTGCTGACCCTCAAATGCTGCCTCCCATTTAACTCCCCACCTTAAAATTCTCCATATACCTGTCTAGTACTCTCTTAAACTTCACGAATGTATCTGCCTCCACCACTGACTCAGACAGTGCATTCCACGCCCCAACTACTCTCTGAGTAAAAAACCTTCCTCTAATATCCCCCTTGAACTTCCCATCCCTTACCTTAAAGCCATGTCCTCTTGTATTGAGCAGTGGTGCCCTGGGGAAGAGGCGCTGGCTATCCACTCTATCTATTCCTCTTATTATCTTGTACACCTCTATGTTGTCTCCTCTCATCCTCCTTCTCTCCAAAGAGTAAAGCCCTAGCTCCCTTAATCTCTGATCATAATGCATACTCTCTAAACCAGGCAGCATCCTGGTAAATTTCCTCTGTACCTTTTCCTATGCTTCCACATCCTTCCTATAGTGAGGCGACCAGAACTGGACACAGTACTCCAAGTGTGGCCTAACCAGAGTTTTATAGAGCTGCATCATTACATCGCGACCCTTAAACTCTATCCCCTGACTTATGAAAGCTAACACCCTATAAGCTTTCTTAACTACCCTATCTACCTGTGAGGCAATTTTCAGGGATCTGTGGACATGTACCCCAAGATCCCTCTGCTCCTCCACACTACCAAGTATCCTGCCACTTACTTTGTACTCTGCCTTGGAATTTGTCCTTCCAAAGTGTACCACCTCACACTTCACCGGGTTGAACTCCATCTGCCACTTCTCAGCCCACTTCTGCATTCTATCAATGTCTCTCTACAATCTTCGACAATCCTCTACACTATCTACAACACCATCAACCTTTGTGTCGTCTGCAAACTTGCCAACCCACCCTTCTACCCCCACATCCAGGTCGCCAATAAAAATCACGAAAAGTAGAGGTCCCAGAACAGATGCTTGTGGGACACCACTAGTCACAATCCTCCAACCTGAATGTACTCCCTCCACCACGACCCTTTGCCTTCTGCAGGCAAGCCAATTCTGAATCCACCTGGCCAAACTTCCCTGGATCCCATGCCTTCTGACTTTCTGAATACGCCTACCGTGTGCAACCTTGTCAAATGCCTTACTAAAATCCATATAGATCACATCCACTGCACTACCCTCATCTATATGCCTGGTCACCTCCTCCAAGAAATCTATCAGGCTTGCTAGACACGATCTTCCCTTCACAAAGCCATGCTGACTGTTCCTGATCAGACCATGATTCTCTAAATGCCCATAGATCCTATCTCTAAGAATCTTTTCCAACAGCTTTCCCACCACAGACGTAAGGCTCACTGGTCTATAATTACCTGGACTATCCCTTCTAACTTTTTTGAACAAGGGAACAACATTCACCTCCCTCCAATCCTCCGGTACCATTCCCGTGGACAACGAGGACATAAAGATCCTAGCCAGAGGCTCAGCAATCTCTTCCCTCGCCTCATGGAGCAGCCTGGGAAATATTCCGTCAGGCCCCGGGGACTTATCCGTCCTAATGTATTTTAACAACTCCAACACCTCCTCTCCCTTAATATCAACATGCCCCAGAACATCAACCTCACTCATATTGTCCTCACCATCATCAAGTTCCCTCTCATTGGTGAATACCGAAGAGTATACATTGAGGACCTCGCTCACTTCCACAGCCTCCAGGCACATCTTCCCACCTTTATCTCTAATTGGTCCTACCTTCACTCCTGTCATCCTTTTGTTCTTCACATAACTGAAGAATGCCTTGGGGTTTTCCTTTATCCTACTCGCCAAGGCCTTCTCATGCCTCCTTCTTGCTCTTCTCAGCCCCTTCTTAAGCTCCTTTCTTGCTTCCCTAAATTCCTCAATAGACCCATCTGATCCTTGCTTCCTAAAACTCATGTATGCTGCCTTCTTCCACCTGACTAGATTTTCTACCTAATTGGTACCCATGATTCCTTCACCCTACCATTCTTTATCTTCCTCACTGGGACAAATTTATCCCGAACAACCTGCAAGAGATCTCTAAACATAGACCACATGTCCATAGTATATTTCCCTGCAAAAATATCATCCCAATTCACACCCGCAAGTTCTAGCCTTATAGCATCATAATTTGCCCTTCCCCAATTAAAAATTTTCCTGTCCTCTCTGATTCTATCCGTACAGTCGACGTTTCGGTTTATTGTGTGGGTCTATGACCCTGTATGTGTGTGTGTGTGTGTGTGTGTGTGTGTGTGTGTGTGTGGCGGCGGGTGGGTGGTGGGTTTGGGGCTGTGTTTAAGCTTCTGCCTTCGGTCGGTTGGAAGATGATCACTGTCAACATTTCGTGATTGGTAAATTGGTGGAAAGTCTCAAAAGGTCAGTCAGCGTCTGTGGAGGATAGAAACTAAGTCAACACCCTTCATCAGACCTACAAAAAATTGTAATCTAGCTTTTTAAAAAGTTGTAATGAGAGTGATGGATTTAAGAACAGGAGTTAGTGCGGGTGGAGGAGATGAAAGCTAACTGTGTACATCATCACCTCCCATCCCGACAGTCCTTATTTCCTTAATCGTTTCTTACATTTGCTCCATCCCATTCATTCGAAACTATATCGGTCAGTGAGCCGTCACAGCTACTGGCATACACAGTTACATGACGGAAATTTACCAGGAGTGTGGGGAAAACCCAACGAAAATGAATCCTTCCGTGCCGCACACTGACTATCAGCACTTTGCTGATCCAATCCGTGAGCATCGCCGGAGGAAATAGCACGGGGAGATGACAACGCATCGGAGTTCTATTTAAGGCTGGTCGGGACGAAATTCTCAAACGATCCTCGAGCGCCCTGGATGTGACACGCTGCAGGTGAGTGAGTGGTAAAAAATTCGAGACAGGGGATTTTTAAGGGAAGGGGTTTATTGCACCGGGAGGAGTGGGCAGGTAAAATCAAGGGTCCAGGAAGACGCTGCGGTTTCAGTGTACGCCCCGAACTGAACGAACTTCACTTACTGGCCAGGGATACTCCGAAAACCGTTCTCGATCACTCAACCTCTCCCACAGATAGAAGGGTCGAGAACGGCAGGGTGGTGCGGCGGGTTGAGACGGTGTCTCCCTGCGTCAGAAATCAATGGTAGCTCAAATACAGGTCAACAAAAGGCATAGACTGATGGGCCAAATGGCATTTGTCGTGTTGGGTGTAATGGTACGCCACCACCCACGGGCTATCCCTCAGCCCCGACAGCTCCGGAGGAACCCCTTTCCTACACGGACTGTGACGGTTTGAGGGTGAAGACAGCTGGCACCCCCTCCCCACTCCACTTCGTCAGTGGGCGGGAAGAGAGGGGCGATAAATTCTGGCCAAAGGACGGAAATAAATAGATTAAAGAGTTGATGCGGAAGAGTAGGTTGAGATGTCCATGATTTAAATAATTTGGGTACAACTTGGACCATCTCGTAGCATAGGAAAAGGCCTTTCTGCCACAATGTCTATGCCGAACACGATGCTAAATGAAGGTTTTTTTTCGTGCCTGCATATGATCCATCTTTCTATTCCCCCCATATCTGCGTGCCTGCCGAAAGGCCTCTTAAACACCTCTCTCATATCTGCCTCACCACCACCCGGGCAGCGTATTACAGGCACCCACCAGGCTAGGATTGAAAAGTTGATGGAGAAAAAGAAAGCAACACACATCAAAGTTGCCGCTGAACGCAGCAGGCCAGGCAGCATGTCTAGGAAGAGGTACAGTCGACGTTTGGGGCCGACACCCTTCGTCAGGACTAACTGAAAGAAGTCATAATCATGTCATAATTGTGGAACGATCTATGTTGCAAACTTATTCTGGTATCTGTCCCCCACTTCTCCTTCGCTACATCGCCGACTGCATTGGCGCTGCTTCTTGCACGCATGCTGAGCTCGTTGACTTCATTAATTTTGCCTCCAACTTTCACCATGCCCTCAAGTTTACCTGGTCCATTTCCGACACCTCCCTCCCCTTTCTAGATCTTTCTGTCTCCATCTCTGGAGACAGCTTATCTACTGATGACTACTGTAAGCCTACCGACCCTCACAGCTATCTGGACTATTCCTCTTCTCACACCGTCTCTTGCAAAAATGCCATCCCCTTCTCAGAATTTCTCCGTCTCCACCGCATCTGCTCTCAGGATGAGGCTTTTCATTCTAGGACGAGGGAGATGTCCTCCTTTTTTAAAGAAAGGGGCTTCCCTTCCTCCACGATCAACTCTGCTCTCAAACGCATCTCCCCCATTTCACGCACATCCGCTCTCACTCCATCCTCTTGCCACCCCACTAGGAATAGAGTTCCCCTGGTCCTCACCTACCATCCCACCAGCCTCCGGGTCCAACATATTATTCTCCGTAACTTCCACCACCTCCAACGGGATCCCACCACTAAGCACATCTTTCCCTCCCCCCTCTCTCTACTTTCCACAGGGATCGCTCCCTACGCAACTCCCTTGTCCATTCGTCCCCCCCTCCATCCCTCCCCACTGATCTCCCTCCTGGCACTTATCCTTGTAAACGGAACAAGTGCTACACATGCCCTTACACTTCCTCCCTTACCATCATTCAGGGCCCCAGACAGTCCTTCTAGGTGAGGTGACACTTTACCCGTGAGTCAGCTGGGGTGATATACTGCATCCGGTGCTCCTGATGTGGCATTCTATATATTGTCGAGACCCCACGCAGACTGGGAGATCGTTTCACTGAACACCTACGTTCTGTCCACCAGAGAAAGCAGGATCTCCCAGTAGCCACATATTTTAATTCCACGTCCCATTCCCATTCTGAAATGTCTATCCATGGCCTCCTCTACTGTAAAGATGAAGCCACACTCAGGTTGGAAGAACAACACCTTATATTCCGTCTGGGTAGCCTCCAACCTGATGGCATGAACACTGACTTCTCAAACTTCTGCTAATGCCCCATCTCCCTCCCGTACCCCATCCATTATTTATTTATATACACACATTGTTTCTCTCACTCTCCTTTTTCTCCCTCTGTCCCTCTGACTATACCCCTTGCCCATCCTCTAGGTTTTTCCCCCCTTCCCCGTTTCTTTCTCCCTGGGCCTCCTGGCCCATGATCCTCTCATATCCCTTTTGCCAATCAACTGTACAGCTCTTGGCTCTATCCCTCCCCCTCCTGTCTTCTCCTATCATTTTGGATCTCCCCCTCCCCCTCCCCCTCCCCCTCCCACTTTCTAATCTCTTACTAGCTCTTCTTTCAGTTCGTCCTGATGAAGGGTCTTCGCCCGAAACGTCGACTGTACCTCTTCCTAGAGATGCTGCCTGGCCTGCTGCATTCACCAGCAACTTTGATACGTGTTGCTTAAATTTCCAGCATCTGCAGAATTCCTCGTGTTTGCGGAGAAAAAGAAATGAAGTTTGAGTTAGTTTTAGGGTTTCTCAGGTTGGCTGAGTTAAAGAGAAAGGTTGGGTAGACTGGGAATATATTCCTTACAGTGCAGAAGATTAAGATGTGATTTCACAGAATCATAAGGGGCATATAAAGAGCAAATAGCAGGTCAGACAAGACAATGAGTGCGAATGTTGGGAAACAGTATGGAACACTGGTGAGTCAACACCTGGAGTACGCTCTTCAGATCTTGTCACCCTGCTACAGGAATGATGTATGAGATTGATCTTAGATAGGTTAAATCATCCACACACAAGAATGTATACTGTGCTGTAATGTCACATTACAGCTTCAGGATTCAAGATTGATTCCTGTCATTTCCAGTACACAGGCGTAAAGGAGAATGAAAGAATGCTGCTCCAGATCTGCAGCACAAAAATAACACAATCAGACAACAAACACAATAATGAAAGAAGGATAAATATGAATACATAAGATAGTTTATCTACATAGGTACATAATGCTCGGCACAAGTGTGTCTGTACATAGGGTGACTCTGACAACACGCAATAAAGTAGTGGTGGTGGGGTGGGGTTGTTGATCACTCTTATGGCTTGGGGAAAGTACCTATGTTAATAAACTAGAAAGAATGCAAAACAGTTTCTCAAGGAAATTGCCTGTAGAAGAGGGGCTGAGTTAAAGGGAGAATGTGGATAGGCTAGGACTTTATTCCTCAGATCACAGGACACTGAGAGGTGATCTTCTAGAGATTTAGGGAATTATAAAGGTGAATGCACAAAGTCCTTTCCCCAGAGTGGTAGAATCAAGAATCAGAATGAATTGGTTTAAGATGAGAGTGGAAATATGTAACAGGAACCTGATAAGCAACATTTTTACAAAGTGTGGTATGACATGTAAGGACGTGGTTGAGGCAGGTACAATAACAACGTTTAACACGCACCTTGACAGGTACATTGATAGGAGAGGTTTAGAAGGGTATTGGCCAAATGTGGCCAAATAGAGATAGCTTATATGGGAACCTTGGTCATCAGGATCACCATGTGCATCCTCTATCTTGGAGAACAACTGAGACCTGAGAAAGTAATCTGTCTGCTAGCTCCGTGGAATAAGAAGCATGAGTCACCAGGAACGCAAGGGTTAGAATAATCTTACATAGATTAAAATGTCAACACACAAGGGTGTATCTCCCATAGTGTCATGTTAAATTCCGGGACTCAAGATTGATTACTGTCATTTCCAGTACCGATACGTAAAGGAGAATGAAAGAATGCTGCTCCAGATCTGCAGCACAAAAATAACACAATCAGACAACAAACACAATAATGAAAGAAGGATAAATATGAATACATAAGATAGTTTATCTACATAGGTACATAATGCTCGGCACAAGTGTGTCTGTACATAGGGTGACTCTGACAACACGCAATAAAGTAGTGGTGGTGGGGTGGGGTTGTTGATCACTCTTATGGCTTGGGGAAAGTACCTATGTTAATAAACTAGAAAGAATGCAAAACAGTTTCTCAAGGAAATTGCCTGTAGAAGAGGGGCTGAGTTAAAGGGAGAATGTGGATAGGCTAGGACTTTATTCCTCAGATCACAGGACACTGAGAGGTGATCTTCTAGAGATTTAGGGAATTATAAAGGTGAATGCACAAAGTCCTTTCCCCAGAGTGGTAGAATCAAGAATCAGAATGAATTGGTTTAAGATGAGAGTGGAAATATGTAACAGGAACCTGATAAGCAACATTTTTACAAAGTGTGGTATGACATGTAAGGACGTGGTTGAGGCAGGTACAATAACAACGTTTAACACGCACCTTGACAGGTACATTGATAGGAGAGGTTTAGAAGGGTATTGGCCAAATGTGGCCAAATAGAGATAGCTTATATGGGAACCTTGGTCATCAGGATCACCATGTGCATCCTCTATCTTGGAGAACAACTGAGACCTGAGAAAGTAATCTGTCTGCTAGCTCCGTGGAATAAGAAGCATGAGTCACCAGGAACGCAAGGGTTAGAATAATCTTACATAGATTAAAATGTCAACACACAAGGGTGTATCTCCCATAGTGTCATGTTAAATTTCGGGACTCAAGATTGATTACTGTCATTTCCAGTACCGATACGTAAAGGAGAATGAAAGAATGCTGCTCCAGATCTGCAGCACAAAAATAACACAATCAGACAACAAACACAATAATGAAAGAAGGATAAATATGAATACATAAGATAGTTTATCTACATAGGTACATAATGCTCGGCACAAGTGTGTCTGTACATAGGGTGACTCTGACAACACGCAATAAAGTAGTGGTGGTGGGGTGGGGTTGTTGATCACTCTTATGGCTTGGGGAAAGTACCTATGTTAATAAACTAGAAAGAATGCAAAACAGTTTCTCAAGGAAATTGCCTGTACAAGAGGGGCTGAGTTAAAGGGAGAATGTGGATAGGCTAGGACTTTATTCCTCAGATCACAGGACACTGAGAAGTGATCTTCTAGAGATTTAGGGAATTATAAAGGTGAATGCACAAAGTCCTTTCCCCAGAGTGGTAGAATCAAGAATCAGAATGAATTGGTTTAAGATGAGAGTGGAAATATGTAACAGGAACCTGATAAGCAACATTTTTACAAAGTGTGGTATGACATGTAAGGACGTGGTTGAGGCAGGTACAATAACAACGTTTAACACGCACCTTGACAGGTACATTGATAGGAGAGGTTTAGAAGGGTATTGGCCAAATGTGGCCAAATAGAGATAGCTTATATGGGAACCTTGGTCATCAGGATCACCATGTGCATCCTCTATCTTGGAGAACAACTGAGACCTGAGAAAGTAATCTGTCTGCTAGCTCCGTGGAATAAGAAGCATGAGTCACCAGGAACGCAAGGGTTAGAATAATCTTACATAGTTTAAAATGTCAACACACAAGGGTGTATCTCCCATAGTGTCATGTTAAATTCCGGGACTCAAGATTGATTACTGTCATTTCCAGTACCGATACGTAAAGGAGAATGAAAGAATGTTGCTCTGGATCTGCAGCACAAAAATAACACAATCAGATAACAAACACAATAATGAAAGAAGGATAAATATGAATACATAAGATAGTTTATCTACATAGGTATATAATGCTCGGCACAGGTGTGTCTGTACATAGGGTCACTCAGACAGTAAGCAATAAAGTAGTGGTGGTGGGTTGGGGTTGTTGATCAGTCTTACTGCTTGGGGGAAGTACCTATGTTATTAAACTAGAAAGAATGCAAAACAGTTTCTCAAGCAAATTGCCAGGACAATAGGATCCAAGTTATAGGGAAAGTGTTGAAAGGCCAGGACTTCATCCTTTAGAGCATTAGACATTGAGAGGTGATTGGATAGAGATGTAGAAAATTATGCAGGGCTGACATAGGGTGAATGCACACAGTCCTTTCCCCAGTGTTGGGGAATCAAAAACCGAAGGGCACAGTTCAAGATGAGAAGGGGAAGATTTGTAGGACCCAGTAAGGAGCACCTGGCCATTGTCTGCTGTACCATCACTGACCTTACTGACTCTGGGGATCTCTCATCCACTGCCACCAACTGCATAGCTTCCTCAACTTACACCTCCCAGTTCTACCTCCTACCCAAGATGCCAAAACCTATTTGTTTCAGTAAACCCATTGTTTCTGCCTACTCCTGCTCCGAACTTGTGTCTGCATACCTGATACTTCGATTCTGTTTTATTAACCCTGGATCAGTCCCTTCCTACCTATATGCGAGACACTTCACACACTCTTGGTCTTTACAATTACTTTAGGTTCCCTGGCCCTGATCATCTCTTTTTCACAACATATGTCCAGAACCTATACACCTCTATCACCCATCAGGAGGTCCTAAATGTTCCCGGCTTGTATATGGACAATAGACCAAAACCAGATCCCCTCCACCACCACTCTCCTCCTCCTGGTGGAACTAGTCCTCAGCCGCCATAATTTCTCCTTTGGCTCACCTTACTTCCTTCTAAGGTGTAGGCATGGGCACTCAGATGGGCCCCAGCATTGCAGGTCTTTTCCCCAGATACGTGGAAAAGTCCAAATTCCAAGCCTACACCAGAATCACTCCCCAACTCTTCCTGCACTACACTGATAACTGCATTGATGCTGTGTCCTGCAGCCACACTGAGCTTATCAACTTCATGAACTTTGAGCCCAACATCCACCTTGCCCTCAGATTTACTTGGTCCATTTCATCACCTCTCTCCTTTTTCTTGGTCTCTCTAACTCCATCTCAGGAGACAGCTGATCTACTGATATCTTTTATAAGCTCACTGGCTCTCACAGCTACCTGGACTATACCCTTTCCCACCCTGTCACATGTACAAATGCCAGTTCCTTCACTCAGTTCCTCCGTTTCCGACGGAACTGCTCTCAGAGTGAGGCTTTTTAATCCAGAACTACTGAGATGACTGCTGCGATGAGGTCACACTCAGGTTGAATGAGAAACAACTTGTATTCCATCTGGGTAACATCCATTTCTTGAACTTCTGGTAATTATCCCCCCCACCCCCTCCTTCTCCATTCTCCATTCCTATTTTCCTGTTTCTCTTTATCCCCATACCTGACCATCACCTCCTTCTGGTGCCTCTTCACGTTCCCTCTCTTACATGATATTCCGTCCTCTCCTATCAGATTTCCACTTCTCTAGCCTTTTGTCTCGTTCACCAATCAACTTCTCACCTCTTTACTTCACCCACTGCCCCCCCAGTTTCACCTATCACCTGCAACTTGCATTTCTTCCTCCACTCCCAACCCCAGCTTCTTACTCTGACTTCTCTTCTTCCATTCCAGCCCTGATGAAGGTATCAGTCCAAAACACCTATAGTTTGCTCTTTCCCATAGATGCTGTCTTACCTGCTGAGTTCCTCCAGCATTTTGATGTGATGCTTAAGATTGAATATAAACCTGATGGGCAACGGTTTTACAAAGGGTGGTACGTTTATTGAAAAAGCTGGTTGAGGCAGCTACAATAACAACATTTAAAAGGCACTTTGATAGGTACAAGGATGGGAAAGATTTAAAAGGATATAGGTCGAATGTGGCCAAGTAGAGCTAGCTTCGATGGGAATTTTGGTTTATGGTGCACTATGTGCCCCCTCTATCTGGGGGTCTACCAGCGGCCTGAGATGGCAACCTGTCCACAAACTCAGCAGGAGCAGGAGGCAGGAGCCCCCACCCAAGCTGGGTACTGTTCTGGAATGCTCCCAGTATTCATTGCTTGTTTATTTATGTTATTTTTTTCTTTTTGCATTTGCACAGTTCGTTGTCTTCTACAATTTAACTGAACATCCTCGTTGGGCCATCTTTTATTGATCCTGTTATAGTTACTATTCAGCAGCTTTGTTGAGTATGCCCAAAAGAAAACGAATTTCACAGTTAATATGGTGACACATATGTATTTGGATTAAAATGTACCTTGAACTTTGACCATTGAATGTGTTGTTGCTGGGGAAGGTCACTGATGATAAGCCATCTATTGATCTCCATTCTACTGTATTGATCAGTTACTACAGGTCCCACAGCTCGCCTTTGTAGTGGTACTACACCACCACCACGTGCAGACTATCCCCAAACTCTATCAGCTCCATTGGAATCCCTTTCCCACACGGACCGTGGTGGTGTGAGGATCGAGTCAGCTGACTCCACCATCTCCAGTGGGCACGGTGAGAGTGGCAATAGATTCTTGGAAAACGCCAGAAGTGAGTATATTGCGGAAGAGTAGTTTGAGATGTCTGTGATTTAAACAAGGTAGCTAGAACTTCGAACATCTCAAAGTAAATAAACGTAGCACAAGAAGTGGCTTTTCAGCCCACAATGTCTGTGCTGGACACAGTACTAAATGAAGCCATTTTTTAATGCCTGTATTTGATCCGTATCCCTCACATTCCCCACACATTCACGTGTCTGTCTAAAGGCGTGTTAAACACCCCTCTCATGTCTGCCTCCACCACCACCCCTGGCAGCCCATTACATGTACTGAACACATTCTGTGTTAAGAAAAAAGTACCCCCACACACACATTTTTAAGTTTACCTTCTCACTTTAAAACTATGTCCAGCCTATCAGCTTGACATTTCCAGCCTTGGGAAAGATGAGTTTCTGACGGTCTATGCCTCTCAACTATGAACTTATCAACTAATATCATTTCTCCCCTCAGCTCATGAGGCTCCAAGGAAGGTTTGTCTAGAGTTTCAAGTTGAAGTCTATGATTGTCGGTGCACCTAGCCGGTGAGTAAACACCATGAACGTTAGCAGTTTGCAGCAGCAGTATATGACAAACATAACAAAGATAAATCCTGATGGGCCACGACTAAAAAGCTTGTTGTATCATGCGCATTTGATGGCTCTGGGCCTGTGTTCATTAGAATTCAGAAGAATGATGGGTGACCTCATTGAAATCTTTCAAATGATGAAAGGCCTTGATAGAATGGATGTGAAGGGTATTTCCTATGGTAGGAGACTCTAAGACCAGGCTTTTAGATATTCTTTTAGAATGGAGAGGAGGAGGAATTTCTTTAGCCAGCTAGTAGGAATCTGTGGTATTCTCTGCCACAGGCAGCTGTGGAGGCAAAGACTTTATGCATACTTAAGGCAGAATTTGAGCGATTCTTGATTTGTTTGGGTATAAAAGGATATGGGGAGAAGGTAGGTGATTGGGGCTGTGAGGAAAATTGCATGGGCCAAATGGTCTCATTTTGTTCCTTTATCCTTTGGTTTTATTGTCTATAAATTAACATAAATTATCATAAAATGCATGAAAAATAAACACAACGACGACAGTGGAAGTTGATAGAGAAAAAGAAGTTATGTTTGAGGCAATATTAGAGTTTATAGGTTGGCTGGGTTATCGAGAAAGGTTGAGAAAGCTGGGACTTTATTCCATTATAAACGTAAATAGAGAAAATAGCATGCCAGCCTCCAACAGCCAGGGCAATGACTGTGAATGTTGGGAGGTCATGGTGTGGTTGTACGGAACGCTGGAGAGTTGGCACCTGGTGCTGGGTTTGTAATCTGGCTATGACGGTGTATTTGATGTTACACGCCAACGTTGGGTTGGCAGAGGGAGCGATGTACCCAACAACCACAATTGCATGTGAGATTTCCCTTGGCAAATAATATGGCCAGAGTCCAACAGCAAAAAGGGTTTGCTGGGTTGGAGCGTTGGGTACAAGACTCAGGAAGTCACCTTGCAGCTGTATAAATCTCTGTTTGGGCTACCCATGGAGTATTAGAACAGAGAACAGTATGGCAGAGTACAGGCCATTTGGCCCAGAATGTTGTGCCAACCATTAGATCAGTCTAACCTTTCCCACATAACCCTCCATTTTTCTTTCTTTCTTGTCTATCTAAGAGTTTCTTAAATGTCCCCAATGTATCTGCCTTTACCATCAGGCCCGGAAATGTGTTCCATGATTCACCACTCTCAGTGTAAAAGAAAAGACACCTCTGACATTTCCCCTGTACTTTCTTCCAGTCACCTTAAACTAACATCATTTAGTAGTAGCCATTTCTGCTTTGGATTTAAGGTGAGGGGAAGGAGGTAAGTTCAAATGAGATGCATGGGACAAGTTTTTTTTTTACAAAGAGAGTGCTGGCTGTCCACTCTCTCCATGCCTCTTATCATCTTATCACATCATCCCCCATCCTCCTTCACTCCAGAGAGAAAAGCCCTAGATCACTCAATCATTCCTCATTAGGCAATGTCTCAAATTCAGACAGCATCCTGGTAAATCTCCTCTGCAACCTCTCTAAAGCATTCAAATCCTTCCTATAATGTGGCAACCAAAAGTGAACACAATACTCCAAGTGTTGTCTAACAGCATAATAAAGCTGCAATATTACTTCATGGATGATGAATTCAATCCCCTAACTGATGAAGGCCAACACTTCATACATTATATTGTCTGCAGTTCTGGTCACCCTATTACTGGAAGGATATGGAGAGTTTGGAGAAGGTCTGGCAGAGGTTCACCAGTATGATGCCTGGTTTAAAGGGCCTGAGCAGTTAAGAGAGGTTGGACAAACAGGGTTGTCATCCTTGAGTAGCAGAGGCTGAGGGGGGATGTGATAGAGCTTCAGAATCAGAATCAGGTTCATTATCACCGGCATCTGACGTGAAATTTGTTAACTTAGCAGCACTTCAATGCAATACATAATATAGCAGAGAGAGAGAAAAAATGAATAAAATAAAACAATAATAAATAAACAAGTAAATCAATTATGAATATTGAATAGATTATTAAAAAATGTGCAAAAACCGAAATACTGTATATTAAAAAAATGAGGTAGTATCCAAAGCTTCAAAGCTGTGTAAGATAATGAGAAGTAGAGATAGAGTAGTCAGTCGTATCCTTTTTCCCGAGGTCAGAATGTTTAATACCAGAGAGCATGCATCCAAGGTGATGGGGGGAAATTCAAAGGAAATGTATGGGCATGTTTTTTACACAGAAGGTGGTGGGTGCCTGGAATGCTTTGGCAGAGATGATGGTGGAAGAAATTTACCAAATAATAAACCAATTTACCAATTCAAATAAATCAGAGGCATTTAAGAGGCTGTTAGACAGACACAGGAATGTGTAGGGAACAGAAGGAAATGGATCACATGTAGGCAGAAGAGATTTAATTCAATTCTCCCTCATGATCAGCACAGACATTGGGCTGAAGGGTATGTTTCTGTTCTGTACTGTTCTGTGTTCTACCAAGTAATATAATTTAGGTATAATTATATACAAGCATCTGTATCTTAGCATCGGATTGTATCAAGTAATCCCAAAATACCATTGTTGTAATTGGATCTCAGTTTTAAACCAGTTTAATATCGGGCTAACAATCTCCTTATGAATTGTTCTCTTCTACTATTCCTCCTTTTTCTCATGAAATCACCATGGCAATGTTATAGCTGTGTAGCATTTAGTAAGGTCCCATCTGGGGCATAGTACTATTACTCTTATTTAACAATAATATGATGTTGACTGCAGTCTAGTAAAGCATTGCGGAACTAATTTCTTGATTAAAAGGGTAGTCCTAGCTCCAGGGGCAAATGAAATTCAATCTACTTGTTTTGGAGTTTAGAAGAACAGGCAGTGACCATACTGAAACATTGCAGATCTTCAAGGGACAGGGCAGGGTGTATCACATTGTACGGAAAGAGGCCTTTCAGCCCTACTGATAGAGTGAAGTGGGCAGTATCAGTCCCCGAGCCCTGTGTCAATCCCCAAACTAATTCCCAAACAACCCTGTATCAGAGTCAAACCAACCCCACTCAATGTCATGACAAAAGCTCATGCCATGGAATATCTCATTGGGCTTCACTTGTGACATTTAAACAATGTTACTATTTCCTCCTTTAGTAAAGACCTGACTCTATTGATTTCTGTAGAAGATTTATGCATTGTTGTGGAGTTTTAGTGATAGTTAATATATCTATGATCTATTTCCTTGTTTAGCTTCACCATGGGAATCCAGTCAGGAAGACTGTTGCTAATATGTTACGGTGAGTATTTGGAACAAGAAGATTTGCCAAATATGATATTATTGTGCAGGCCACTGTTACTAAACATGAAGTGAACGCGAATATCTTTTCTATTAGCTCCAAGATCTAGAGACGCGGGTTGGATCTCAACCTTCACCAGTGTGTGTGTGTGTGTGTGTGTGTGTGTGTGTGTGTGTGTGTGTGTGTGTGTGTGTGTGTGTGTGTGTGTGTGTACGTATGACAGGGAAAGAGGGGGAAGAAGGAGAAGGAGGGAAAGTGGAAGAGGGAGGGGGAGGGCGAGGGCGGGGGGGGGCAGGGGGGAGGGAGTGGGAGAGAAAGAGGGGAGGGAGAAGAAGAGGGAGAGATTTCGAGTGTTCGACTCGGGAGCTGCTGTTTCCGCCCACCTACCTAAAATAGACGAACAGGTTTAATCTGCTACTGTGAACAGCCGACACCATCCTACGGGTCGGTGGGATTCAGGGGTAATGAAATGGCATTGACGTCAATGTGAGTCTGATGGATGCCGTGGACTCGATAGTCTGAGGGGTTTGTTATCGTTCTATACAACTCCATGACACTGCCTACTTAGAAACAATTCCAGCATGTCTAATGCGCGTTTCCATCTCCATCACAGTTTTCCTATCGGAGGTAGCTTTAACAGTGTGTTCTTTGGGTAAGTCGTTGCAAATTATTATCGTGTCTTCCTTTGCGAGGTTTGTTGGGCGCCTACGCTCTGAGTGCAGCGGTTATCCCGAGCTCTCCGTTACACACCTTTTCAACTCCGTGCCCCGATCCTACATCGACCTGTTCATCCTCCGACATCTTCACCACCTGCGTATTGTGTATAGGTTGGAAGGATGAACTTTGCCATTTTAAAGCATCACGGAACTGTTCCCACAACCTATGGACTCACTTTCAAGGACTCTTCACAGCATATAATCGATATTTATTGCTTATTTATTTATTGTTAATATTTTTGTTTTTTTCCTTTTGTATATGCGCAGTTTGTTATATTTTGCATATTGATTGTCCGCTCTGTTGGGTGCGATCCTTCATTGATTCTGTTATGGTTATTAGATTTATTGAATCTCGGGGTTATACAATATATGGTAAAGCAAATGCACTTTGATGAAAAAATTTCTTTGAACTTTTAAAGTTGAATTGGAGTTGATTGTCAGATGAACAAGCCCATGTGTGCACAGATGCAATAGTAAACGTACTTGTAGCAGCATCACAGACACAGAGCATCAGAGACACAACATTCACAAGAAGAAAAAAACGAAATCAAACATAAATTATGCATAATTGTTGTAAGAAAGAGCAGAAACAGGACAAAACAGCGAAGCCCTTTGTGGTTCCAGTGTTATTATACTTAGGTAGTGATTAGGGGTGTGCCGGATGGTTCAAGAACAAAATAGTTGGTTGAAGGGAAGGAGCTGTTCCTGAACCTGGTGGTGTGGGACTTCAGGCTTCTGTACCTCCTGCCAGTGGGACCTGTAAGTAGATGGCATGGCCTAGACCAGATGGTGAGGATACTTAATGATGGATATTAATAAAACATAGCAGCAGAAGTAGGCCATTCAGCCCATTGAATTTGCTTCACTCTGTGATAGCTGATACATTTCGTTGCCTTTTTAATGCAATATCTCCTGTGGAAACAACTGATGGTGCAGTGGGATGTACCCCTGATATATTGAGCTGAGTCCTCCTTTCTTCGCAGGTGCATGAGTTTGAAGCCCATGCACC
Source organism: Mobula birostris (assembly GCF_030028105.1). NCBI lineage: Eukaryota > Metazoa > Chordata > Chondrichthyes > Myliobatiformes > Myliobatidae > Mobula > Mobula birostris. Next base: position 129,855,397 of record NC_092377.1, on the reverse strand, counting down.
GCCAGGTCCAGGAACAGCTATTTACCATCAAACATTTGCTTCTTGAACCAAACAGAACAACCCTAATCACTGCCTCAGTACAGCAACAGGAGTAGCATTTTGTACTATAATTAGACTCTTATTTTCGTTTTGTGTTCTTTTTTTTGTAAGGTTGTGTTTTTGTACAAATTCATGTTTTCCCTGCGAATGTTGTCCATCTGATGCCCTGCATATGTGATGCTGTTGCAAGCAAGTTTTACTTTGCACCAGTGCACACGTGTACTTGTGCTCCTGATAATAAATTTGACTGCGACCTTGACCCCGGCACTGCTGAGTGTTTGAATTGCCATGCTAGGCCATTTCCCTTTCATGCTTGGCTGCAGGTGACACGAGCTGTAATTTCCACATCGAACCCAAGAAGAATTGATTCTAGTTATCTCCTTGATCTCAGCTTTGTGAATCCCATATCAAAACACACTATCCAGACAAACCTGCAACAACAATTATAACCATATTTGCTGCAAACACGCTAATCGTGTTTGCCCATATTATACTCTGTACTCCTCGACGAGATGTTACAGGTGTGCATAAGACAATAATAAGATTTATTTATTTACTTAGCGATAAAGCGAGGAACAGGTCCTTCCAGCCCTACAAGTCAAACATCAAACCTAGTCTAAACATTGGATAATTTGCTGGTTAGTAGGTTATTGACTAATTAACCTACTAACCAGTATTCATTTTTGGGCTGTAGGAGAAAACTGGAGTGCGTGGAGGAATCCCACACATACACAGGGAGAACGTAGAAACTCCTTATAGAGGATGCCGTAATTGAACTCTGAACTCCGACACCCTGAGCTGTAATAGTATCGGGCTAACTATGAACTACCATGGCAAGAGTTAAAAGCACACAAAATCACTCCACGTGATAACTGTACATAAAACACAAAACATTACAGCCCTTCAGCCCGCAATGTTCTGCCAAACTAACAGAACTAATCCCTTCTGTCTACACAATGTCGATATCCCTCCATTCCCTGCACATTCATGTGCTTAGCTAAGAGTCTCTTAAACACCCCTATCATATCTGCCTCCACCATCACCTCAGGCAGCATATTACAGGTATCCACCACTCTCAGTGTAAGAAAACTTGCCCCGCACATCTCCTTTGAACTCCCCCCCCCCCCGCCAACTTAAACACACATCCTCTAGTATTAGATACCATCTCTCTAATCTATGCCTCTCATTATCTTATAAACCTCTTTCGGATCTCCCCTCAGCCTCTTCTGCTCCAGAGGGAACAACACAAGTTTGTCCAACCTCTCCTTATATCTCATGCCCTCCTAACCAGGCAGCATCCTGATGAACCTCTTCTGCACCCTCTCCAAAACCTTTACATCCTTGCTGTTTATGGGCGACCGTAACTAAATGCAATGCCCCAAATGTGACCTAACTACTGTTTTATAAGGCTGTAACGCAACGCTCTTACTCTTTAACTGAATGCCTTGACTAAAATTGTCAGCACAGATTTGATGGGCCAAGAGCCTCTCCCTATGCAGAAAAAGAGTGCTGATATTTCTGGCCAGATATGTATTTAATACTAGACAGAATCAAAGAAAGAGAGATAGATAAAGCTTCCCTAAAAGTAGTGACACAGGTGGACAGAGCGGTGAAAAGAACGTTTGTTATTCTGGTCAGAGCAATAAGAAAAGGGGTTGGGACGTTATGTTACAGTTGCACAAGACATCAGGAGACTGCACGAAGTATTGTGTTAGGTTCTGGTCGCCCAACTACAAGAGGATGTCATAAAACTGCAGATGATACAGGGAAGACTCGCGAGGGTGTTCCTGGGACTGGAAGGCTTGAGTTACAAGGAAATGATAGATAGACAGGGACTGTTTTCCCTGGAGGAAAGGAAGTTGAGGAGTGACAATCTCACTGCCTCAGTGAAGAAATGTTGAACAAGGTGGGTAGAACCGTCCATGTTCCGAGCCTACACTAGTATCACTCCCGAACTCTTCCTACACTACATCGACAACTGCATTGATGCTGCCTCCTGCATCAATGTTCAGCCCGTCGACTTCATCAACTCCCACCCTGCTCTCAAATCTACCTGGTCCATTTCAGACATCTCCCTCCCCTTTCTCGATCTCTCTGTCTCTATCTCTGGAGACTGTCTATTTATTGCTATCTTTTATACACTCCTGACTCTCACAGCTACCTGGCCTATGCCTCTTCCCACCCTGTCACTTGTCGTCCTCTGTCTCCGCTGCATCTGTTCTCAGGAAGAGGCTTTTCATTCCAGAACTAATGAGATGTCCTCCTTCTTCAAAGAAAGAGTCTTTCTTTCCTCCACCACCAAGACTGCCCTCACCCGCATCTCTTCCATTTCACGTACATCTGCAAACGTACCCCATTCTCCAAATGCCACACCAGTGAAAGGGATCTTGTCCTCACCTACCACCCCATCAGTCTCCGCATGCGGCACACAATTCTCTGTAACTTCCGCCATCTCCAATGGAGTCCCACCACCAGCACACCTTTCCCCTCCCCTGCACTTTCCGCTTTCCTACATGACTCCCTTGTCCACTTGTCCCTCCCCATCGATCTCCCTCCTGGAACGTATCCTTGCAAAGGCACAAGTGCCACACCTAGTCCTATACCACCTTCCTCACGACCATTCAGGGCCCCAAACAGTCCTTCCAGGTGAGGCGACACTTCACCTGTGAATCTGCTGTAGTGATCCACTGTATCCGGTGCTCCCATCGTGGCCTCTTGAGTTATTGGTGAGACCTGACACATATCTGGAGATCACTTCACTAAGTACCTACACTCTATCCATCAGAATGAGCAGGATTGTCCGGTAGCCAGCCATTTCAATTCTACTTCCCAATCCCATTCCAACGTGTCAGTCCATGGCCTCCTCTCCTACCGCAATGAGGCCACACTCAGACTGGAGGAGCAAGACCTTATATTTCATCAGGGTAGCTTCCAACCTGATGGCACGAACCCATCGCCTCCCTCTGGAGCTTGTCCTGGTTCCCTTTCTGGCATGGTCTTTTACCCAATCTTATCAGATTCTCCCACCTCCGGTCCTTTTTCTCTTTCACGAAACAACTTCCCAGCTCTTTACTTCACCCGCTCTCCACCTCCTGGTTTCACATATCACCTACTACCTTGTACTCTCCACTCACCACCCTTCCCAGCCTTCTTATTCTGACTTCTCGTCTCTTTTTCCAGTCCTGTTGAAGGGTCTCGGCCCAGAGCGTCGACTGGTGACTGTTTTCCATAGACGCTGCCTGGCCTGTTGAGTTCCTACACATTTTGAGTGCATTGCATTGAATAAGATGGGTCTTTTCTTTATGAAGTGACAAAAGTTAAGAGGCACTTGATAGAGGTGTATAAAATTAGGAGAGGCATGGATCGAATGTAGAGCCAACATGTTTTTCCCCAGGTCACCAGAGGCCAATAAATAAGTGGGGATGTACGGGGTAAGGTTTCTTGTACAGGTTGAAGGTCAGTGTTGGAAAGTTTGGCGGGATATCGGTGGTAGGTATTTTACACAAAGTAGTGGGTGTGTGGACTGCAGTGCCTGGGGTGGTGGTAGAGGCAGGTGCATTGGAGACATTTAAGAAAATCTTAGATAGGCACATGAATGATAGAAAACTGCCGGGTTGTGGGCTCTATAGGAAGGAAGGGATCGGTTGAATGTGGAGTGGGTTTATACAGGTCACACAGCATCATGGGATGAAGGGCCTTTGCTGTGATGTACTGTTCTGCATTCTACAATCAAAGATACCAGCCATCCTCGACATTCTTTCTTCTCTCCTCTCTCATTGGGCCAAAGGCACAAAAGCCTGAAAGCATGTACCACCAGGCTCAAGGACAGCTTCTACGCCATGGTGATAAGACTATTAAATAGTTCCCTCATATGATAAGATGGACTCTTAACCTCACAATCTATCTCGTTATGATCTTGCATCTTATTGTTGACCAGCACAGCAATTTCTTCGTAAATGTACGACTTTATTCATTTTTCCCTCAATGCACCATTGCAATGAAATGATCTGTATGGATGGCATGCAAAACAAAGTTTTTTTTTAATTATATCAGGTCACATGTGACATTAATTAACCAATACGCATTACCGGGTTTATAGATAGCACTCACAGTTGTTTACCTCAGGGTAGAGGAGTACAAAACTAGAGGGCAGTGGTTGAAAAAGAGAGGGTGAAACTTAAAGGTAATGTTTTTCACAGAGAGGGTGTGAGTATATGGAATGAGCTACCAGACGAACTGGAATTGGAATATTCTTGTCACATGTATCGAGATATATCTTGCGTAAAGTCCACACAGATCAGATCATTAGTCAAGTTAAGTCAAGTCACTTTTTATTGTCATTTCGACCATAACTGCTGGTACAGTACACAGTAAAAACGAGACGTTTTTCAGGACCATGGTTCTACATGAACAATACAAAAACTACACCGAACTACGTAAAACAACATAAAACTCCACTAGACTACAGAGTACTGGACTACTAGACTAGGACTGCATAAAGTGCACAAAACAGTGCAGGCATTACAATAAATAATAAACAAGACAATAGGCACAGTAGAGGGCAGTTGGTTGGTGTCAGTCCAGGCTCTGGTTATTGAGGAGTCTGATGACTTGGGGGAAGAAACTGTTACATAGTCTGGTCGTGAGAGCACGATTACTTTGGTGCCTTTTGCCAGATGGCAGGAGGGAGAATAGTTTGTATGAGGGGTACGTGGTTTCCTTCATAATGCTGTTTGCTTTACGGATGCAGTGTGTGGTGTAAATGACTGTAATGGCGGGAAGAGAGACCCCGATGATCTTCTCAGCTGACCTCACTATCCGCTGCAGGGTCTTGCGATCCGAGATGGTGCAATTTCCGAACCAGGCAGTGATGCAGCTGCTCAGGATGCTCTCGATACAACCCCTGTAGAATGTGGTGAGGATGGGGGTGGGAGATGGACATTTCTCAGCCTTCGCAGAAAGTAGAGACGCTGCTGGGCTTTCTTTGCTATGGAGCTGGTGTTGAGGGACCAGGTGAGATTCTCCGCCAGGTGAACACCAAGAAATCTGGTGCTCTTAACGATCTCTACGGAGGAGTCGTCAATGTTCAGCGGAGAGTGGTCGTTCTGTGTCCTCCTGAAGTCAACAACCATCTCTTTTGTTTCGTTCACATTCAGAGACAGGTTGTTGGCTCTGCACCAGTCCGTTAGCCTCTGCACCTCCTCTCTGTATGCTGACTCATCGTTCTTGCTGATGAGACACACCACGGTCGTGTCATCGGTGAACTTGATGATGTGGTTCGAGCTGTGTGTTGCAGCACAGTCGTGGGTCAGCAGAGTGAACAGCAGTGGACTGAGCACACAGCCCTGGGAGGCCCCCGTGCTCAGTGTGATGGAGTTGGAGATGCTGCTTCCGATCGGACTGACTGAGGTCTCCCAGTCAGGAAGTCTAGGATCCAGTTGCAGAGGGAGGTGTCCAGGCCCAGTAGGCTCAGCGTTCCAAACAGATTCTGAGGAATGATTGTGTTGAATGCTGAACTGAAGTCTATGAACAGCATTCGAACGTACGTGTGTTTTCTGTCCAGGTGGGTTAGGGCCAGGTGGAAGGTGATGGCAATGGCGTCGTCTGTTGAACGGTTAGGACGGTACGCGATCTGCAGTGGGGGGCAGTGAGGGGGGCAGCAGGGTCTTGATGTGCCTCATGACGAGCCTCTCGAAAAACTTCATGATGATGGATGTGAGTGCGACGGGACGGTAGTTGTTGAGACAGGACACTGAAGGCTTCTTCGGCGCGCGGACGATTGTGGCGGCCTTGAAGCACGTAGGAACGACGGCGCTGCTCAGGGAGATGCTGAAGATGTCAGGGAGAATCTCAGCTAGCTGGTCTTCACATTAAACAGTGCCTTGAGGTAGAACGAAGTAAAGTGGTCACTGAATGCAGAACAAAGTGTAACAGCGACAGAGAAAGCACAGTGCAGACAATAAGGTGCAAAGGCCATGAGGAGAAGAGATTGTGAGGCTGAGAGTCCTTTTTATTGCACTAAGGAACCATTTAATGGTTTCATAACAGTGGAGCAGAAGCTGTCGTTGAGCCAGGTGGTACATGTTTTCAGGTACTCATGTCTTCTTCCCAATGGGAGTGGGGAGACCAGAGAACATCTGGGGTGGCTGGGGTCTTTGATTACACTGGCTGATTCTCATGTCATATTCAAGAATAATTGTAACGGTGCCTATTTCTGCAATGGTGAACTCAATGTTGCTGTGGTTTTACAGGCGATTTGTTCTACCCATTTGGTCACAGTAGTGGCGATATCACCACTCCGGTCAGCGATGATGGAAGCTCCCCAAGCATAACCATTTCAACATCGTTCCCATTCTTTGAAAGATCCTACAACTCCTTGTATGTAAGTGCACTGGTGTGTTTTGGGATGAGGCGGCTTCTCCCTGGTGAGGCATAGATGGAGTCGACCAGACAGTGTCTATTCCCCAGGGTAGAGGGCCTGCTTCTAAAGTGAGAAGGGGTAGTTTCATGGGAGATGTGGGGTCAAATGTTTTACACACAGAGTAGTGAGTGGATGGAATGTGTTGCCAGGAATGGTGGTGGAGGCAAATATGTAAAGGCATTTAAAGTGGCTCCTCGATAGGTAGACAAATGTGCAGAGAATGGAAAGATATGGGTATTGTCTTGGCAGGCAGGATTACTTTAGTTAGGCATTGAGATGCCAATTTAATTAGTTCAGCACCGCCACAGGGTTGGTGTTGGGATTGCTTCTTTTCATGATATCTGTCAATGGTTAAGATAATGGAATTGACGGCTTTGTAGCCAAAACTGAGGATGATACAAGGATAGGTGGAGGGGTCCGTGGTGTTGAGAAAGCAGGGAGTCTGCAGAAGGATTTATATAATATTGGAGAATGGACGAAGAAAAGACAGTTGCAATATCGTATTGGGAAGTGCATGGTCATACTCTTTGGTAGAAGGAATAAAAACGTAGACTATTTTCTAAATGGGGAGAAAAATCAGAAATCAGAACTGCAAAGATACCTGGGAGTCCTTGTGCAGCATTCCCTAAAAGCTAACTTGTAAATTGAGTCAGTGGTGAAGAAGGCAAATGCAATATTAGCATTCATTTCGGGAGGACGAGAATATAAGAGTAAGTGTTTAATACTGAGGCTTTATAAGACATTTTTCAGACTGCACTTGGAGCATTGTGAGCAGTTTTTGGCCCCTTATCTAAGAAAAGATACGCTGGTATCGGAGAGGGCCCGAGGAGGTTCACGAGAATGATGCTGGGTGTGAAAGGGTTAACGTATGAGGAACGTTTGATGGCTCTGCCTCTGTACTCGCTGCAGTTCAGAAAAATGAGAGGGGGTCTCATTGAAACCTATTGGAAAGTGAAAAGCCTAAAGAGAGTGGAACGTAGAGAGGCTGTTTCCTATAATGGGGGAGTCTAACAACAGAGGACACAGCATCAGAATTGAGGGACGTCCATTGAAAACATAATTTAGGAATTTTTTTAAGCCAGAGTGCTGTGAATCAGTGGAAATCGCGCCACAAACAGCTGAGGAGGCTAAGTCATTTTGGTATATTTAAAACGGAGGCTGATAGGTTCTTGTTCAGTCAGTGGGGTTGACGAGGATAATAAATCAGCCACGATGGAACGGCGGGGGAGGCTTGATGGTGCGAATAGCTCGATTCTGTTACAAAGTGACTCTGAAAAGAGACAAGAGAGAGAAAATGGGGGTGGAATCTGGAGCAACAAACAATCCGGAGGACCTCAGCGGGTCGAGGAATGTCTGTGTTTGCGGGGAATTGAATGAACTGTCGGCCCTGGAACCGTTCTTACCCTCTGTGGTAAGGCGTGGGGTCTGCTGCACCGATTAACGCTACTAATGCTAAACCCCACAGGTCAACAACAACGGTGTCATCTCCTTTGTCGTGCCCGTGAGCCAGTACACCTCTACCACATTCCCACTATCGGATGGGCGCGCCTTCATTGCCCCGTTCTGGGCAGATATAGACAATACCCTGCGAGGTAACATCTACTATCGCGAGAGTACCGAGGAAGCGTTACTGCAACGGGCCACGGCGGACGTCCGCAAGTACTCACCCGGACTCGAATTTCAAGCCCGCTGGGTGTTTGTGGCTACTTGGGATAACGTTACTTATTATGGCTCCCGGTCCTCCAAGGTATTCATTCAGTACATTCGAATACCCAGTATGGCTTCTGAGATCAATTTCCAATAATCCGGTCCCGTGTCATTTCAGAAGTCAATTATTGGTCAAGCAGTTTATTACTTGATGTTCCTCGCCCCCTTAAACCAGCTGAGACCTCGCTTCTCGCTCCCTTTGAACACACGGAGACTCCGATTCCTGCTCCCGTGAAACCCACCCGACCCCGTTTCCTGCCCTCACTGATTTAACCTCGATGTTATACTACCGCATTAGATTAAAAAGCTGTGAATTAAAACTGTTTCTGAGTGTAATACGTCTACGTAATATCGCAGGTATTCAGCAGGCCAGGCAGCATCGATGGAAAAGATTTTCGGGACGTTTCGTGCCGAGACCTTCATCATCACATCAGTAAAGCTCGACTGGTTTCTCTTTTCCATAGATCGTACCTGGCCTGCTGAATTCCACCAGCATTTTGCGTGTGTTGCTTAGATTTCCAGCATCTGCAGATATTCTCTCGTATGTAATATCGAATCTTCGCCGCCCTTTCACACTCGGCGTCACAGTGTGACTATTTTTTACCTTGTAGGTGAACAGTTTCCAGGCGGTCCTGATTACCAATGGGTTACAATCATTTATCATCTTTAACTACGGGAATATTGAATGGACTACCGGGACAGCGAGTGGTGGCAACACGTTGACCGGACTTGGCGGGACTCCAGCACAGGTATATGTGATCAGAATAGGAAAGCGAGACAGTAAGACATTGGAGCAGAATTGGGCCATTAGGCTCATCGAGTGAGCTCCGCCATTCCATCGTAGCTTCTCTATTGTCCCTCAGAACTCATTCTCCTCTGGTCTGCCCTTTGCCATTGACACTGTTACTACTCAAGAACCTATCAACCTCTCTTTAAATACTGTATACCCAATGACTTAGCCCCCACAGCCGCCCGTGCCAATGACTTCCACAGATTCACCGTCCAATAGCTAAAGAAATTCCTCCTTATATCTGTTCTGAAGAGACGACCTTCTATTTTGAGGCTGTGCCCGCTAGTGCTAGACTCCCGCACTATAAGAAACAAATTATCCCGCCCACTCCATCGCGTCAAACGGGTTCCCGTTGGGTTAAATGCGAGCAGGAAACGGGTTCTCGGTGAGTTTAAAGCGAGCGGGAAGTGGGGTTCCGGCGGGTTTCAAGATAAAGGAATCCGCGATAACGGATTGTCGGAGTTAATGTCTACCACCAAACCCCCAACCCCCGCACCCCACCCCATCCCCAAACAGGCTGGCTTCAACAGCGGGGACTCCACGAGATTTTTCATGATTCCTGGGTCGCAGACGTCAGAGATCATCGATATCGAGACAATTAGCAACGTGGACGAACCTGGTCGGTGGGTCTTCAGGACGGATGCATTCGAAGCACTCGGGGGTTGTATATATAATGGTAAGGAATATTCAATTAAATTAGTGAATTGAACCAGTGCTTTTAATTAGAATAGCTCTCTTCCTGTCACACACACTTCCACTCTCTCCTATCTCTCTCTTCCCCTCCACTACCCCCCCCCCCACCCCACCCCCAGCGCCCGATTTCTAGTTTGCGGAGAATATAATTTGCAATTAAGTCCCATTTCTTGCTCTTGTGATCACAGATACACTCTGAACTGATTATATCAACTTAATTATGCTTCACTGGACTTTTAATTTGATATTAATCTGATAGCGATTGAGCCTAAGGGGCGATCTTATCGTGATGTTAAACTCACGACGAGCATAGATGGTATGAACACTTAACTAAACTGGAAAGAGCGCAGAAAAGATTTACACGGATGTTGTCAGCACGCGAGGAACTGAGATATAGGAACAGGTTTGACAACCTTGGACTTTATTTATTGGAGTGTAGGACACTGGAAAGTGATCTTACAGCGGAGTATAAAACCATTAGGTTATGGATATGGTAAATGAACAGAATTGGGGAAACAAGAACAGAGAGCACAGATTTATCGTGAGAGGGGAGAAAAAATAACAGGAATCTGAGGGCATTTTTCACTTAGAGGGTGGTCCATATGTGGAACTAGCTGCCAGAGGAAGTTGCTGAGGCAGGTACATTGACAACAGTTCAAAAGACACTCGGACAGGTACACGGATAGGAAAGGTGTTGAGGAATGTGGGCCAAACACTGGCAAGTGGGGCTGACTTGAATGGGGGTCTTGGTCTGCAAGAAAATTGAAATAAGCGTGATAGAATGCAGAGAAAATTTACAAGGATATTGCCGGGACTTGAGGATTGGAGTTACACAGACAGCTGAGCAGGTTAGGACTTTATTCGCTGGAGTGCGGGAAATGGCGGGGTGAGGGGGTAGAGCTTGAATAGACGTGTATAAAGTTTGAGGGGTATAGATAGGGTGAGTGCATGCAGAACTAGATGTTATCCGTTAAAGTAAAATACTTAAGAGTAAGGGGAATCTAAAGGAGAACTTCTTCACTAAGCGTGTGGTGTGAGTGTGTAATAAGCTGCCAGTGGAAGTCGTAGGTGTGTGTTCAATTACAACATTTAAGAGAAGCTTAGATCGCTGAAAGTGGCATCACAGACAGATAGGGTCGTTAAGAGGCACATTTGCCTTCATAAATCAATGTAGTGCGTACAGAAGATGGGATGTTACGGTGAAGTTGTATAAGACAACAATGAGGAATAATTTGGAGTATTGTGTGTAGTTTTGGCCACCTACCTACAGAAAAGGTGTTAATAAGGCTGAAAGAGTACAGAGAACATTTACAAGTATATTACTGGGTCTGGTTGACATGAATTATAAGGAAAGATTGTACAAGGTTTGGACTTGAAACCTTGGAACGTATAAGATTGAGGGGAGATTTGATAGAGATATACAAAATTATTAGGGGTATAAATACGGTGAATGCAAGCCGTCTTTTTTCACTGAGGTTGTGAAACTGCAACTAGAGGTCATGGGTTAAGGGATAAAGGTGAAAAGTTTAAGGGGAACATGGGAGGAAACTTCTTCACCCAGAAGGTAACGAGCTGCCAGCGCAAACGGTGCATGTCAATTGGAGAAGTCTGGATGTAGGGGTATGGAGGGCTCTGGTGTCGGTGCAAGTTGATGCGAGTGGACAGTTTAAATGGTTCGACATGGTTAAGATAAGTCGATGGGCCTGTTTCTGTACTGTGTTTTTCTATGGTTCCATAACTCTAGGTACATGAATGAAGGGAAGGTGTAGAATTGGACCCAAAATCAATCAGTGGTAGGGATCAAAAGCCTAGAGGGTAAAGTACAGAACGGAAGACAACAGCAGTTGAAGCGTTTCGCTGTTCTGATGTTCAATATTGCCCTCAATCCTGAAAGGGAGGAGATTGTAAAGTACCCCTCCTGCAAAAAAAAGAATCAAAATCAGGTTTTTTAAAATCACTGACAAACGTTGTGAAAAATCTTGTTCTGTTGCAGCCGTATAGTGCAATACTTAAACGTACTATACGTTACAATAAACAACTAAATTAGAGAATGAATAAATAAATATGGACTATATACATACTGTACATAAATAAATAAATTAGGTAGATAGATGGATAAATAGTTGGATAGATAAAGAGATCGACAGAGAAGTTGGATAGTGCAAAAGAGAAATATCTCGGTAGTGTTCATGGGTGCACGAAACATTCAGAAATCAAAGCAACAAATTTCGTGTCATATGTCAATGACAATAAACCGGATTCTGATTCCTGTTAACCTGGGGGGTTGCTCCGGAGTAAGTGTGTAACGCATTAAATATTTCCACAGGAAAGTACATTCGGGAAAATCAGACAGTGTGGGTCAATGGAAGCTGCCAAACCAAATGTAAATGTTCCTCGGCGGGGTCGCTAACGTGTGTTTCTGAACCGTGCGGCGCGGTCGAAATCTGCGTCCCTGCTCCACCGTTCCACGCCTGCCGCCCAGTCTCGATGAAGACCTGCAACGTTTACGGAGACCCCCACTACTACACCTTCGACCAGAGGGTCATCCACTTCCAGGGGACGTGCACCTATGTCCTGTCCGAGCTGTGTGATGATCTGTACAACCTGACCTACTACAGGGTGGAGGGAGCGAACGAGAACCGCGGGAGCGAGGCCGTATCGTGGGTGAGACTCGTCCGTCTCCTGGTCTACGGAACTGAAGTTATCATGCTCAAGGGGACTGCCGACTACGTCCTGGTAAATCGGCGGGAGAATAATTGTTTTATTCAATTAACTTTGGCTTGAAATAGGTGGAATTCGTCCTGATGCCGGACGCTATCTGGGCGGAGAGTGATTGTGATTAGATTGGGATTGAATGTTTGGGGTTTGAAATGGGACAGTGGGATTAGGTTCAGGGCTGACTGATAAGGCGATGGGGAGAGCGTGGGCAATGGGCATGGTTTAGGGACTGACAGTGCTATGGGAGAGAAGGCGGCAGTGCGATGAGTTGAGGGACTGGTGCGGGGCTGTGGGATTTGTTTTGGGACTGATGCGGGGCTGTGGGATTTGTCTTGGGACTGATACAGCCCTGACGATTCTCTTGCAGGTGAACGGGACCCGCAGTTCCGTCCCGGTCTTCCTGGAGGACGGCCGACTCCAAGTCCAGACGGACGGACTCACTATGAGGGCGACAGCGGACTTCGGACTGACCGTGACCTACGATGGCTCCCACCGCGCATCGATCACCCTGCCCGGATCCTATCACGGAGCCGTCTGTGGGATGTGCGGGAACATGAACGGGGACCCCTCCGACGACATGCGCACCCGCAGCGGGAACCTTACGACCTCGCTGGGGATATTCGGGGCCAGTTGGAGGGCGGACGGCGGTAGCGGACGGGACGTATGCCGGGACTCCTGCACCGGTAGGTGCGGAGTCTGCCCCGAGGCGGAGCGCTACTCCTTGTCGTCCTCCTGCGGCCTCCTCGGAGTCCGGGCCGGCCCCTTCCGACTCTGCCATGCCGCTATCAACCCTCAGGATTTCGAGCAGAGCTGCGTCTATGACCTATGCGCCACCGGCGGCCTGGAGGCCTCCCTCTGCCAGGCTCTCTCCAGCTATGCCGAGGCTTGCCGCTCAGTCGGGATGAGGCCAGAGCCCTGGAGGACCGAGACATTCTGCGGTAGGGTCCGCCTGTCGGAAATATCAGGGTCTCAAGCGCGAAGCCCTCTAGTTCTGGATTCCTCAGCCCTGGGGGTGGGGAACTTTATGCGTGTACCCTATCTATGCCCCGTTTATAAGAGTATTCCTGAGTTTCTACGATCCAATGAATAAAGTCCCAACCTGCCCAACCTCTCCCCATATCTCAGGTCTTCGAGTCCCGCAACATCCTCGTAAATCTCATCTGATCCCTTTCCATATTAATGACAACTTTACTACAATAGGGTGAGTACAACATTTCTAATATGGCCGCAACAACATCTTACATTCAACTCCTCTACTCAGAGCCCTGGCTGATGAAAGCAGCGTGCTAACCGGCTTCTTCGCTGCCCTGTCTACCTGTGTCATCATTTTTAGGGACCAATGTACCTGTACTTCTTGGTCCCTGCGTTCTACAACGCTCTCCAGGACCTTAACGTTTACTGTGAAAACCCTTCCCGCTCCTTTGTCTCCCCAAAAAGCAAAACCTCACACTTATCCGAATTAAACTTTACTTGCCATTTCTCAGCCCACTTACGCAGTCAATCTTGTAAATCCTGATGACCATCTTTGCTGTCAACGACACTGCCTGTTGTGGTGTCATCCGCAAATTCATGTATCGTGCCTTCTACAAATTAATAATGTAGATCACAATGACAAACACTGAAGTAGATAGTCACAACACCGAGCTCTGAACACCACCAGTCCTGGGCTTCCAGTCCAAGAAACAACCAGCACCCTCTGCTTCCTACCACTGAGCAATCGGGATCTAATTAGCCAGCTCTCCCTGGATCCCTCAAGATCTCGTGTTACCAGGATAAGACTGGGGTCACAACGAACTAATCTCTGGAATGGGTGGAATGTCTCGCGAGGGATTGTTAGAAACATGGGAAACCAACAGCACAATACAGGCCCTTCGGCCCACAATGCTGTGCCGAACATGTACTTTAGAAAAAACCTCGGGTTACCCATAGCACTCTATGTTTCTAACGTTCATGTACCTAACCAGGAGTCTCTTAAAAGACCCTATTGCATCCACATCACCACTGTCACCGGCAGCTTATTCCACGCACTCATCACTCTCTGCGTTTAAAAAAAAACAACTTACTCCCGACAACTCCTCTGTACCTACTTCCAAGCACTTTAAAACTGTGCCCTCTCGTGTTAGCTATTTCAGACCTGGGATTAAGCCTCTGACTATCCTCATGATCATTGCCTCTCATCATCTTATCCTCTATCAGGTCATCACTCATCTTCCATCGCTCCAAGGAGAAAAGGCCAAGTTCTCTCAACCTATTCTCATAAGGCATGTTTTCCAATCCAGGCAACATCCTTGTAAATCTCCTCTGCACCCTTACTATAGTTTCCACATCCTTCCTGCAGTACGATGACCAGAACTGAGCGCAGTACTCCAAGCGGGGTCTGACCAGGATCCTATATAGCTGTAACATTACCTCTCAGCTCTTGAACTCAATCCCATGGTTGATGAATGCCAATACACCATATGCCTTCTTAACCACACAGGCAACCTGCGCAGCAGCTTTGAGTGTCCTATGGACTCGGACCCCAAGATCCCTCTGATCCTCCACACTTCCAAGAGTCTTACCATTCATACTATATTCTGCCATCATATTTGACCCACCAAAATGAACCACTTCACACTTACCTGGGTTGAACTCCACCTGCCACTTCTCAGCCCAGTTCTGTTTCCTATGAATGTCGTGATGTAACCTTTGACAGCCCTCCACACTATCCACAACACCCCCAACCTTTGTGTCATCAGCAAATTTACTAATCCATCCATCCACTTCCTCATCCAAGTCATTTATAAAAATCACAAAGAATAGGGGTCCCCGAACAGATCCCTGAGGCACAGCACTGATCACCAACCTCCATGCAGAATATGACCGGTCTATAACCACTCTTTGCCTTCTGTGTGCAAGCCAGTTCTGGATCAACAAAGCAATGTCCCCTTAGATCCCATGCCTCCTTACTTTCTCAATAAGCCTTGCCTGGGGTATCTCATCAAATGCCTTGGAAAAACCATATATGGCATAGGGGTACCATATTTGGTAATATGATTTTCAGAAAGGCATTTGATAAGTCACAAGGGGACCTTGCTTTGTTGATCTGGAACCCCTCGTGACTTTATAAACTTCTGTCAGGTCACGCCTCAGCCCCCGAATGTCCCACCTGAGAAGGCAACATCCGTCATCAAAGATCCCCACCATCCGGGCGACGCCATCTTCTCTCAATTACCATCGGGCAGGAGATACAGATGCCTGAAGTCCCACATCACCAGGTTCAGGAACAGCTACTTCCCTTCAACAATTCGGTTCTTGAACCAATCAGCACAACCCTAATCAGTATCTCAGTATAGCAACACCAGGACCACTTTGCACTACATATAACCATATAACAATTACAGCACGGAAAAGGCCATCAGAGTCGTGGGCTCAATCCAATACATCCCTTCCCACCAGGAGGTACTGACTCAAGGCGGCAAAATCCATTATCAAAGGGCCATGCTATCTTCTCACGGTTCCCGTGGGGCAGGAGATACAGAAGCCTGAAGTCCCACATCACCAGGTTCAGGAACAGCTACTTTCCTTCAACAATTCGGTTCCTGAACCAACCGGCACACCCCTAATCACCGCCTCAGTATATCAACTTTGCACTACAATGAACTTTTGTTGTTCTAATTGTGTTCTTCCTTGTAAAATATGTTTTTTCTTGTGAATATGGTTTATCTGATGCTGACATGTGCCTGTGATGTTACTGCAAGTAAGTTTATCATAGCGCATGTTTACCTCGCTGCCTTAGAAAAACAGCCAATAAATCAAAGACCCCGCCTCACGCGGTGTACTTTCTATGGATGATGGTAATAAATCGGGGGAGGGGTATCGGGAACACGCTGAATTTCTTTAGCTTCCGGGGGAAGCAGGGGTACGGCAAGCTTTCCTGGCTTCACCGAGGCAGCAAAATGTACAGAGTCTTGTAGAGAAGGTTTGAGAGTATTGCGCAGAGCGTTGGCGAGGTTTATTCTGTCGTTCTCTCTTCCAGGCATCCGGTGTCCGGCCAACAGTCACTATGAGGCGTGTGGGAATGAGTGCGGCCGGGATTGTGTCTTCAGTTCCCCCGCTTTACACTGCAACGAGTCGTGCTCGGAAGGGTGTTTCTGTGATCCGGGCTACATCCGCGACGGGAGCGAATGCGTCCCCCCGGATCGCTGCGGCTGTTTGCATCACGGTGTCTACATGAAGGCAAGAGCTCAGTCTCGTCGCGGTCTTACCCACAAATGGACCCGTGAACCACTGTGGCCTAATGCTGCGAGCTTTTCCACACACATTTACATACTCATTCGTGCTCTCTCGCTCACAGTGGCTCTGCGTCTCACTGTCTACCTCTCTCGCTCGCTCTGGCTTTGCGTCTCTATCTCTATCTCTATATCTCGCGCTCTCGCTGTCTCGCTCCGTGTGGCTCGCGTGCTCTCCCCCTCCAGCTCGCTCCGTGTGGTGCGCGCACACTCCCTCTGTCGCTCGCTCTCCCCCCCTCCCGTTCGCGCTCCCCCCTAGCGCTCTCCCTCCTTCGCTCTGCGTCATGCGCTCTCTCTCTGGCCCTGTGTCGCCTCTCTGGCGCTCTCTCTCTCGCTCTGGCTCTGCGTCACGCTCTCTCGCACTTTCTGGCTCTCTCGCTCTGGCTGTGCGTCACGCACTCTGTCTCTCCAGTTCTCTGGCTTTTTCTGGCTCTCTCACTTTGGCTCCGTATCACGCTCTCTGTCTCTCTGTCTCTGTCTCTCTCTCGCTCTGGCTCTGCGTCATGCTCTCTGGCACTTTCTGGCTCTCTCGCCCTGGCTCTGTGTAGCGCTCTCTGTCTCTCTCGCTCTCTGGTTCTTTCTGGCGCTCTCGCTCTCGGCTCTTTCTGGCGCTCTCGTTCTCGGCTCTTTTTGGCTCTCTATCGCTCTGGCACTGTGTCGTCTCGTTGGCTCTCTCTGGCCCTCTCTCGCTCTCTCAATTGCTCTGGCTCTCTGAATCTGTCTCTGTCCCGATCTGTCTGTCTCTCTCATGTACTGTATCTAAAGTACCCACACATTACCTATTTCACCAGCACATACACGTATACAAACCCAGGAAAATCTGCAGATACTGGAAATCCAAAACAACACACAAAATGCTGGAGGAACTCAGCAGACCAAGCAACATCTATGGAAAAGTGTAAACAGTCGACGAGGTCTGGGCCAGAAACGTCAACTCTTTTACTCTTTTGCCTGGCCTGTGGAGTTTCTCCAGCATTTTGTGTGAGTTGTTACACGTATGCAGTTTCCTCACTCCCACACTGTGTTTCGCACAGATGGTCTCTAACATGCATAAACACGTGTATTAACTCCATGCGTCTCTCTCAGTCTCTCTCTCACGCACAAGCGCGCACACACACAGACACACACACACACACACACACACACACACACACACACTGTCTCTAATGCACACACATATTCTAATTTGCACATAAGTACGCAGGGCAGGAGGTTGGAATCGAACCCGTATTCTGGAGATTCGAGCCAGTGTCTTTACACACTGTTACAGTGGCTGTCTCTCAGCCAGGAACTAATGTCTTTCTGTCTATTTGCAGTTGGGAGAGCGAAGGGTGTCTCCAGAGTGTGCGGAGGTTTGCCAGTGCTCCCAGGGAAGAAGGGTCCAGTGCGTCCCCTTGGGCTGCGGGGCTGGGGAGGTGTGCACCATCCGCGGGGGCAGGAGGGGCTGCTTCACCGCCCAGGCCCTCTGCACCGTCACAGGCGGAGGGGCCCACCTCCTCACCTTCGACAGCCGACTGGCCAACCTCCGGGGTTACTGCACACACACGCTGGCCGAGGTCTGCTGCAATGCCTCCGTCCCCTGGTTTCGAGTGACGGCGGAGAAGTGGCAGGAAGGCGAGATGGCAGAGGGGGTCACCCGTGTCAGGGTCCAGCTGGTGGGCGCCGACTTCGTACTTGAAAGGGGAAGGCCGCCGACGGTGAGTGGCGAGGGATGAACCACGAAGAGCCAAGCAGCGCGGCGAGTAGCGTAGTGAGTTCAGTGAGTAGCGTACAGTAGGAGGTAGACTAGAGTGTGTAGAGAGGAGGAGAGTCAGCAGCATAGACCAGAATAGTGACTGTTATAGACTGTAGTAGTGATTGCATAGAGTATTGTGCAGCGTAATGCAGCCCGCAAGTGTTGCCAAACTTCTAGTGTCAACATAGGATGCCCACAACTTACCAACCCTTTGGTTACTGTGGGAGGAACTGGAGCACCAGGAGAAAACCCATGTGGTCATGGGGAAAAGTGAAATCTCCTTGCAGATAGCGACGTGAACTGGACCACGATCAGTGAGGCTGGTGCTGTAAAATGCTGCGCTGACCTTTATACTACCGTGCTTGTGAATGTTGTGTCTCCGACGCTCAGTACCTGCGATGCTGCGGCAAGCAAGTTTTTCTTTGCACCTGTGCATACATAGGCTTGAGCATCAGACAATAAACTCAGAGTTGATGGGACGGTGTGGAAGGAGCCTCACTCTGCATCTGATGCCAGGAGTGTGCGATGGGACAGTGTGGAGGGAGCTTTACTCTGTGTCTGACCCCGGTAGTGTGTGATGGGACATTGTCGAGGGATCTTTACTCTGTGTCTGACCTCGGGTCTGAGTGATGGGACGGTGTGGAGGAAGACAGAATGGTATCAAGTGGACAACCAAACTAACTTCTCACTTTGCTTTTCCTCTCAGATGAACGGGGCACTCATCTCTCTACCCTTCACCAGCCCCTCCCTCGCCCGCGTATCCAGTGTGGGTGGTGATGTCATAGCAGTCACAGCGTCCCAGCTGGACGTGCGTTTCGATGGGGAGGGGACCATCTTTGTGAGGGTAGGACTGTCCTCTGCCGGCCTCCTGCGTGGGATGTGTGGCAACTGGAATGACGATCCTTCTGATGACGATCTGGAGCCTTCCAGAAATGGCAGCGAGCCCGGCTACGCCTGGGGAATCACCAACAGCTCTCAGAGGTGGGAACGGCTTGCAGAACACTTGTTTATACAGTCCCATTCGCTGAGGGAAAGCATCTTAGAACATGGAGCAGAACAGCCAGGATAGGCCATTCGGCCCACAGTGTTGAGTCAACCTACTAACCCACTCCACAATCAATCCCTCTGAACTTTTCCTGTCCAAGTACTTGTCCAAATATCTTCTGAAGGTCTTTGATGTACCTGGTTCTGCCACTTCCTCCATCAACTCCTTACATTCGTCGTCTGTGGAAACCTGTACGTTTAAATCTTCTCCTTCCCGTCTTGCCCCCTGGTTTTAGATTCCCTGACCCCAGGGGAATACTGTGACCATCCACCTTATCTTTCCCCCTCATGGTTTATAAACCTCTATCAGGTCACCCCTCAGCCCCCTTCACTCCAGGAAAACAGTCCCAGCCTGTCCAGCCTCTCCATCACTGGTAACATCCCTGTGAGTCGCTCCTGCACCCTCCCCAGTCTAATGGCATTCTTCCCATAGCTGGGTGGCAAGAACTGCATACAGTACAGTACTCCAAGTGTGGTCTCACCAACATCTTGTATAGGTTGTAGCATGACGTCCCATCTCCTGTACTCAGTGCCTGGAATGATGAAGGAAGAGTGCCAAACACTCTCTTCCCCACCCTATTGTCTTCTCTGGAGCGGCAGAGGCCTGATAGTAGTCTATAAGATGATGAGAGGCATAGAAAGAGTAGACTGGCGGTTTCTTTCTCCTCAGGGTTGAAATATCTAATACTAGAGGGCATACATTTAAGGTGAGCAGGGACAAGTTCAAAGCAATTGTGTGGGTCAATGAGAGTGGTGGGGGCCTGGAATGCGTTGCTGGGGGGAGGGCGTTGGTGAAGGCTGATACGATAGGTGCATTTACGAGGCTCTTAGAGAGAGACACATGAATATACAGGGATATGGACATTGTGTAAGAGGGGCTGAGTGCAGTTTAATTTGCCCCGCACACCTCCTTTCAACTTTCCCCCTCTCACCTTAAATGCATATCCTCTGATATTAGATATTTCTGGATTGTAGGAAACTATTCTACGTGTCTACTCTTTCTACCTCTCTCGTAATCTCATAAACTTCCATCCGCTCTCCCCCAGCCTTGGCCCCTACAGAGAAAACAACCGAGGTTAGTCCAAATAGTCCTTATAGTTCATACCCTCTGATACAAATAGCATCCTGGGCAACCTCTTCTGCACCCTCCTCGAATCCTCAACATCCTTCCTGTACTATGGTGACCAGAACTGAATGCGATACTCTAGACCAGAGTTTTATACCTACATTCGCTGACTAATAAAGACAGGCCTGTTGTCTACATTCCTTAGCACCCCCGCAACCTGTGTAACTGCTTAACTGCTTCCTGGAGGAGGCGGTTCTGTCCCACAACCCAGAGATCCAGGCTCAGAGGATTAACCAATCACTGTAAATTTCCAGCTGGAGTCTGGGCGAGGGGAGACTCTTGGAGGTGGAGGGGAAGGGTTTGGTGGCGAGAGCGGATGAGAATGTGAAGGCAAAGGAAATGGATTAGCATCACTGAGTATCAGATGCATCAAGTTGTACAGCACAGAAACAGGTCCTTTGACCCACCACTGGAGGGGATATCCCTCTCTCTGTCTCTCTCTCTCTGTCTCTCTCTCTCTCTCTCTCTCTCTCTCTCTCTCTCTCTCTCTCTCTCTCTCTCTCTCTCTCTGTCTCCTTCTGTCAATCGTTCACACACACATGGGGTACCCCTCCTTCACACACACAATCTCACGGGGGAACAGGTCACACGCAGACAAAATGGCCTCCTACCATAACTGGCCTGCCATGCACTGAATTCTGTTCTCCTGTAGGTGTGAAGATAACTCCAACGTGACCGAACTTCGGTGTCCCCAGTCTCCCTCTTTTGAGTCCCTGTGCTCCATCATCCTCGACATCGCCGGACCCTTCGCTGCCTGTCACCGTCGTCTGGACCCTGAGAACTTTTACAAGTCCTGTGTGTACGATCTGTGCCTCCATGGCACGAATGGTACACGGCTTTGCAGAGCCATCACCACTTACGAGAAAGGATGCATCCTCGAGGGGGTGCATATTCCCGCCTTGCGCAATCCCAGAATTTGCCGTAAGAACTACAAATATATTTTTGTTCATTCCTATATTCTAGAAAGTCTCCCGCCACATGAAAGAAGTGTGTGGTATCAGGGGGCATAACTTCAGGTGCAAGGGGTCTTGGGAGGAATTCTTCTCAATTTTATTTTGGTCAGGGTGACCTTAGTTCCAGAGCAAGTTAGTGGGAAACTGAAAGATTAGGAAGACTTTATAAAGAAAGAAAGAACCATAAAGAGATCAATAAAGAAGCAGAAGAATGATTATCTAAGTAAAGTAACGCAAGATATAAAAAAAGGACAGTACAAGTTTTGGTAATTGTATAAAACGGAAAAGGTTGCTTACGTGGACGTAGGAACTTGTAAGATGAGAAGGGGTAATTTATAATAGTTTATGTGGATATCGCTGAGGCCTTGAGTGACTATTTTCTGTTAGTTTTCACAAAGACACGTCGAACATGACAAAGGGAGATTTTAGGGCTGCAATGGGAAGTGAGGACCTCGATACACTCATTGACACTAAAGGGTGTGGTGATCAACAAACTGGTAGACATGTCCGCTGGTCCTGGTGGGATACATTTAAGGACACTGAAAGAATTGGCAGTAGTTGTAATAGATATATTTGTGATAATTTACCAAAATTCCCTGGACTTTGGGCAGGTCCTTCTTACCAAAGTATGTATACACCACCATGAGATTCAATTTCTTGCAAGCATTTACATAAAAAGAAATACAATGGAATTTATGAAAAGTTGGACATAAATAAAGACTGGCAAAGAACCAATGTGCAGAAGATGACAAAGTGTGCAAATACAAAAAAATTCAAATGGCAATACAAAGGATTCTAGTTCATTGGGGAACATCAGGACCAGTACGTTTTAGCTCAATTAAGCATCTGTCCTTATTAGCTGAAGTTTCATGGAAATAATTAAAATGGTATAAAAAGACAAACTACCATTTAACTGAGTAATATATTATGTATTTAAATGAAATATGGAGTCAATTAGAACACTCCCAATACTGCTACAGCGCTATAAAATTGTGTACTAATTCCTAATAGTTATCGATGGAGGAATTCATCCTGGTATGCGTGCTTTTGATTAATTAGTAAATGAACAAAATCAGTGTACTTTTCTGATCCTGGGCATTGGTGTTTCTGTACCAGGCTGTGACGCAGCTAGTCAGGATACTCTCCACTGTGTATCTATGGAAGTTTGCGAAACTTTTAAGTAACAAGCTGAATCTACGTAAACTTCTATGACAATAGAGATATTGTCGTGCCTTAATTTTGATGGCATTTATGTGGTGGTTCCAGGACAGATATCTGAAATGATAATGCCTAACAACTTAGAGTTACTGACCCTCTCCACCTCTGATCCCCTAATGAGGACTGCCTCATGGGCCTCCGACTTCCTCCTCATGTTGTCAACAATCAGCACTTTGGTTTTGCTGCCATTGAGTGAGAGATTGTTGTCGTGGCACCACTCAGTCAGATTTTCTTATGTTCTCATGTAGGTCTGAGGATGGTGAAGAGTTTACTCTGAACAGTGAATGACGGGGTGCTGGAAAGCACTGGTGCTCAGGCAGGGTTTCCCAGATCCCAAACACCGTCTGGTGAGGGAGGGATTATAAAAACAGATTCCTCCAAACCGGCCTATGCTCACCCTAAACCTTTAGCCATCTCTGCTCTGGAAAGAAGGTTACTAAATCTGATCTGCCTTTGGTGACCTAGTATGCCTCGATTAAGTCCCCCCTTCAGCCTTCAGGAAGGACAGACCCAGCCTCTGTTGGCTGAACAAGCTCCGCTCATTCAGTTTCTCATCGAGTTAGAGGAAACAGGCCCCTCAGCCCCACCAATCCATGCCAACCACGGTGTCCAGTCCAAGCTAGTTACATTTTCCTGCATTTGGTCTATATCCCTTCAAACCTTTCCTATCCGTTTACCTTTCCAAACGTCTTTTTAAAATTGTTATTATACCTGCCCTAATCACATTCAATGGCAGCTCACTGCACATCTAAGCCACCCTTTCAGTAAAATGGTCCTATTAAATCTTTCCCATTCCACTCTGAACCTCTGCCTTCTAGTTCTTAATTTTCCCGAATGAGAGGAAAAGACGATGCCCTCACCCTGCCTATTCCCCTCGTGGTATTATCCACCCCATTTTAGCCACTCTTCATTCCCCTAGGGATCAACAGCTCTGTACAGGCCCTTTGGCCCATGATGCGTGCTGGCCTTTTAACCTAGCCTAAGATCAATCTAACACTTCCCTCCTATATAGACCTCCATTTCCTATAATTCGTCTGCCTATCTGAGAGTCTCTTCAATATCTCCCGAGTATTTTCATCTACTACCACTATGCTGGCAGTGTGTTCCACACACACAGTACTCTCTGCAAAAAAACTTATGTTTGAATTGCCTCTGACATCTTCCCCACACCCCCACCTCCAGACATCTTAAAATTATGCCCCCTTGTATTGGAAAAAACGTCTCTGGCTCTCTACTCTATTGATCCCTCTTATCTTGTACACCTCCATAAAGTAGCCTCTCATCCTCCTTCCCTTCAAAAAGAAAAGCCCTAGCTCACTCAATCTATCCTCATAAGACAATGTTGTGCCGACTTTTTAACCTACTGCACGGTCTGTATAACCATTCCTTCCCACGTAGTCCTCCATTTTTCTTTTCACTCATATCCCTACCTAGAGGCCCTTAAATGTCCTTACTGTATCTGCCTCTACTACACTCCAGCAGTGTGTTTCATGCATTTACCACTCTCGGTGTAAAAGCCCACCCTTCGGCCATCTCCCCTAAATATTCCTCACTTGACTTAAAAGGAATGCCCTCTAGTATTAGCCAATGCCACTCTGGAAAATGTCCCTGGATGTCTATTCATCTGTGCCCCTATTGCCTTAGACACCCCCATTGCGTCTCCTCACATCATCCTTCATTCCAAAGAGAAAAGCCTAGTTTGCTTTACCTTTCCTCCTAAGACATGTTCTCTAATCCTGGCAGCGTCCTGGTAAAACTCCTCTTCCCCCTCTCGAAAATTTACGCATTCTTCCTATAATGAGGTGGCCACAACTGATAACAATTCTCCAAGTGTGGTCTAACCTCTAGTACCTGTAATGCTGCTCTCGGGGTAACGTACTCTGCGGTCTGTCTGACTCTGTGCAACATTGTTCTATTTAACCTTGTGTATCACTCCACGACCCACAGGGGGCGAGCGGGGAGGGGTAGACTATTTAGCCAGGTTTGTGTCAACATTGAATGTCTGTGTGTGTAGATCCATCGAGGTTTGATTCTCGCGGTGAACTAACGCCCCGGTGTTTTCCTCAGCGATAACCAATCCATGCAGAGATCAGGAATGCACGGCTGAAGAGTGGTGTGGAGAGCGAGGAGGCAATTACGGCTGCTTCTGTAATACGACAACCAATCTCGCCAATCACCGCACTTACGGTAATGGAGCAAGCTCTTCTTCCTGAATTAATTTTGTTCGCCATTGAACAGCTGATAAGTTTGCAATTATGTTTATTTATTACAGCAAGTACTACAAGGCTGATGGAGGCCAATAGGGTACACGTTACTCTGGAAGTAGCGAGTATCTTAATCACGTTAATTATCTCTGACATTCCTATGCTGTGAAATTTGTTGTTTTGCGGCAACAGTACAGTGCAAGGCACAAAAATGCTGCAAGCAGCAAAAGATAATTAGTATGAAAGAGGAATAGCATGATACCGTAGCATTCATGGACTGTTCAGGAATCTAATGGTGGAAGGGATGAAGCTGTACCTGATTCATTGAGAGTGAATCTTCAGGCTCATGTGCTTCCTCCCTTATTATGGTAATAATAGGAGAGCATGTTCCGGA
Organism: Mobula birostris; assembly: GCF_030028105.1. Lineage (NCBI taxonomy): Eukaryota > Metazoa > Chordata > Chondrichthyes > Myliobatiformes > Myliobatidae > Mobula > Mobula birostris. The sequence continues at coordinate 129,830,084 of NC_092377.1, read as the reverse complement.
GAGCGAGGGTACTCGACCATGGGTGCCGCCTTCTTGAGACACAGCCTCTTGAAGATATCCTCAATAATGATGGAGGTGGCTGAACCTGTAACTCTCTGCCATACCAGGCTGTCAAAGTCAAAGTCTAGTGTATTGTCAGGCACGTGTGCAGTGAAATGCTTGTAACATCATCGTTGACAATTAGCATCATATAATCACAGAGCTAAATTAAAATTAAAGACATTGGAAGCGATGTTCAGAGAAAAATACAAACTAAGCATAAATTAAACTATATTTTTTGGAAGAAAGAACACAATTAGAACATGAAATAAAGCCCATTTTAGTGTAAAAAGCAAAGTGCATTCTTGCACAGGTGCAACACGAGGTTTAGGGGAAGAATTAAACCATTTAGCCCATTGAGTCTGCCATTCAAACGTTGTTATGTTTTTCAACTCCACTCTCCCTCCATAACCCTCAAAACCCCCTACTGATCAAGAATCTAAAAATGTTCGCCTTAAATACACCCAAATTTGGAACAAATTCCACAGATTCACCACTTGCTGGCTGAATAAATTCCACCTCATCTTAGTTCTAAATACTCTGATGCTGTGGCATCATAGAGATGGAAAAGTCCCCTCAACGTCCACTCTATCCAGGACTTCTACTATCAGGCAGTCTCAATAAAGATAGACCCCCTTCCCCATCCTTGTGATCTCCATCAAGACACGCCCAAAGACATCAAACGCTCCTCATAATTAAGCTTTTCTTTCTCTGATCCTTCTTGTAGACCTCTTCTGGACGCTATCCAATGTCAGTACATTCTTCATTAGATACGGGGCCCAAAACTGCTCACAATATTCCAAACGTGGTCTAGCCTGTGCCTTATAAATTCTCAGCAGTACATCCTTGATTTTATATTCTAGTCATACCCTGGTTTCAAAGTTCAAAGAGAAATTATCAAAGGACATATATGTCAACATCTATAACATTGAGATTCATTTTCTTATGGGCATATTCAATGAATCCATAATAGAATATTAGACATAACAGAATCAATGAAAGATCTCACCAACTTGGGCATTCAATCATTGTGCAAAGGACAGCAATTATCAATCAATAAATAAATAGAAAGATTAATTGATGGATGGATGAATGAGTGAATAAACAAACAAATAGACAGATTAACTGATCAATAGATAAATAAATACGTCCATAGCAAGAACATAAGACGCAGAGTCCTGGTAACTGGGTCCATTGGTTTTTGGTACATTTCAATGATAAGGCAAGTGAAGATGAGTGAAGTTATCCCCTTTAGTTCAAGAGCCTGATGATTGAGCCGTTCAAGGGCATTGGTGTTTCCACATCAGGCTGTGATGCAGCCAGTCAATATACTGTCCACGACACATCTATAGCTTAGACTTCCACACAAGAAATCCAGCATGTCCCCATTGGCCTTCAGTGATTCTTATGGATGAAGCATTGGGAATACATCCAATCTGGATGCATCACGGCTTGACAGTAACTGCCCTGCAGAGAGTTATGGACACAGCTCAGTATATCACTGAAACTGGTCTCCCCTCCATGGACTCTGTCTGTACTTCTCACCAGTTCAGTAAATCAGCCAACATAATCAAAGACCTCACCTCCCATGGACACTCTCTCTTTACCCCCCACCCCATCGGCAGGCTCAAGGACAGCTTTTACCCTGCTGTTAGAAGACTATTGAATAGTCCTCCAGTATGACAAGATGGACTCTCGACCTTATAGTCCACTTCGTCATGACCTTACACCTTACTGTCTGCCTGCACTATATTTTCTCTGTAATTGCCGCAGTTTATTATACTTTTTTATGCTTTTCCCTTGTACTCCTCAACGCAGCAGTGCAATGAAATAATGAACACGAGAAAGTCTGAAGGTACCGGAAATCCAAAGCAACTCACAAAAAATGTTGGAGGAACTCAGCAGGCCAGTCAGAATTTGTGGAAATGTATCAACAGTGGATGTTTTGGGCCGAGGCCCTTCTTCAGAACTGATAAGGAAAGGGGAAGACACAAGGTGGGGGGAATGGAAGGAGGATAGCTAAAAGCTGATAGGTGAAGCCAGGTGGGTAGGGAAGACAAAGAGCTAGAGAGGAAGAAATCTGATAGGCAAAGAGAACGGACCATAGGAGAAAGGGAAGGAGGATGGGACCCAGGGAGAGGTGATAGAGATAGGAAGAGGTAAAAGGCTAGAGTGGGTAATAGAAGAAGAGGGGAAATCGATATTCATGCCATCAGGTCGGAGGCTGTAGCTCCTCCACCCTGAGGGTGGCCTCATCTTGACACAAGAAGAGGCCATGGAGCCCATTTCTGAATGGGTATGGGAATCAGAATTAAAATGTTCGGCCACTGGGAAGTTCCGCTTTTGGTGGATGGAGCGTTGGTGTTCGACCAAGTGGTCCCCCAGTTTACGACTGGTGTCACCAATATAGAACCGTATCAGAACACTGGGCACAGTGGACGACCCCAGCAGACTCACAGGTGAAGTATCGCTTTACCTAGTAGGACTGTTTGGGGCCACTGAATGGAACTGAGGGAGGAAGTGAATGAGAAGGTGTGGCAGTTGGGCCGCTTGCAGAGATAGGTGCCGAGAGGGAGACCTGTGGACAGGGATGGATGGACAGGGGAGTCGCAGAGGGAGAAATCCCTGTGGAAAGTGGGAGAGGTGGGGAGGTGGTTAGTGGTAGGATTCCTTTGGAGATGGGGGATATTGCACTGGATGATGTGTTGGATACAGGGGCTCTAATGAAATGTTCTGTATGGATGGCATGTAAAACAAGGTTTTTCTCTGGAGGTAGGTTGGTTAGTTTACATACAGATGACATAACAATTGCCGTGTTGTGAACAGTGAAGAGGGTTTTCGAAAGATGTAACGGGATATAAATCGGTCACAGATCTGGGTTGAGCTTCATCCAGGCAAGTGTGAGGTGCTGCACTTGTAAGGGAAATGCAGACAGTTACGGGCGGGGCCCCTAACAGCACATATATACAGAGGGATGTTGGGGTTCAAGACCATCGTAAGTGGCAACGTAAGAAGACAAGTTGGGGAAGAAAGCAAATGGCATGCCTGCCTTCATCGGTTGGGGATAAATACAGGAGAGAGAACGTGGCACGTTGCAGCTGTATAAAACCTAGGTTCAGCCACACTTGGAGTGTCGTGTGCAGTGCTGTTCGCCACATCAGAGGAAGAATATGGAAACTTTGGAGGAGATGCAGGAAGAAGTTCACCGGCATGCTTGCTGGATTAGAGGGTATGTACTGCAAAGCAAGGTTGAACAAACTTGGGTTGTTTTCTCTGGAGCAGTGGAGGATGAGGGGAGACCTGATAGAAGTGTATAAAATTATGAGAGGCATAGATAGGGTAGTCAGCTGGCATCTTATTCCCAGGTTGACATGTCCAACACCAAAAGGCATACATTTAAGTTCAGTGGAGATCTGCGGGGCAAGCTTTTCATACAGAGCATGGTGGGAGCCTGGAATGTGCGGCAGGCAGAGCGGATTCATGTTGGATACAGACGTGAGGCTTGAAGGTCCTGTTTCTGTGCTGTATTGTTCCAAGTTTAATGTCCTATATTCTAGCTCTATGCTCTGTGTCTTATGGCCTTTATTCGGCATTCTAACTAGAATAGTCAGTTAGCTAGATGGGGTATGATCCATTACCCTATCTGGACCAGTCTGTTTACCCACTCAGTTAAATACCAACCTTGTTCTCATCAATTTCATGCCCGAGGGATAGGGACCCCATCAAGAAATTGAACTGAAAACGGTTTATGTACTGAGATAGAGTGGACAACCTGTATTGCATTAGATTGATACAGATCGATTCATTACACAGTGCAAAGGTCAAACAATAAAAATGCAGAATAAATTGTAACAGCTACAGAAAAAATGCAGTTCAGGTAAACAATAATGTGCAAGGCAATATAGTAGATTTCAAGATCAAGAGTGCAACTAATTAAACTAGTGAACCATTTAATGGCCTAGTAACAGCAGGGCAGAAGGTGTCCTTGAGCTAGTGGTTTGTGTTTTCAGGGTTTTGTGTCTTCTGCCTGATGGGAGGAGGAAGAAGAGAGAATTTCCAGGGTGGGTGGGTCTTTGATCATGCTAGTTGTTTTACCGAGGCAGTGAAAAATGTAGACAGAGTCCATGGAGGGGAGGCTGGTTTCCATGATGTGCTGAGCTGTGTCCACAGCTCTCAGCAGTCTCTTGTTTTTATGGGAAGAGCAATTGCAGTACAAGCCATGACACATCCATTCATGGTGCAGTGATAACATCCAGAACATCTTTAAGAGGTGATTCCTCAGGAAGGTGGTATCCATTAATAAGAACCCTCATCGATAAACATTTGAGAGGTTTAATCGGGCATGTCAAATATCTTTACCCCCTTGAAGGATTGGAAGTGTTGGTGAACTTTACTGTCCATGGTGTACACCTGTTTGTACCTGGGCAGGCTATTGATGTTGTTTACTCGGAAACCGACCCTGTCAATTCTCAGTTACTGACGGAAATGGCCTTCCTTTTGCAGACTACAAGCTAACGTGCAATGGCTCCAACAGCAGCATCTCATTCGCACGCTGCCTTTTATTCAGCGATGGGTGGGTGGCTCAATCTCTTCACCTGAATGATCCCAACTGCAAGGCCAGTCTCAGCCACGGGAGGACTATGTTCACTTTCAACAGCCATCAAAGATCCTGCGGCTCGAAGCTCCAGGTAATTACATACCAATTATATATTGATTAGCGCCCCACACAGACTTCCAATCTGCCCTTTGTAAGGCATGAAAAGGCCCGACGCAGCCCTCTCATGGTCTGAGTCGACGTTCCCCCTATATATTGATCCCAGTAGCCATAATTTCAATTCCACATGCCATTCCCACACCAACATGCCTGTCCATAGCCTCCTCTACTGCCACAATGATGTCAGACCCAGGCTGGAGAAATCTGGCATGTCCCCGTCCACCCTTACCAATTTTTGTCAAAGTACTAACTTCCAAATGCAGTCTGACCAGCGCCTTATAAAGCCTAAGCTGTACATCCTTGCTTTTATATGCTAGTCCTTCTGGGGTTGTCTTTACAAAAAGAAATCTGGCGTGTCCTTGATAACTTATACCAACACTTATCGATGTCCCATGCAAGCATCCTATCTGAATGCATCACGGCTTGCGATGGCAACTGCTCTGACCATAACCGCAAGAAACATCCAAAGAATCATGGACACAACTCAGCACGTCACAGGAATCAGCTTCACTCTGTCTAAGCTTCCCACTGCCTTGGTGAAGCATCCAGCATAATCAAAGACTACCCCTCCAACCCCGATCACGGCCAGTTCCTCTTCTTCCCTCTCACATTGGGCAGAAGATGCAAAAGTCTGAGAGTACATACCACGAGCCTCAAATGCAGCTTCCATCCTGCTGTTATGGGATACTGTAGTTCCATAGTTCCAACGAAACGAATTGGACTCTTAGCCTCACAATCTACCTTGCACTTTATCGTTTACCTGCACTGCACTTTCTCTGTAATTGTTATACTTTATTCTGCAATCTGTTATTGTTTTACCTTGTTCTACCCCAATGTACTGAGTAATGATCTTATCTGTATGAACAGTATGCGAGACAAGCTTTTCACTGTATCTTGGTACACGTGATGACAATAAACCAATTCCAACAGCAAATTCCAATTCCCCCGTTGATTTCTCTCATTCTTCTGGCCCCCCTCCCCCTTCTCCTCCCCCCTCCTACGTCCCTCTGGTTACCCACCTCCTGCCCTTTATCCCATAGCGTACTGTCAGATTCCTTTTACTTCACACATTCATACGCTTATTTATCTAAATAACACTTCCAGCACTCCTGGCAGTACATTCCAGGCACACATTAATCTCGGTTTAAAAAAACTTGCTCCTCACATCGCAATTAAACTTACCGTGTCTCACCTTAAGTGCGTGCTGACTAGCATTTGACCTTTCAACCCTGTAAATACGTAAGTAGTGCAAAAGAGGAAGAGTGATCTAAGTGCTTAGGGAGCAACCGGAAATTTGATGGTGATAGGGAAGAAATTGTTCCTAAACCATTGAGTGCGGGTCTTTCTCTAGTATTGAGAAGAGGGCATGTCTTACACTGAGTGACACTGAAACACCTCCTCTAGAAGCTGTCCCCGATGGTTGGGGGGCAGTGCTCCTGATCGAGATAGCTGGGTCTTCACCTCACCACACTGCAGCCTCTTGCGATCCTGTGCTCGGAAGCTTCTGTACCAGGTGGTGATGCAAACCATCAGAATGCTCTCCATGGTACATCTGGAGAAGTCTTCCAGCTCCTTTGGTGATATAGAAAATTTCGCCAAACTCCTAATGGGGTGGAAGTGCGGGCGTGCCTTCTTCGTGATTGTGGAATGAGCTGCCAGAGGAGGCAGTGGGGGCAGGAGCAGTACCCGTATTTGCGTGTCATCTGGGCACGTATCTGCATGAACCGGACATGGAGAGGTATGAGATTAACGCACGATTATTATGGAGGGGAATTACAATTGACCTAGACAGGGTGGGCTGAATCTGTGCTGTACAATTCAATGCCTACAATCTCAGAGTATGCTGGAGTGTGCAGCTCCAGAGATGCTCAGGGACTGCTTGTCCCACTCCCATCAGGGAGTCTGCTCCGCCATTCCATCATGGCTGATTTATTATCCCTCTCAACCCCATTCTCCTGCTTTCTCACCATAACCTTTGACGCCCTTTCTAATCAGGAACCTATCAACATTCACATAAAATACACTCAATAACTTAGCCCCCACAACTATCTGTGGCAATAAGTTTCACGGATTCACCACCCTCTGGCAAAATGAATTCCTCCTCATCTCTGTTCTAAAGGGACACCTTCATCTCATCTCACGCTCAAACAAATGAGTACATTGTATTTTACGAGAGTGGTTACTCTTATATTTTGTGTTTTTAAGCTAATGATGTGTGTGTATGTGTGTTATGCTGCATTGGATCCAGAGTAACAATCATTTCGTTCTCCTTTACGCCTGTTTACTAAAGAATAATAATAAACAATCTTGAATCTTGAAACACTCAGCAGGTCAGACAGCATCTATGAGGAAAGAGGGACAAAGTTAATATGGACACTCAAGTATTGATGAGTTGGGCCGAAGGGCTCACTTCCATACTCTATGACTCAATAATATGATGTTTTCTAACAACTAGGTAAATAGAACACACTTTATACATTCCAACACTGTCCACGGATATAATGGTGCAGGAAATGGAATTGTTGTAAGGAACCGGGCACTATCCGTAGAATTCTCCTGCGCAGTCCCGCTGACAATTAATCTGTCCCTTCCTTTGGGGAGCATTGTGAAGAGGTAAGGTCTTTATGTCGCCTGGTGTATCATTGTCAACAACTTTAATTTTTATTAATTTTCAACAGTTGCTGGGTTTCATTGACAGGACCATTATTTTTTTACATAATCCCTGACCACCTCCCGTGACAAGGTGGGAGTGAGCCACCTCTTTGGTGCAGTCTGTGTGGGGGAGATAGTCACATGGTTGCGTTTCTGGTCGGGAAGGATCCCAAGGTTCAGATCCAGCAGCACCGAATGAATGGCTGACAGATTTCTGAGTCAGAAAGGGAGGGGGTGGAATCCTGTGGGAGACACTGTTCCCTGCCAGCACCCCCCACCCCCACTGCCTTCTTTACCGAGCAGGCAGAGCTGGGAGGAGATTTCAGAAAGGGCTGTTGGAGTAGCCCAGGGTAAGTAAGCATGGTGTATTCTGTCGAATATGCCCAGTGTGTTCCGGAGGTGGAGGGAGGGATTGTTCATGGGGCTGGTGAGTGGGGTGCTGATGGAACGGGCGCCGATCTTAATTAGCATCAGAAAACATCTCCTGACCCCGTTACCTCCCACATCCCAACAATGTACGGGCTCAGTGAGGTAATTTACCAGCCCCGGAATAACGAGGCATGCCATTAAAACTGAGATGTTGTATTTCTCCAGAATCAGAACCCGGTTTATTATCACTGACTCAGCTGACATGAAGTCTGTTGTTTTGCGGAGGGAGTGCAGTGAAAAAAAAGCATAAATTATACGAAGAAACAAATGGTGTAAACATAGACAAATGATGAGGTAGTGTCCATGGGTTCATTGACTGTTCAGAAATCTGATGGCAGAGGGGAAGAAGGTGTTCCTGAATCATTGAGAGTAGGTCTTCAGGCTCCTGTACCTCCTCCCCAATGGCAGTAATGAGAAGAGGCCATGATCCTGATTGTCAGGGACCTTAATGATGGGTGCCCCATACCTGAGGGGCCACCTTTTGAAACTTTCCTCAATGGTGGGGAGAGGAGGGTTATGCCTATGATGGAGCTGGCTGAGTCTACAACCGTCTGATCAATGTCCTTAAGATGATGAAAATTACTGAGCATCTTTCTCTCCAGGGTCAAGATGTGTAATTCCAGATAAAGGAGATGTGAGAGGGAATCTTTTTACACAGAGAGTGGTGGATGCCTGGATTGTGCTGCCAGGGGTGGTGGTGGAGGCAGATACCGGAGAGGAATTTAAGAAGTCCTTAGATAGGCACATGAATGTTCAAGGAATGGAAAGATATGGACATTATGTAGGAAGAAGGGATTAGTTTAGTTGGACATTTGTTTACTATTTTAATTGGTTTTGCACAACATTGGGGGGCCGAAGGACCATTTCCTGTTCTGTACTGTTCAATGTCCAATGTCTTATGAATGGTGAGGCAAGATAGATTTTGCAATAGCCTACTTCTCGTATGTTATTGTGGTTCTTTGTTGTAGTTTCATCATTGTTGTTACTGCCCTATGTTCTGTGATTTCAAGCAAGTCTTCCTTTCATTAAACAGCGTTGTAAGCATCGTGTTGCCTACTGGTACCGAGCGCTTCGAAGCGACAATGATCATGTACCGCGATGCGCGATACAGCCAGGCCTACACCGAGACGCCCATCTTCCTCGATGTCGGGAGTCAGGTTTACATCGGGATTCACGTCCAGGGCCTTGATGCTGACCAGTTCGTAGCGACACTGGAGAACTGCTGGGCCACTCCCATAAGCGACCCGTCATCACAGGTTAAATGGGGACTTATAACCAATCAGTAAGTACGTCTCGGAGGAAGGGAGTCTTGTGCTGATTGGGAGAATTGGGAAAGAATTGGCAGATGGAATGCAGTGGAGGGAAATGTGTTTTGCACTATTTTTTCTTGTTAAACCCGTCATCACCACTGGGGCATAGTATGCCAACAGCAGCTCGCCAAGTTCCTCTGCCCTGGGCCTGTAGAAGTTTGATCAGCCCTGTGGCTTCCACTTTCACCACGTGATTTCATACATCTTCTGGGCAAAGATCCTTTCTCTCCCAGGGATGAGGTCTTTGGAGCATCTGTTGGCGTTTCTGTAGCCCTGGGTTTTTACAGGGTGGGTTTGCATACCCCTTGTCCAACCCTCCTCCTTTCGCAGCCGGGCTTGGGGCCATCCATGGCGGTATTGTGATGCACTTTGTTATGAAGAATAAAGTGTGGACTATCTTCACTCAGAGGGTGATGAAAATATGGATTGGGCTACCAACAGAAGTGGTGGATGTGGGTTCTGAGATAAGTTTGGATAGGTATATGGTTGAGAGCGAAATAGTCTGGGTACGGGGGCATGGGACAAGGCAGAAGATGGTCACCACGGACTAGATGGGTCAAAGAGCCTTTATCTGTGGCGTAGTGCTCTATGGCTCCAGAGATCATTCAGAAATTAGAGTGCATAGGAGGTGGGGAGTTCGAGTTCAGCATTCCTTTAAGTTTAACATTCAAGTTGAGTTGGTGGTTAATTGGAAAATTAGTTTATTATTGTCACACGTGCTGAGCTACTTTGAAAAGCTTCATCTTGCACGCCATCCGTACAGATCATTTCATCACATCTGTGCATCAGGGTAGAGCGGGGAAAATAACAGAATGCAGAATAAAGTGTTACAGTTACAGAGAAAGTGCACTGCAGTCAGACAGCTAAGTGCAGGGTGACGGCAAGGTAGATTGTGAGGTCCAGAGTCCATCTTATCGTAATAGGGACCATTCAGTAGTCTTGTAATAGCCCGATAGATGCTCTCCTTGTGTCTGGTGGTCTGTGGTTTCAGGCTTTTGTACTTTCTTCCTGATGGGGGTGGGAAGAAGAGAGCATGTCCCGGGTGGGTGGGGTCTTTGATTATGCTGGCTGCTTTACCGAGGCAGTGGGAAGTGCAGACACAATCCATAGAGGGGAGGTTGGTTTCCGTGAAGTGCTGAGCCGTATTCACAACACCCGGCAGCATCTTGTGGCCACGAGCCAAGCTGTTGCTGCATAAAACTGTGATACAGACCACGCATTCCAGACCACCCTCTGTAACACTATAACGCTTCTCAGTAAAGCTATGTTCTGCAATCTGTTTCTCATTTTCACTACCTCGATGCACTTGCATATTAAATTATCGGGGTGGATGACAGGCAGGCCAAAGCCTCACTGTATCTCGGTACACGATACAAAGATACACCTATACCAATTAATGCATACACTTTCAAAGGATACGTACATTCCGAAACAGTAACAAAGCAAAACAGATTGGAAGAACACAGCAGGTCGGAAATAGGGAAACAGTTATAAACATAAGGGATTCTGCAGATGCTGGAAATGAAGAGTAACACACACACAACACGCTGGAGAAACTCAGCAGGTCAGGCAGCATCCATGCAAGGGGATGATTAGTTGAAGTTTCAGGCTGAGTCTATTTATCAGCCCTGGAAAGGAGGGGTGCAAAGCCAGAATAAGGTGTTTCGGGGAAGGGGAGGAGCACGTACCACCTTCTAGCTTGTCCTCCTACTCCTTCCGTTCCCTTGCCGCCGTCTTCTGGCTTCCCAGTACTGATGAGGGGTCTTGGGCTGAAACGCCGACTGTCTACTGCTTTCCATGGATGCTGAGGTCCTACACGTTCTGTATGAGAAACGGAGTTAGCTTTGCCAATCTGAGTAGCTCCAGCACTCCCAGTGTCTAATATGTTTTCTTATTTATTTTTTACGCAGGTGCCCGAATTCTCTCAGTGAGGTGGTGATTGAAGAAAGCGGCGTCTCCCCCATTTGCCGATTCAAATTCTCAGCTTTTAAGTTTCAGGGCGAGGTGAATGATGTCTATGTGCATTGTCAAATTCAGCTGTGCAATTTCCGAACGACCCAGTGCTCACTGGTAAGCCCACATCCCATCCTTGTGGCTACGCTGATACATTAATAAGACCATAAGATACAGGAGCAGAAATAGCCTATTATGCCCATCAAATCTGCTTACTTACTGCCCCCACGCTGCTGATGCTTAGGGGAGCAATAAAGGTCTTCCATCTCTGTCTACCCTTGACCATTTTTTGGTCTTGGTCTTGGTGGTTTCAGGGCTTCCTTTATCATGTCAGTAGCAACTTCTCAGGGTTCTCTACTTTCAGACATGCTAGTCCCCGGTGGAGACCCAGCAATACCATCACACTCAGATGTAGGATTCTTCGTTGCTGTTTCGGTAACAATTTTGTTTGACCAATCAAGGTTGTTCGCCCTGATCTGATCTCCTGAACTTGGAGGACTAGTAAACCACACAGTCTGACCTCTACCCTTTGACCTGTTTGGCATGAGTGACCTTACGAAGAGCCAAAGCATAATAACCTGACTCCAGCCAGCAGACCTCTCCAGGTCAATGAGACACACAAGCCTCCAAACTCAATGTCAAGGTTATTGACTGCAAATGCTGGAAATGCAGAGTAACACACACAAAACGCTGGAGAAACTCAGCAGATCATGCAGCATCCATGCAAAGGTTCTGACGAAGGGTCTCGGCCTGAAACGTCGACTGCACCTCTTCCTAGAGATGCTGCCTAGCCTGCTGCGTTCACCAGCAACTTTTGTGTGTGTTCCACGCAAAGGATGTTCTTTGGAGGCATCAGATTTTCCCCATCATTCAATCATGTCTAGATTTTCTCAACGCCATTCTCTTTGATGCCCTGACTGATTATGAGCCTATCTACCTCCACCTTAAATATATCCAATCAATTGGCCTCCCCAGCGGTCTGTGGCAATGAATTCCATAGATTCACCACCCCCTGGCTGAAGAAATTGAACTTTGTCTCTGTTCTAAAGGGACATCACTTTATTCTGAATCTGTGCCTCAGATCCTAGACTCTCCTGTTGATGGAAACATTCTCTCCATGTCCATTCTACGCAAGCCTTTCAGTACCTTGTGTGTTTCAGTGAGATTATCCCCCCCCCCTGCCTCCGCAACATCCCTCTGATCTCCACTGAGAACAGGACCAGAGACATGAAACTTTCTTCGTACATTAAAATTTATAAACCATCTCTCAGCCTTCACCAGAGCCAGCACATCCTTCCTTAGATGTGGGGTTCAAACTTGCTCACAGTGTCCCAAATATGGTCTGACCAGCACTTTATAAAGCTTCAGCATTACATCCTTCTATTTTAGTGCTTTCAAAATGAACGCTAATACTGCACTTGCCTTCTTTACTACGGACCCAATCTGCAATAAACCTTGAGGAAATCCGAGATGATAAAATCTTACTTCTCAACTAACCACTCTATTAAATTAAAATGTTTCATCTCCTTAGTCACACACATTAGACGGCATAGGGTTAGGTTTCTTTATACCGTCATAGAGTCAGACAGCACAAAAACAAGCCCTTCAGCCCAACTGGTCCATGCTGACTAAAGTGTCCCTTGTAACCTAATCCCATCTGCCCACGTTTCAGAATCAGAATCATGTTTATTAACACTGTCTTATATAGAACATAGAACAGAACAGCACAGTACAGACCCTTCAGCCCACAATGTTGTGCCGACCTTTTAACCTGCTCCAAGATCAATCTAACCATTCCCTCCCACAGAGCCATCCATTTCTCTTCCATCCATGTACTTCAGAGTCTCTTATGTATCATTAATACGTGGTGCTTCTACCACCACATCTGGCTGTGCGTGCCACACACATACCACTCCTACCCTACCCTATACTTTCTTCCAATCGCTTTTAACGTATGCCCTAATGTATGACCCATGGCTGCTCTAGGAAAAAGTTGCTGCCATTCCACTCCATCTATGCCTCTCATCATCTTGCACACCGCTATTATCCTCCTTCACATCCTCCTTCACCCTAAAGAGAAAATCCCTAACTTGCTTAATCTTTCCTCATAAGGCAGGATCTCTAGTCCATGTAGCATCCTGGTAAATCTCCTCTGCACCCTCTCTAAAGCTTCCAGGTCCTCTCTATAATGAAGCCAACAAACTCCAACACAATACCCCAAGTGTGGTCTAACCAGAATTTGAAGAGCTGCAACATTTCTTTATTGATCTTGAACTCAATCCCCTACCTAATTACGGCAAATGCACCATAAGTCTCTTTAAGCACCTTATCAAGTTGCTTGGCAACTGTGAGAGATCTGTGGACATGGACCCACATTACTACGAATCCCGCCTTTGTGTTTGATGTGAAATTCGTTCTTTTGTGGCAGCAGTATCATGCATGGCATAAAATATGTCTATAAGTCATAACAGAAAAACAATAATGCAACTGGGCCAGTCATTAATCTGATGGCAGAGAGGATAAAGCTGCTGCTGAAAAACTGAATGTGGGTCTTCTGGCTCCTGTACATCCTCTGTAATCCTGTAAACCTTCATTAGGTCACCCCTTAGCTTCTTTCGCTCCAGAGACATCAGTCCCGGCCTGCCCAGCCTCTCATATCTCAAGCTCTCCTGTCCTGGTCACATCCTCCTGAATCTTTGCTGCATCCTCTTCAGCTTACTGACACCCTTCCTAAAGCTGCGTGACGAAGTACTCCGTGCAGTCTCACTGATGTCCTGTACACCAATAATACGATATCCTGCCATCTTCACCACCTTGTCCGTCTGTGTCACACTTTCAGGAAAGACTGCATCTGTTCCTCTAGGTCCCTCTGTTCTGCATGATAACAAGCAGTGATACCTCTTGTGTATATTTCAGAATTGTCCACTCCAGAGAATCGCTAGGAATGCTGGAGGCACTAAGCAAACAGGAACTTTCAGCATTGGCCCACTCAAAAGGAGAAGTACTGCAGGTACGTCAAAAACAGAATAAAACTACTGGGGCCTTTAAATCTGCTGTATTCATTGTGTGCGCAACTCTTGTTCTACCTTAAACACTCTGTTCAAAGGTACATCCATAGGTGTCTTGTTTGAAGTCCTAGGTGTGAACATCACCAATAGCTCCCCCTCCCCCTTCCTTCCGTCCGTCTCTCTCTCTCCCCCCGCTCCTTCCGTCTCTCTCTCTCTCTCTCACACACACACACACACACGCACACACACACACACACACACACACACACACACACACACATCCCTTCCCTGTATGAATACTAACACTGTGTCACTTTTCTTTGACAGGATTCATGCTCGATGGCAACCACGCGATCTCCAGCTCTCCACTGACGTCTGGCTTCCTTTTCCTCAACTGCCTGTTCCTTCAACATATTCTACAAATTTGAGGGCCCATTTTTAGTTTTGTAATCCAATGTTAAGTCAATCTCGATCGATAAAACAATCATACCCTTTTGCATTCTCTCCCGTATTGATAGAATCTTGTGTGTGGTTTCGGTGTCGTGACCTTTTCAGTCTCTGATGCTCCTTTCTGAATAAACTATACTCATCAAAGCAAATTATTATGTTGAATGTTAGTATTCAGTACATGGATATTTCAATATCAAAGACTCATACAGCATGGCAACAGGCCGGTGCGATTAGCTGGCCTATGGTGACTTTCACTCAGTGGCCACTTTAAGGGTAGAACCCAGTGTGATCTTCTCCTACTGCATCACATCCACTTCAGGTTCCACAAGTTGTGCATTCAGAGATGCTCTTCTACACACCACTGTTGTAATGTGTGATTATTCACTGACACCCTGAACCAGTCTGGACATTCTCCTCTGACCTCTCTCATTAACAAGGCATTTGCACCCACAGAACTTCCACTCACTGGATGTTCTATTTTACACCATTCTCCGTAAACTCTGGAGACTGTTGTGTGTGAAAATCCCGGGAGGTCAGCAGTTTCTGAGATACTCAAACCACCTCATCTGGCACCAACAATTGTTCCATAGTCAGAGTCACTTAGATCACATCTCTTCCCCATTCTGAGGTTTGGTCTGAACAACAAATGAACCTCTTGGTCTTGTCTGCATGCTTTTATGCATTGAATTGCTGTCACGCCATTAGCTGACTAGATATTTGCATTAACCAGTAGGTGTATCTAATAAAGTGGTCACTGAGCGTAGATCCCCATCTAATTTAGTCTCATTTGCCATGCCTGACCTATATTCAGCTTCAGGTTCCCAATCCATGTCCCTGGTCAACTGTCCTTTAAACGTTGTCAATGCACCTGTCTCACCCTCTTCCTCTGGCAGCTCATCCCATAGACCCATCTCTTGGTGAAAATGTTACCCCTCAGGTTCCTATTTAAGTCAATAGCAACAGAGACACTGAGGATGATTGGGAGGCAGATTATGGAAAGGTGGGAAAATAACAGGGTGTTTTCATGCGTGTATAAGGGGTTTCTTCTTTTATGTTATTGCTAACACTAATAAAATGACCTCTTTGTTACAGTATGTTAAAAAAAATGGCTTCTCTGTGATGTTAACCACTGAGACAGTGGTTCTCTCTCTAGCAGCTTGCTTGGGTTATAATTACTGATAACGAGAATTGTATTCATTTGCTAACCAATTGGGATAGATTTTATTCTTTCTTGTGTGTCTGTAAGCTATTGTTTTCGCGGGCTTTGGGCAGAAGGCGGATGGGAACAGAGAGAGAAGACGCGATGCTGTAAACTGAGCGACGGAACGGACCCCGAGCGGGAGTCCGAGGCGCAGGGTCTTCGGCGAGGAGTGGAGACGTGGACAGACTCGAGTAGAGCGTTTTGTCGATCACCGAGGGTGGTCCCATTCGTGGGTCGGCAGAGTTCGGCGAACATCGACTGGAGGAAAGAGGACCCGTTTCTGTAAGAGCTCCAACGATGTGTGCACGAACTGGCTAATAATAATGGCGCATTTTTCTTTTTTAAAAAACAGTTCTTATTATGTTCCTTTACTATCTACATAGTCAAAGTAAGAATTATAAAATGTAATCATTTAATCACATATAGTGTACTGTCTGTTATTTGGCATGGTGGGGTACATCACACAGCATCTACACAAACTTGATTGCTCAGTTTGACGGGGCCGAAGGCTGCTCCCCCTTGACTAAAGCGAGCTGAGCGAGCCTGAGGTTTACCAGGGGGCTACACGTGATTTCAGCTTCCTTAATACTGACTTGCACTCCTTAGTGCAAAAGGTTTAGGTAGAACAGAATTTGTGAGGTGTGTCCACGAATGATTATCGAATCAATATGTGGACAGGCCAACTAGCAGGGAGAGACCAGACTGGATCTGGTGCTAGGCAATGTACCAGGTCACGTATCAGATTGCTCAGTCGGTGAGCATTTTGGGGATAGTGATCACAACCTTTACCATACATAGCCTTAGACAAGGATAGGAGCAGATGGTATGTGAAAGTATTTAATTGAAGGAGGGGAATTCTGAAGCTATTAGGCAGGAACTGGGGTGCATAAACTGGGAATAGATGTACTTAGGGAAATGTACAATCAAAGTGTGGACTCCAGGATAGGTTTGTTCCATTGAGGAAGGGAAGGGACAATACGGTGAAAGAACAATGATTGAAAAGAGATTACGAACAACTTGTAAAAAGGAAGCAATAAGCATATTTACGCCCACAGAAGGAATTGAAGAATGGATTTAGGAGTGCCAGAAGGGCGCGTGAGAAGGCCTTGGCCAGTAGGATTAAGGAAAACCCCAATATGCTCTACATGTATGTGAAGAACAGGTGGATAACTGGTGTGAAGGTAAGAGCTATCAAGTATAGAAGAGGAATTGTGCTTGGAGTGAGAGGAGTCGGGGAGGTCCTTAATAAATACTTTGTTTCAGTTTCCACCAATGACAGGGACCTTGACAAATGTGACAACAGCATATTCGTTAAGAAAGAGGATGTGCTGGAACTTTTGAAAAGCCTTAGGATATATTGTACATTTTCACAAATAAAACGACACGAGGTGTTTCATGTTTAAGAGAAACTGTAACAACTCAATTATTGCACCGCAAGCACTGTAACAGAAAAGCTCGTGCAATTACGTCATCACGTCAGGCCAGCCTCTTAAAGTGAACCCCAACTTAATATCGGAGGTTATGAATTATCTGCTTTTCCACCAATTGCATTCCCTACACAGCCCCCACCCCGCCAAAAAAAATCACTAAAACCGGCTTTGTGAGCCTGGTCGGAGCTTGGACGAGCAACCTGGCTCGGGTCCTATGCTCCACGGGTGGAGAAACAGCAGGTGCTTCTGGCTCATCCTGAGGGATGTTGACATGCTCATGGTCATGTCCTGATTCCAGGGGCATGGTAGCAGAACTCTGCAAATCTTTGTGAGCCAGTTTAAGGTGATTTACCTAAATATATTCAGGTTTACTCATCTTATTTATGATAAAAGGCTTTTCCCTCTGTTCCAAAATCAGGAACAGGCCATCATAACAGGGCCTAAGGCCACCTGGTGGTACGGTAACCATAATAATGAGGTGTATCTGGGAGGGTGGAAGAGGACCAACAAGGTCCACATTGAGACGGTCAAACCACCACTCAGGGACCTCAAAAGTTGCTAGGGCTTCTGGACATTACGGGTAATTTTTACCCGCTGGCACTCCACGCAGGCTGCAGTGCAATCACACACGTCCTTTCTAAGACCGTGCCACTCAGACTTTAGTGCAACCAATTTCTGAGAGGCCTTCCGGCCCAGATGCGATAAGCTATGTATGAAATTAGACTATAAGACTTAGGAGCCGAATTAAGCAATTTGGCCCATTGAGTCTACTCCGCCATTTCTTTAATGCGGATTGTTAGAAGCTGCAGCTGGATGCACTTTTCGCCGTTGTAGTCATCAGGGTCACTGGAGGTCTCTCTGCCTTACCACATCCCGTAACAGGAACCTTCAACTGCGCTGCCTGGCATCTCTAAGGTCCTAGCTGAGCAGATATAAAGACGGGATGGGGAAAAATGTTTTCTTTTCAGTTCCTTTCCCTGGCTGAACCACACTTCGCTGAAGCATTGAAGAGCTAAAGCCTCAAGATCATCATTCTGACTCTGCCTACTCACACGACTCTGCCTACTCACACGATTGCTAATCAATCCCAAACGCGAGCTCATCTGTGGTGAAAGCTCTTTTTCGCTGTAGCGACTTTTGAACCCGGGCAGTGGGCCTGATTGAAAACCTCTCCTCTCAAGACTTCCAATATTCGGATTGGTCGCTGGTCAAAGTTCTCTTTCGCTGTAAGCGATCTGCTACTGCCTTTTGTACTCGGACTGTGGACCTGATTGAAGTCCCCTCCTCTCAAAACTTCCGGTCTGGATTAGTCGCAGGTCAAAGCTCATAAAAAAAAGTCCGCCTACAGATTGCTGGCACCATGGAATCAGGGCGACCGGATGACACATCGTACGAGAGAGAGCCCCAGCTTCCCCGAACTTAATGTCATCCAACCGCAGGCCCATTGACTGCTTTTCGGTAAACCTGGTCCTCTGGGTCAGTAGCTTGGTCGGCTGCCATGCCAGCATAATCATTCCTATGTGTATGGCCTGAACGACAGGCCATGAGAGGCAGTCAGCCACAGCATTATTTTTCCCTTGATATGTTATATGTCAGTTGTGAACTCTGATAAGTAGGTCAATTGGCGTTGCTGCCGTGCAGACCAGGGGGCTGATATTTTGGCCATCGCGTTCAGGGGGGGGGTTTGTGGTCAACAAACGACCCTCTAGAAGAAAACGAAAATGGCTGACAGCTAGATAGAAACCAAGAAGCTCACGGTCAAACATGCTGTACTTCCTTTCGGAGGGACTGAACTGCCGGCTGAAGAAATACGAGGAGACGCCACACACCTCCGACCAAGTATTCGTGCACAGCACACACAGCGTCAGAAGCATCAGTAGTAAAGTCCAGAGCTGTGTTGCGGAGCGGGTGCGCTAGTAGGGTCGCGTTGGAAAGAGCTTGTTTGGTGTCATCAAATGCCCGGGTTATGTGGACTGACCAGACAAGCATGTGATTATGGGCATTTCCTTTAAGTGCACTATACAGGGTAAGTATAAGTTGAGCAGCTCGCGGAATGAAGCGGTGATAGAAATTCACCATGCCTAAAACTTCTGCAGATTTTTAGTAGTGTGCGATGGAGCGAAATCCATTTAGCGACTACTTTTGATAGGAGGGGTTTCTGAGGAGATGGGATGGTTGACAACCCAAACTGGAACTTCGAAGGGTGAATAATCAACTCATGTTGGCTTAAGCTCTCGGAAAGTGTGGGGATATAAGATACTGTCGGTGCTCGGGTTTGGATGCACTGACGTCCAGCCGTTAGAAAGTCTCTACTGTACTTTTCAGCCCAAATGACATGCGTAGAAACTCAGAGGCTAAACGAGCTTATCACAGCCGTTTTCGGAATGTTCTCCGAGCACGTAGGTACCTAATGGTGGCCCCTAACTAAGTCAACTTAGGAAAAAAAGGAAATAACTTTACGAATCTGTCCAAAAGTCTTGCATCTGTGGGACCGGGTAACGATCGGGCGTGGTGACCTCGTTAAGGCGTCGGTAATCGCCACATGGGCGGCAACTACCTTCGGCGTTAGGGACCATATGGAGGAGCGAAGCGCAGGGGCCACTCGACTGGCGTACAATACCAAGGCTTTCCATGTTGGCATAGACTGGCGAGCCAGTTGTGGGAGTGTGGTGTTCAATCCTATGTTGTGTGACTGTAGCAGGGAATGTGAGCTTGGAGAGGTTCGGGAATTCGCCCAGCTGTCGAATAAACTCATGCGATGGGAAATGCGCTTACAGAGTCGTTGTCGGGAACTCATTGGGGGAGCAGGAATGTCCTTGACATCCACGAGCCGCATTCCTTAGATCGACTAACAGTACTTGGGCACAGAGGAAATCTGCACCGAGCAGTGGTCAAGCCACTTTCGCCAGGACGAAGTCCCATGTGTTACGATGCCCACTGAAGCAGTGCGTCGCCCGTCGTATTCTGTAAGTCTGGATCCTGCTGCTCTTCAGCTGGAACCCACAGTGTTCACAGATCTCTGATGTCCCGATGAGCTGGCACTGTCGAAGATGTAAGGCGGTCGGAACTTCCTAGCGTTCGTACCAAGGTGAGCGTGGTAAAAACACAGATCTGGCGTTGTCTGTTTCGTAGCCGCGGACCTCCTTATGTTGGAGGCTTTTCTGACCAGGGTTACTGAAGCAGGATTAGGAGGAATGACGCACCTCTGCCTGGCTGGGCGTAGACTGACAGCCATTTTAGCAAGCAGCCTATAGTCCTTCACAGATGCATTAGCGAGGACCATGTGAACTTGATCAGGCATTTGTTACGTGAAGACTTTTAAAAAAAAATAAAACAAGTATGGAGATTTCTCAGGAGAGGCAACATGTGACCCATTAGCTCCGATGGCTTAGCATCCCGAAGACCGAACAAGGAGAGAAGCAGTTCGGCGCGCTTAGGCTCCAATACCTGTAGTTCAAAAGACTGCAAAAGGTGAGTTTTCAACGATTTTTATTTGTCGTGTCTAGGTAGGTGTTCTAGTAGACTTGCCAGTCTTACAGTCGTGGTGTTGCTGACCGACGCCACCACTTAATAAAATTTTGTGTTGTCGGCGGAGATATCTCGCAGTATGAATTGGGCCTCGGCTTGTACAGACCAAGCAATAGCACTTTGCTTCCAACCCTCCGGTAGTTTCAGAGCGACTGCATTGGCCGGCATGTTCAAGAACTCGGGGATGTCCTAGAGGATCGGGGTCACCAATGTAGGTTTTCACAAAGAAAACGGCGTGAAGTATTTTAAGTTTGAGAAAAAACACATTAATTCATTTATTGTACTCCAAAAACTGAACACAAATCGCGGTAACAGAAACTCGCGTGACGTAATGATAATTACGTCATCACGACAGACCAGCTTCTTAAAGTGAACCCCACCTCAATGTCGGTGGTAGTGAATTATGTATTGTACTTTTCCAACAGTTACAGTATCCTACAATACAAGTTCTCGGGGTCGGACTTGATATAGCCCAGACTATTACAGGGAGCATGGGTAGAGATGGTTGTGCCTTTGGCGATGATCATTACATTCTCACTGGCCACAAGAATAGTACCAGATGACTGGACGGTGGGTGGTAAATGTTATTCTTTTGTTCAAGAAAGGGAGTAGGGATAATCGTGGAATCGCCTGAGTCAGTGGTGCAGGCAGATACACTACTGAAGTTTAAGAGACTACTAGGTGGGGGCTTATATGGGAGGCAGGGTTAGAGGGTCGGAACAACATTCTGGGCCGAAGGGCCTGTACTGTGCTGTACTATTCTATGTTCTATGTTCTATGTTCTATGTTATAGAACAATGAGCATTTCTTCAGTGGTGGACAAATTTTTGGAGCAGATTCTTATAGGCATGATCTATGAGCATGGTCTGATTAGGGATAGTCAGCATGGCTTTGTAAAGGCAGGTTATGCCCCACGAGCCTGATTGAATTATTTGCGGATGTGACAACGTTCGTGATGAAGGTAGAGCGGTGGTTGTGATATCTATGGACCTCAGTAAGGTCTTTGATCAGTTTTCCCATGGTAGCCTCACTCCGAAAGTCAGGAGTGTGGGATCCAGGGAAACTTGGCTGTGTGAATTCTGAATTGGATTGACCATAGAAGGCACAGTGTAGTTGTAGATGGACCGTACTGGAGGTCGAAGACACGTGGTGTTTTGCAGGAGTCTGTTTTGGGGCCCCTGTTCTTTGAGATATTTAATCAGTGACTTAGATGAGGAAGTGGAGAGGGGGGTTGGTAAGTTTACAGATGATATGGATTTTGGTGACGTTGTAGACAGTATAGAAAGTTCTCGTAGGTTACAACGGGGCTGACAAAATGCAGAGCTGGGCTGGGAAGTGACAGATGGAGTTTAATCTGGAATAGTGTGAAGGAATTCACTTTGGAAGGTGAAGGAACAGAGAGATCTTGGGGTCCACATCTACAATTCCCTCAAAGTTGCCACACAAGTTGATAAGGTGGATAAGAAGGCATATGGTGTGTTGGCCATTAGTCTGGGAATTCAGTAGCCATAAAGTAATGTTGCAGCTCTATAAAACTCTGGTTATACCACACTCAGAATATCGTCTTCAGTTCTGGTCACCTAATTTTAAGCAGGATGTGAAAGCTTTAGAGAGGGTGCAGAGGAGTTTTACCCAGACACTGGTTAGACTAGAAGTCATGTCTTATGAGGATACTAGATTGAGTGAGTTTGAGCTGTTTCCTTTGAAGCGAAGGATGTTGGAGGCGACTTGATAGAGATGTACAAGATGATAATAGGCATAGATTGAGTGGGTAGTCAGACTTCTTTTTCACTCGGGGCAGAAGTAGCTAATACCAGGGGACATAATTTTAGGATTAAAGTATAATGGGGTGTCATAGGCAAGTTCTTTACATAGAGAGAGATGAGTGCATGGAACGGTCTTTCAGGTACAGTTGTAGAAGCAGATACATTATTGTCAAAGTGAGAAACTCTTAGAGACAGACACGGATGACAGAAAAATGGAGAGCCATGGGGGGGGGCAGGGTGTAGATTCATTATAGAGGAGGTTAAAATGTTGGCACAACATTGTGTGGAACTATTGCTGCTGCTCTAAAAATTTAACCCCGCCCCCCAACATTGTACTTGTTCCTTCTAATTTTTGATTCCCCATGACTGTATACACCTCTATAAGATCGCCCTCCTCCCTACAAGACAACCCTAAATGTGAAATACCCTTAGAGAGTAAGACCATATGTTTTGGGTTTATACCTCAAGAATGGTTGAAAAGAGATAAATATTTAATGAATATACTGCTGGTGTCCGGTAAAAAGACCCTTACCAGGAAATGGTTATCACAGTACAGCCCCACTTTAAATGTATGGGTGGAAATTACAATGGACATTTACAAAATGGAGAAGATAACAGCATCTGTTAATCATAAGTTGGAACAATTTGATTCATACTGGGAAAAAATGGTTGAACTACATAACACCTCATAGGCCTGATTTTATTCTCACAAGTCAATGAATATGTTGTAAAAAAAAAGATTACTTCCTACTTTGTACATAGTTTTCTTCTTTCGATTGTTCTTTTTTTTCCTCTCCTTTCTATAAGTGTATTACTCAGATAAACATTATGTGGAGATATGTGACAAATATGACTATATGATATGTATGTACAGTAACTGAAATAACATCTTATGGCAAGTTTTGTTTGATGATGAACTTCAATAAAAAATAAATTACAAAAAAAAGATCACCCTCCTCCTCCAGTCTCCTACGCTCCAAGGAATGAAGTCCTAGCCTGCCCAGCCTCTCCCTATAACTCAGACCCTCAAGTTCAAACAACATTCTTGGTAAACCTTCTTTGTCCCTCATAATTATGTACAGCTCTCAAAGGTCCTGGAACAGTACAGCACAGGAACAAGCCCTTTGTCGCATGATGTTGTGCAGAAATAAATAAACCAAAATGCTAACGAAACTAATCCTTTCAGCCTGCACATGATCCATATACCCCCATTCCCTGCATAGTTTCACCTGTCTATCTCATAGCCTCTTAAACACCTCAATCATTTTAGCCTCCACCACAACCCCGGTAGCACATTCAGGAATTCACAACTCTGTGTGAACAAAACTCACCCAATTCATATCATTTGATCTTATCACCCCCGCCGCCCACCCCCCAATTTAAATGTAGACGCTCTAATGTCAGATATTTTAACACTGGGGGAAAGAGATACTAACTGTATATTCTATCCATGTCTTTCATAGTGTTATAAACATATGTCTCTTCTCAGCCTCCACCACTCCAGAGAAAAGAACCCAGGTCTGTCCAACCTCTTCTCATAGCTCACGTCTTCTAATCCAGACAGCATCCTAGAAGCCCTCTTCTGTACCCTCTCCAAAGCCTCGACACCCTTATTTGCGATGGGGCAACCAAAACTGATTGTAATAATCCTGCTGCAACCCAGCCACAGTTTTATAACTTCATGACCCTTGAACTCAGCACCTTGACTAATAAACGCAAGCATTCGGCATTGCTTCTGTACCACCCTGTCACTTTTGTGGCCACTTTCAGTGAGGTACCCTGAACTGCTGGATTCCGGCTCACTGGATAATCAGTTCTGTTGGAAAGCAGTTTCTGCTCTCCCTTTACATAGATTCACTGGAGAATTAATTGAGCTACCCTTAATTGTTAAAAGAGTGAATTAAAAATTATGAGTTCTTATAAATTACATAGAACACTATAGCACAGGAACAGGCACTTCAGCCCACAATTTCTGTGAAAACACAAAGCCAATTAAACAACATTTCTTATGCCTGCACAGGGCCCACATTACCCGCACATTCATGTGTCTATCGAAACACCTCTACTGTATCCGCCTCCATCACCAGCCTTCACAGCACATTGCAGGCACGAACCACTGTGTGGGGAAATAACCCAACTTGTCCTGCATATCCCCTTTACACTTTCCCCCTCTGCCCTTACAATTAGAACCAGGCTTATCAGAATCAGGCTTATTATCACTGACATATGTCGTGAAATGAATTGTTTTGCAGCAGTAGTACATCGCAAGACAAATTACTGTAAACTACAGAATATTAAATAGTGCAAAAGACGAATTGCAAGGTGGCGATCATGGCTTCATGGACCATTCAGAAATCCAATATCCGAGGGGGAAAATGTGTTCCTGAATTATTCAATGTTGAGCTTCCGGCTCCTGTACCTCCTCCCTGACGAAAGTGATGTGTGGATGGTGAGGGTCCTTTGCAGGACGATGCCTTTTTGACGCAATGCATGTTGAAGATGCCCTCGATGGTGGAGAGGGACATGAACATTCTGAATCTGACTAAATCGATAACCCCCTGCAGCCTCATGCAATCCTGCACTTTGGAGCCCCCGTACCAGGCAGTGACGCAACCAGTCAGAATGCTCTTCATGGCACATCTGTAGAAACGTGAAAGAACCTTTGGTAACGTGCCAAATCTCCTCAAACTCCTCATGAAGTAGAGCCACTGATGCACCTTCTTTGTGATTGCATCATTGTGTTGGGACAGAATAGATGCCTCAAGAAGACGACACCTGGCACCAAGGACCCTCAGCTCGTTAATACATGACCTCTTACGGGAAGATATTCGGGAGCTTGAAGACCTACACTTGATTCAGGAACAGCTTCTTCCCCTTCCATCAACACTGCCTCATAGAACATATGACAATATTATAACATTGTACCTTCAACCCATAATGTTGCGCCGAACTTTTAACCTACTCTTGTCATACGGAGGTGGCTGGGAACAGACCCAAGTGCAAGACACAGACACTGAAGTACTAGGGACAGGACTAGGATACAGGCTGAAGGCAAGGACATGGACACGAAAACCGGGAACCCGGAACAGGACTGGACAAGAGAGCTAGGAGCCTGGGCTTGGACTCCGAGCCAGAGACTGGACAAGGACCCAGTATCTTGGTCTTGCCTCTGGCTCGGACCCCAGAACTAGGCAAGGACGAGGCTTGGCAGGCAGGCAGGACGAGGCTGGAGTCTTCAGGCTTGAGGCTAGAGGCAAAGCTTGGCAGGAGGCAGGAGGCTGGAGTCTCCAGGCTTGAGGCTAGAGGCTGGAGACGAGGCTTGGCAGGAGGCAGGAGGCTAGGGTCTTCAGGCTTGAGGCTAGGCAGGAGACTGGAGTATTCAGGCTTGAGGCTGGGCAGGAGGATGGAGTCTTCAGGCTTGAGGCTAGGCAGGAGGCTGGAGTCTTCAGGCTTGAGGCTAGGCAGGCTCCTCCTGGGCAGGGCGCGGTTCACCTGGGCAGGGCGCGGATCACCACCCAACGGAGGCAAGGGACAGGAAGGGACAGAACCAACCACAGGTAACGGCAAGACGGCCTGGCTTACCCGACGGAGGCAAGGGACAGGAAGGGAGCTAGGTACAGGGTGGGTCCAGGACAAGACTGCAGGCGAGACGAGACGAGAGTTACCAGCAAGACAAGACAAGGCTTCAGGCAATGCATGGCAAGACGAGAGCTTCAGGTGAGGCGAGAGTTACTGGCAAGACAAGGCAAGGCTTCTGGCAAAGCAAGGCGAGACGAGAACTTCAGGCGAGGCAAGAGTTACCGGCAAGACAAGGCAGGGCTTCAGGCGAGGAAACAGAAGGCAGAGGAAGGGATACAAGGAGTAAGGACAAGAACAATCCAGCAGCCTCGCCCTGGTCTCTGGAGGTATTTATGCAGCCAGCCCCAACGAGCATCAGCTGACTCAATTAGAGCTCAACAAGAACAGACACAGAGTAGACAGGAAAACCTGGAGCGAGGGTCGATGGACCGGACCGTGAACCGGAAAACGGACTTCACGGACCAGACAATGACAACTCTGATCAATCTAACCATCCCCTCCCGCAAATTCCTCCATTCTTCTATCATCTATGTGCATAAGAGTTTCTTAGGTGTTCCTAATATATCTGCTTCCACCACACACCTGGTAGGATGTTCCAAGCACCCAAGACTCTGTATAAAAAACTTAACTCTGACATCCCCTTTCCAATTTCCTTCAATCACACTCTCAGTATTCTTGTTTTGCAATAGTCAGTAATATATAGTTATTTCGTGTCTTTATTATTGCAAAATGTAGAATGTTACGTCAACTAAGTAAGTAAATACAACCCTGATTATAATTTTGAACCACATCAGTGCAAATTACAGCCATACGAAGCCAAGAAAAAATTATGACAACTGTTTTTTTTTAAATCGCATTTATATACAAAATATCTGACCGCATATATTTTCAACATTACGAGGGACATGGTACTGTTGAGGAAAAATGACTGGTGATAAATTTGTTGTAGAAAAATATAAATGGCAGTGGGGGGTTTAGCTTAAACTTTACTTCAATAAATCATTTCAATGTAAAAAACATCTATGGGTGGAACAGTGGCGCAGTCGGTAGAGAAGCCGCCTGGAAGCTCCAAATTACGATCTCAGATGCTGAGCGTGTGCGTGCGTCCGTATGTGTATTTGTGCGTGGGTACGTACATCAGTGAAGGAGGGAGCGGAAAGAAGATGATCTGAGACGCTGGGGTACGATACGTCGAAGAGACAAAGGGCTGGAGAATATGGAATAAAGTGGAGTAGTTGGGAAACCAGAGGAAGGAAGGAAGGAAGATGTGGACAATGGGCAGGTGGTGAGGGCGGGAGGAATGTAAAGAGGGGTAAAAGGATCGCAGAGATAAGGATAAGGGACAAAGGGGAGTGATCGAAAGTTAGAGAACGTCCTGACTTGCACAGCCTCTCCCTGTTAATTCGTTCGACTTCTAACTACTAAATGAAATGTACGAAGATATAAAATAGCCGACCTGATAACGACAGCTAATTGCCTAACAACGCAGCGATGAGCAATCAACAACAGCTGTGGATCCACAAGTAAGCAGTGAGATATAGCAATTAGAAATAAAATAACAATCCAAATCAGGACAGACATAACACTACCCGCCTGGTACCTGTAAAAGATGACACCAACTGAACTTATGGCTGTCACAAAAAAAACAACAACGGGAGAATGAGGAGATTATAGATGGTAGCTACAGGGATGTAGTTACGCCAAAGGAGCAGAGCACAGGAAATTGGGTCACTTTCAGGCGAGGGAAGAGGAAAGGGCAGGCAGAGCAGGGTTCCCCTGTGGCCATTCCCCTCAACAAGTATACCGCATTGGATACTGTTGGGGGGATGACTTACCAGATCTCCGGCACCGAGTCTGGTTCTGCAGTGCAGAAGAGAGGGTGGAAAAAGAGGAGAGCGGTAGTGATAGGGGACTCGATAGTTAGAAGTACAGATAGGAGGTTCTGTGGTCGTGACACAGAATCCAGGATGGTTTGTTGCCTCCCGGGTGCCAGGGTCACGGATGTCTCTGATCGCTTGCATGACATTCTGAAGTGGGAGGGTGATCATCAGATGTCGTGGTGCACATCCGTACCAATGACATAGCAAGGAAGAGTGAGAAGATCTTGGAGAGTGAGTATAGAGAGCTTGGTAGGAAGTTGAAAAGCAGGACCTCGAAGGTGGTAATCTCAGGATTGCTACCTGTGCTACGTGCTAGTGAGGGTAAGAATAGGATGCTCTGGAGGATGAACAAGTGGCTAGGAACTGGTGTAGGGGGCAGGGTTTCAGAGTTCAGGATCATTGGGACCTCTTCTGAGGCAGGTGGGACCAGTACAAGAGAGACGGGTTACACTTGAACTACAAGGGGACCAATATCCTTTCAGCAAGGTTTGTTAGTGCTATTGGGGAGGCTTTAAACTAGATTTGCAGGAGGGTGGGAACCAGAGTGCCAGAGCTGACGGTGTGGCTGGGGTAAAAATAAGTGATGTTAAAAGTTCAATCAAAGCCGCAAATAGAAAGGTTGTGAGTGGTGGTAAAAATCTTGTGAGGTGTTTATATTTCAATGCTGGAGTATTGCGGGGAAGGCAGACGAGTTGAAGGCGTGGATTGACATGTGGAATTATGACGTTATAGCAATTAGTGAAACTTGGCTACAGGAGGGGCAGGATTGGCAGCTTAATATTCCAGGGTTCCAATGTTTCAGATTTGATAGAGGCAGAGAAATGAAGTTGGGGCGGGGGGTAGTATTGCTTGTCAGGGAAAATGTTTCAGCAGTGCTCAGGCAGTACAGATTAGAGGGCGTGTCTACTGAGTCCTTATGGGTGGAGCTGACAAACAGGAAAGGTATGGCCACATTAGTGGGGTTGTATTATAGACCACCCAATAGTCAGCGAGAATTGGAGGAGCAAATCTGCAGAGAGATAGCAGGCAACTGCAGGAAACATAAAGTTGTGGTGGTAGGGGATTTTAATTTTCCGCATATTGATTGGGACTCCTATACTGTTAGGGGTCTAGATGGTTTAGAGTTTGTAAAATGTATTCAGTAAAGTTTTCTAAATCAATATCTAGAGGTACCAACTAGAGGGGATGCAATATTGGATCTCCTGTTAGGAAACGAGTTAGGACAAGTGATCCTTTTTTAAGTCTTCCTTTTTTAAAGAAAGGGGCTTCCCTTCCTCCACTATCAACTCTGCTCTTAAACGCATCTCCCCCATTTCACGTACATCTGCTCTCACTCCATCCTCCCGCCACCCCACTAGGAATAGGGTTCCCCTGGTCCTCACTTACCACCCCACCAGCCTCCGGGTCCAACATATTATTCTCCGTAACTTCCGCCACCTCCAACGGGATCCCACCACTAAGCACATCTTTCCCTCCCCACCTCTCTCTGCATTCCACAGGGATCCCTCCCTACGCGACTCCCTTGTCCATTCGTCCCCCCCATCCTTCCCCACTGATCTCCCTCCTGGCACTTATCCGTGTAAGCGGAACAAGTGCTACACATGCCCTTACACTTCCTCCCTTACCACCATTCAGGGCCACAGACAGTCCTTCCAGGTGAGGCAACACTTCACCTATGAGTCGGCTGGGGTGATATACTGCGTCCGGTGCTCCCGATGGGGCCTTTTATATAGTGGCGAGACCCGACACAGACTGGGAGACCGCTTTGCTGAACAACTACGCTCTGTCCGCCAGAGAAAGCAGGATCTCCCAGTGGCCACACATTTTAATTCCACATCCCTTTCCCATTCTGACATGTCTATCCACGGCCTCCTCTACTGTAAAGATGAAGCCACACTCAGGTTGGAGGAACAACACCTTATATTCCGTCTGGGTAGCCTCCAACCTGATGGCATGAACATCGACTTCTCTAACTTCCGCTAAGGCCCCACCTTCCCCTCGTACCCCATCTGTTACTTATTTTTATGCACACATTCTTTCTCTCACTCTCCTTTTTCTCCCTCTGTCCCTCTGAATATACCCGTTGCCCATCCTCTGGGTTCCCCCCCCCCCACCCTTGTCTTTCTTCCCGGACCTCCTGTCCCATGATCCTCTCATATCCCTTTTGCCTATCACCTGTCCAGCTCTTGGCTCCATCCCTCCCCCTCCTGTCTTCTCCTATCATTTTGGATCTCCCCCTCCCCCTCCAACTTTCAAATCCCTTACTCACTCTTCCTTCAGTTAGTCCTGACGAAGGGTCTCGGCCTGAAACGTCGACTGCACCTCTTCCTAGAGATGCTGCCTGGCCTGCTGCGTTCACCAGCAACTTTTATGTGTGTTGCTAGGACAAGTGATGGAAGGGTGTGTAGGGGAACACTTTGGTTCCAGTGATCATAACACCATTAGTTTCAACTTGATCATGGACAAGGATAGATCTGGTCCTAGGGTTGAGGTTCTGAACTGGAAGAAGGCCAAATTTGAAGAAATGAGAAAGGATCTAAAAAGCGTGGATTGGGACAAGTTGTTCTCTGGCAAGGATGTGATTGGTTAGTGGCAAGCCTTCAAGGAGAAAATTTGAAAGAGTGCAGAGCTTGTATATTCCTGTCAGGATTAAAGGCAAAGTGAATAGGAATAAGGAACCTTAATTCTCAAGGGATATTGCAACTCTGATAAAGAAGAGAGACTTGTATGACATGTATAGGAAACAGGGGGTAAATAAGGTACATGAGGAGTATAAAAAGTGCAAGAAAATACCTAAGAAGGAAATCAGGAGGGCTAAAAGAAGACATGAGGTTGCCTTGGCAGTCAAAGTGAAGGATAATCCAAAGAGCTTTTACAGGTATATTAAGAGTAAGGGATAAAATTGGTCCTCTTGAAGATCAGAGTGGTCGGCTATGTGCGGAACCAAAAGAAATGGGGGAGATCTTAAATGGGTTTTTTGCATCTGTATTTACTAAGGAAACTGGCATGAAGTCGATGGAATTAAGGGAAACAAGTAGTGAGATCATGGAAACTGTACAGATTGAAAAGGGGGAGGTGCTTGCTATCTTGAGGCAAATTAAAGTGGATAAATCCACAGGATCTGACAGGGTATTCCCTCGGACCTTGAAGGAGACTAGTGTTGAAATTACAGTGGCCCTGGCAGATATATTTAAAATATCGGTGTCTACGGGTGAGGTGCCGGAGGATTGAAGAGTGCCTCGTGTTGTTCCGTTGTTTAAAAAAGGAACGAAAAGTAATCCGGGAAATTATAGGCCGGTAAATTTGACGTTGGTAGTGGGTCAGTTACTGGAGGGAGTACTAAGAGACAGAATCTACAAGCATTTGGATAGACAGGGACTGATTAAGGAGAGTAACATGGCTTTGTGCGTGGTAGGTCATGTTTGACCAATCTATTGGAGTTTTTCCAGGAGGTTACCAGGAAAGTGGATGTAGTGGATGTTGTCTACATGGACCTCAGTAAGGCTTTTGACAAGGTCCCACATGGGAGGTTAGTTAGGAAAATTCAG
Source organism: Mobula birostris (assembly GCF_030028105.1). Lineage (NCBI taxonomy): Eukaryota > Metazoa > Chordata > Chondrichthyes > Myliobatiformes > Myliobatidae > Mobula > Mobula birostris. The sequence goes on along the minus strand of NC_092377.1, from coordinate 129,798,597 downwards.
TCGCTAGGTATACATGGAGAGGTGGTAAATTGGATTAGACATTGGCTCAATGGAAGAAGCCAAGGAGTGGTAGTAGAGAATTGCTTCTCCGAGTGGAGGCCTGTGACTAGTGGTGTGCCACAGGGATCAGTGCTGGGTCCATTGTTATTTGTCATCTATATCAATGATCTGGATGATAATGTGATAAATTGGATCAGCAAATTTGCTGATGATACAAAGATTGGAGGTGTAGTAGACAGTGAGGAAGGTTTTCAAAGCCTGCAGAGGGACTTGGACCAGCTGGAAAAATGGGCTGAAATATGGCAGATGGAGTTTAATACAAACAAGTGTGAGCTATTGCACTTTGGAAGGACAAACCAAGGTAGAACATACAGGGTAAATGGTAAGGCACTGAGGAGTGCAGTAGAACAGAGGGATCTGGGAATACAGATAAAAAATTCCCTAAAAGTGGTGTCACAGGTAGATAGGGTCGTAGAGAGCTTTTGATACATTGGCCTTTATTAATCAAAGTATTGAGTATAAGAGCTGGAATGTTGTGATGAGGTTGTATAAGGCATTGGTGAGGCCGAGTCTCGAGTACTGTGTTCAGTTTTGGTCACCAAATTACAGGAAGGATATAAATAAGGTTGAAAGAGCGCAGAAAAGGTTTACAAGGGTGTTGCCAGGACTTGAGTAGCTCATTTACAGAGAAAGGTTGAATAGGTTAGGACTTTATTCCCTGGAGCGTAGAAGAATGAGGGGAGATTTGATAGAGGTATATAAAATTATGATGGGTATAGACAGAGTGAATACAAGCAGGCTTTTTCCACTGAGGCAAGGGGAGAAAAAAAACCAGACGACATAGGTTAAGGGTGAGGGGGGGAGTTTAAAGGGAATATTGGGGGTCTTCTTCATACAGAGAGCGGTGGGAGTATGGATTGAGCTGCCAGACGAGGTGGTAAATGCAGGTTCTTTTTTAACATTTAAGAATAAATTGGACAGATACATGGATGGGAAGTGTATGGAAGGATATGGTCCGTGAGCAGGTCAGTGGGACTAGGCAGAAAATGGTTCGGCACAGCCAAGAAGAGCCAAAAGGCCTGTTTCTGTGCTGTAGTTTTTCTATGGTTTCTAATATTAAACATATTAGAGTTAATGCTCCCGATCAATTGAATAGCACAGTCAAATACTAAAAAATAACAAGACCTTCAAATGGATTCGAAGTACAGAAGTAAAATTCTGTCTTTCAAGAGGGATCACCATCCAAACTTCCAAATAAGCCAATTAGATAGTATGAAAAATACAGAGTCCAAAACAAATCTGGAATCTATATAAAAAAAATATATTGTCTTCGTTTTAACAGATTTGTAACCGGTGTTCATGTTTCAACCATTTTCCAAATTTCTAGTTTTGCAATTATACTGTTCGTTTCTTTCCCCAGTAATTTTAGGACGTTTGTTGAGCATACGTGAAAGCAACTGCTTGCTCACGACTGTTCGGGTGGTGTTGTCATGTGCTACAGATGGGGAAATGTGCCACTCGTCCCTTTGAGCTGTCATGATGGAACCAGTTATCCATCAATCTCAGGAAAGTAAGGTCATCCATGGAAGGTGCTGGTTTGTTGTCCTCGATATGGGCAAAGCAGCTTCACCCATGTATTTCTTATCAAAAATCTGTTGTGAGGTCAAGGCGGGAGAGACAGAAGGCTGGCAGAACTGGCCGAAGCTGGATGGTGCAAAGGCAGGGAGCCATCAGACTGGGGCGCCGTTTTTCTGGAATGCTAGTTCTGAACAAGTACACAGATGAAGGTTTGTGTGCACCTCCTAGGCAGACGGCTCCTGCTATGACCCACCCAAGTGCTAAACTCTGCGCAAAGGGAGCATTTGGAGGCCAATTCCGTAGCTCGAGTAGGTTGTGTATGATGTCTGTTCCAAGCAGGAACAAGATCCCAGGTCGAGTGATGGTATTTTGGTGGCTAGGGACCTCAGCCGAGTGTGGTAAGTCGCTGCTTCTGGAGTGAGGATTTCCTTTGTGTTGTCTGGAAGTTCCTCACACTCCAGGAGCGTGGGAAGAGCTAAAGGAGTCTTTTCCATCAACAGATTCGACAATGAAACTTCTTGCTCTTCGCCCAACCATCTGTGACACTCTTACATATGTCTCAAGTGTATAAGGTGAGGCTCCATCGGTCATGTTGAAGACGTTGAGGAAATAATTTAGCTGGAGACTTATTGCACTGATCGTTCAAGACAACATACATCCTGATCCTTCTGGGTAATCATTGACGAGGCAGATCCTTCAACACGACTTACTGGCAGAGTTTTCCCCACAGACCTCAGAACAGGAAGAGGTGGCAACCAGGGAGGAAGGGGATTCCCTCCCCTTCATGCTACAAGCAGATACTTATGATGGTCTACACAGACCAGGGAGGCAGGTCAAAAAGAAGAGCTGAAATGTGTTTGTCTCTGTCGCATTCAGAGCACTAGGATGCCAACATTACAGTCAGTCGCCCGGCGGCTGGTTGAGGAACAGCAGCGGAAACATATGGAGTGTTTTTTAAGGAAATCCCTTCATTCCTCTGGAGGGTTCTCTCTGACGCCTCTACACTTCCGGAGAGGGTGTGGTTTCCGATGTAGAGGACGCTCTTTGTTAGGATCTTCTGTGATTTTAGAATTATCATTTTTGGATAGCTCTGTCCATCTAAGTCCTGTGCACCCTGACAGGGCCTCAAACAGATTTCTGATTTAACTGGCGCTGAGCTAGAGGCGGTCACATTGAAGATGAGGTCGATCTTCATTTTGCTTCAGTCCGGATGAAACTAGAAAAGGAGAAAGTGGGAAAGTGACTTTCTTTTCCAGTTAGCATCTCAGAAGTCCATTTCTCCTGCAGACTAAAGGGGAGTTTCTCCAAGATAGTATGAATTCGTTGTGTAGAGTCGAGGCAGACAAGCCACGTCAGTAGTTCTCAGTTTTGGCAGCCTGCAACTCTAATAGCAGGTCTCCTAGCTCCCGCAGACTTTGGCTCCCTGCTAGAAGTCTAGGGTCAGGACGAGTTTGTTGAAGTGAGCAGTCTACATTACCTCGGCGGGATACCACTCTTCCAGTTCTGCCCTCACTCGAGTTTTCCCCGTTTCTCAAGCTGATCAGGCCTATAACTCCAGTTCCGGCATAGCTGTAGTTGGAAGCGGTTTTGTTATTCACCAACGCGGTTACAGTACTCAAGACAGTACTTTCCGGTGTTCTAATGAAAGGAAATTCAAATATTGATTGAAATTCCTTCGACTTCTAACTACCAATGAAACATACAAAGATATAAAATGGCCGCCCTGATAACGAAAGCTAATTGTTTAACACACGATAATGAGCAATCAAATCTGTGAGGCGAGATTTAGTAATTAGAAATAAAATAACCATCCAAATCAGGTGAGACATAACAGGTACGCACACAAAATGCTGGTGGAACGAGCAGCCAGGCAGCATCTCTAGGAAGAGGTACTGTCGACGTTTCGGGCCGAGACCATTCGTCAGGACTAACTGAAAGAAGAGATAGTAAGAGATTTGAAAGTGGGAGGGGGAGGGGGAGGGGAGATCCGAAATAATAGGAGAAGACGGGAGAGGGAGGAAAAAGCTAACAGCTGGAAAGTTGATTGGCAAAAGGGACACAGGGTTGGAGAAGGGGAAGGATCATGGGACAGAAGGCCCAGAGAGAAAGAAAGGGGGAGGGGGACCCAGAGGAAGATGGAGAGCAGGCAAGGAATTATTGTGAGAGGGACAGAGAGAAACAAAAGGGGGGGGGTGTAAAAATAACTAAAGGATGGGGTAAGAAGGGGAGGAGGGGCATTAAAGGAAGTTAGGGAAATCCATGTTCATGCCATCAGGTTGGAGGTTACCCAGACGGAATATAAAGTGTTGTTCCTCCAACCTGAGTGTGGCTTCATCTTTACAGTAGAGGAGGCCGTGGATTGACGTATCAGAATGGGAATGGGACGTGGAGTTAAAATGTGTGGTCACTGGGAGATCCCGCTTTCTTTGGCGGACAGAGCGTAGGTTTTCAGCGAAACAGTCTCCCAGTCTGCGTCGGGTCTCACCAATATATAGAAGGCCACACCGGGAGCACCGGACGCAGTATATCACATCAGCCGACTCACAGGTGAAGTAACACACATAAAATGCTGGTGAACGCAGCAAGTCAAGAAGCGTCTATAGGAAGAGGTATAGTCGACGTTTCGGGCGGAGACCCTTTGTCCTGACATACGGTCTCTGCCGGAACTTCGACTGTACCGCTTCCTGTAGATGCTGCCTGACCTGCTGCGTTCCACCAGCATTTTGTGTGTGCTTCTTGAATTTCCAGCATCTGTAGATTTCCTCGTGTTTGCGTTTTTAAATTCACAGTTGAAGTGTCGCCTCACCTGGAAGGACTGTCTGGGGCCCTGAATGGTGGTGAGGGAGGAAGTGTAAGGACAGGTGTAGCACTTCTTCCGCTTACAAGGATAAGTGCCGGGGGGAAGATCGGTGGGAAGGGCTGGGGCGACGAATGGACAAGGGAGTCGCGTAGGGAGCGATCCCTGCGGGAAACAGAAAGGGGAGAGGGCACAGACTCACAATAGAAGGACGCCTCTTTAGAACAGAGGTGAGGAGGAATTTCTTTAACCAGAGACCGATAAATCTGTGAAATTCATTGCCGCTTCTGGAGGCTAAGTCTTTGAGTATATTCAAAATGGAGGTTGAATGGCGCCTAATAAGAAGGTGGAAGAAAGCGGTTGAGAGGGATAATAAATCAGCCATGATGGAACGGTGAAGCAGACTCGATGGGCCAAATGGCCTAATTCTAATCCAGCATATAGTCTAAATCATAATCTACATTCACAATCAGTTTTAATATCACTCTCTACAGGACTCACTTGTCTCGCTTGCTGAGTGGTGTCATAACAACGACTTGTCACTCAATTTGCAAGACCAAGAACAAGTAAGTTATTATAGACCAAGACAGGGGAAACAGAAGCCCATGAGCCAGTCCTCAGCGGAGAATTTGAGGTAGAGAGTGTTAGCAGCTTAAAATTCCTGGCCCCAGCACGTAAATGCAAATGTGAATTAAGCACGGCAGTGCCCTTACTTCCTTGGGAGTTTGCAGAAATTCAGCACGACATCTAAAACTTGGACAAACACCTATAGATGTGTAGTGGAGAGTATATTTACTGATATGGAAACACAATGTCTTTGAACGGAAAATCCTGCAAACTGTAGTGAATTCGGCCCAGTACATAACGGGTAAAGCCCTCTCAACCATTTCGCACATGAAACGCTGACGTAGGAGAGCAGCTTTGATCATCAGAGATCCCCACCCCACAGATCATGCTCTCTTCTCGCAGCTGCCGTCAGGAAGAAGGTACAAGGGTCACGGGACACTCGCCACCAGGTCCAGGAACAGTTACTACCCCTCAACCATCAGGCTCTTGAACAAAAGGGTAAATACACTCGTCTTCACTTGCCCCATCATTGAAATGTTCCCACAATCAGTGATCTCACTTTCAAATACGCTTTATCTCATTATCTCATGTTCTCATTACTTATTGTTATTTGTTTATATTTGCAGTTGAACAGTTTGTTCTCTTCTGCACTCTGGTTGATCCTGTTATAGTTACTATTCTATAGATTTGCTGAGAATGCCCACAAGAAAATGAATCTCGGGGTTGTATATAGTGACACATATGTATTTTGAACTTTGTCTTCGTCCCTCTCCCCTGATCTCTCTCCTTGCTCTTACCCCCGTAAGAGGGACAAGTGATGAACCTGTCCCTTCACTTTCTCGCTCACCACCATTCAGGTGCCTAAACAGATCTTCCAGGTAAGATAACACTTCACTTGCAAGTCTGATGGGGCCATCTACTATACCCAGTATTCCCCGTGCGGCCTCCTCTACATCAGTGAGACCCGATGCAGATTTGGGCACTGCTTTGACAGGACATCCAGGTGGCCATCCATTCCAATTCCAAAACGTGTGCCCGTGGTCTCCTCTACTGCTATGAGGAGGCCGAACCCAGATTGAGAAGCATCACCTCATATACAGTCTGAGTGGCCTCCGACCTGATAGCATGAAGGTCGATTTCTCTAACCTTCAGTAAATTTCTACCTCCTCCTTTCTTACTCCTTCCCCTCCCACACCTTATTTTGGCTGCTGCCTCCTTACTTTCTAGTCTAATGAAGGATTTTGACCCAAAATGTCGACGGTTTATTGCCCCGCTTAGCTTCGACCTGACTTGCCGAGTTTCTCCAGCAACCTGTGTGGCCCCTGTATTCTATCTTGGTAGCTTCCAGCTTGGTGGCATGAACATTGATTTCTCTAACCTCTAGTATCCACTCCCCTCTGTTTCTATCTTCGACACTCATCCTCTTTTTTCTCTCATTCTGTTTGCCCTCTCACCCACTCTCCCCTCCCCACCATCATAACCAGCCCACGCTTTCTTCAGTCTGGTTCCCAGCCCCTCCCCTTCATTCTAAATCCACTGCCCTTTTCTGTCAGATCCTCTCTTCTTCCACCTATCACCTCCTCGTTTCACACATCAATCACTTTGTCACCACTCCCCCACCCTCCTACTTTCCCCGTCTCAGCCAGATTGAACTATCACCCGCCAGATTTACTCCTCCCTCTCCCCCCACCCCCACCTTCTTCCTCTGGCTTGTGCCACTTTTCCTTCCAGTCCTGATGAAGCGCCTCAACCCAAAGAATTTATTCCCTTTCATTGATGCGTCTGGCACTGTTTTCCCTGGAGTGAAGGAGGCTGAGAGGTGACCTTTTAGATGTTTATAAAACTATGAGAGGCGTAGATAAAGCGGACGGACACAGTGCTTTTCACTAAGGCAGAGCAGTCTAAAGCTCGGCGGCACAGGTTTAAGGTGTGAGGAGAAAGAATTACAGTCAACGTGAGGAGTAACTGCTTCACACAGAGTGCAGTCTAAATATGGAACGAATTGCCAGAGGAAGTAGTTGATGCAGGTACAATAACAGCATTTATAAACACTTGGACAGGTATAGGAATAGGAAAGGTTTCGAGGGCCAAGTGCAGGCAAATTGGACGAGCTTGGATGGACAAGCATAAACGAGTTGAGCCGAAGGGCCTGTTTGAGTGCTGAGCAACTCTAATCATTAGACCGTTTACCAGTTCCAATTTTCAAGTGAATCCAATGTGTCACTCTCTGTCTTCAAACCTTATGTTAAGTAACACGAAAAAATGGCTTTAATTCCTCAAGGTCCCGGCCCTGGCTTGACATTCAGATGAGCGTGGATTTCCTGGGGTGTCTTTCCCAGAAGGCCTTGGACGTCACAGGCAAATTGATAGACGTCGAGTTTGCCTGACGTCTTCTGAATGATGTCCCGGTGGTAATAGTACCTGAGACAACGACTCAGCTTCTCGTAGTTCATCTTAGGTTTGTTCTTCCGATTGCCCCAACGTTTGGCCACCTGAGAGGGGAGGGGCGAGGAGGGGCCGATGGAGAGAGAGAGCGGGGAGGGGAGAGGGAGGGGGAAAGAGAGGGAGGGAGAGAGGGATGCGAGAGAGAGCTACGAGGAGAGTGGAGTGAGAAGAGCAGCGAGGAGAAGAGGAGAAAGAGAGAGAAGAATTCCTGTTGGTACTGGTGCTTGGTTCAGATCAAATCAGATACGGACCGCCAGGCTCAAGGACAACTTCTATCTTGCAGTTAAAAATTTGATTTCACTTATACGATAAGATCGACTCTTGGCCTCACAACTTACCTCGTTATCGCCCTTTCACATTATTGTCTGGCTGCACTGCACTTTAACCTTTACACTTTTTTTCTTCATTCTGTTTTTTTCCCTTGTACAATCTCGATGAACTGATGTAATTAAATGATAGGTGTGGATGACATGCAAAACAAAAGTTTTTCACTCTATCGCGGTACATGTCACAATAATAGTCCAAGACTATTTCATCTCTTTCCGTCTGCAAACCTACGCGTTTCCAAAGCCTGTCTGGTGACTTTTCACCACACTCCCTCTCAGGCAAGTGCATCCGTTGATAAGGGGAACAGAACTGTGAACAGTGATCAGATATGGAATCAGTGGCACAGAGGCTACTGACATTAACCTACTCAATACGCTTCAGCTGAATCTGCACTGCGCTCCCTCTGTGATACATTCCTCTTTTCTTGAGTACGGAGGTTGGACATTCTCTCTTCTCCCCTGTCACATCGGGCAAAAGAAACATACAAACCTGAAAAGCACATACCACCAGGCTCAAAGTGAGTTTCTACCTCACTGTTATCAGGCTCTTGAAAACATGGACTCTTGACCTCACAATCTACCTCGTTATAACTTTGCGCAGTGCACCGCACTGCACTTTCCGTGTCTTTATTTACACTTTATTCCGAATTGTTACTGTTTTAGCTTGTTCAACCTCAATTCACTTTGTACTTGTTATCTGTATAAACAAGATTGCATCTCGGTACCTGTGTCAACAATAAAACAATTCCAACCCCAATTCCAGTTCCATCTGGCCGACGAGAAGCATCTCACCTCATCGGGATCGGAGAGTTTAAACTCCCAGCCGTTTCCGGTCCAGCTGATGAAGGACTGACAGGATTTGTCCAGGAGCAACTCCAGCAGGAATTGCCAGAGTTGGATGGGTCCGTTTCCTGTGGGGGCGGGGGTGGAGGGGGGGAGTGCAGTGAGAGGAGAGAGGGAGGAAGGAAGATAGAGGGACAGAGAGATCGAAAGTGAGATCCAGTAAGAGAGGGTAAGGGAGAGAAGTGATTGTCGAGAGGGAGAGTGGGTTGAGTCGCCTGACGGATGGCAGGAGAGAGAGAAAATGAGAGAGGGTAGAAATTGAAGAGAGAGATTGGGGAGTGGAGAGAGGGACAGCGAAAGTGAAATCAAAAGGAGAAATAGGAAAGGAATGAAAAAGGGAAAGATAAAATATGAAGAGTGAGAATGAAAGAACGAATGAAGAAGAGGAAGGTGAGCGAGAGATGAGAGGGAGGAGAGAGGAAGAAAAAAGGGGAGGAGAAAGGAGCAGAGAAGAAAGTGTGAAAGAAGAGAGCGAGGAGCAAGAGTGATAGGCGAATATGTAGAATAGGAGAGGGAAAGGGAAAGGAAAAGGTGAGAGAAAGAGGTAAGAAGAAAAAATAAAACAGAAAAAAGAAATAAATAAGAAAAGTGGAAAGAGAAGGTGCAATAGAAGGAAGAAGAACAGAGAGAGAGAGAGAGAGACAGAGAGATAGATCAAATGTCAGTCACTGTCGCTGGTAAACAGGACAGCACTCGGCTCTAATCTCCCTCAGCCCTGATCGACCCATTACAATATACAAACATTCTTGTCCATACCGGACTTCGAGATGATTAATCTCTGTATTCCTGCGACTTGCCCTCCCCATGTCCCCATCAAGCACCTCCCAGACTATCTCTCACCTGCAGATCGGGAGAGGGCGCAATATTTTATCAACAGAGGTCACCGCTGAGAAAGGTATCACCTAAGTGAAAAGGGTCACAGAGATAGAAAGGGGAGCATGGGCCAGAGGGGATCACAGATACAGAGAGGGGTAAAGGGGCTGGTGAGGATCACAGGGTTGGGGAGGGTCTAGGGCCCAGAGCGGTGAGTTAAAGACATGGGCTGAAGGTGGACGCAGAGGCAGGGAAGGGTTTAGAGGCCAGATCGGGTCACAGAGAAGGGGACGTGGGTAGGTGTTGGAAGGTGTTACAGAGATTGGAGGAATGTAGGTGCCGGACGGGTCACAGATATGGGGAGGAGTGTAGGAGCTGGAGCGGATTACAGAGATGAAGAATAGTGTAGGAACCATAGAGATTCCAAAAGATGGGGAAGTTTGTAGTAACTAGAGCGGGTCACAGAGGTGGTGTAGGGGCTGGAGGGGCTAACAGAGACACGAACAAGAAGATTGGTAAGGGTGTAGGAGCCGGTGGGAATTCAGGGACAGAGAGGGCTGTAGTGGGTCACAGAGAGAGGGAGGTGGTAGCTGGGAGGTGGGACGGAGCAGCGAGAAGAAGGTATGGCTCATACGGCGGGAATCTTTGCTTGTTGAGGCAGCGCCTCCTGTAGATTCTACCGAGAGTGGGGAGGGATGTGCAATGTATGTCTTTTCTTCTCGTTCCAAAATGCGGAACGGACTATCGTAAGGGGGCCTAAGGGGATATTGGCGTGCATAATGGCGGACGAAAACAAGCGAGGCGAAATGTCGGTCAACAGGAACCCATATGTGCTGTACACCGTGATGAGAAGCAGGAATAGGAGAAAAGGAATTGAATATACTGAGGTCGCTGGAATTCTATTGAGTGGTCAACTAGGTGGCGGTGGCATCAGGCATGTTATCACCAAGCATTAGAAGCCAGAGCAGCCTTTAAGGAGCGATGAAACCGCTCGCATAGGCCATTGGTCTACGGGTGATACGCCGTGGTGCGAGTAACCTAACGCCGAGGTTCTAGGCCATCGCAGCCCAGAGGTCTGATATGAATTGGGCTCAGAGGAAGTATCAGATGGGGTGCCAAATCGAACAACCCAGGTGCTGATGAATGGCCGAGCCACGTCTGCAGCTGTCGTTCATGCTAGGGGGATGACCCTCTACCATGGTAATGAGGTGCGTGAAACTGTGGGTGGGGGGTGGGAGGACCAACAAGGTTCACATTGACGTGGTCAAAACGTCACTCAGGGGCCTCAAAAAGTGTCAATGGCGCCTGGGTATGATGGTTAATATTTGAACACTGGCACCCCACACAGGCTGCAGCCCAGTCATACATGTCTTTCCAGAGGCCGTGCCACGCAAGCTTTCTGAGGTCCCTGAGCGATGTTTTGACCGAGAAGTGCACGGTGATGGGAGAGGAGAGAAGGCCATGGAGGAAAGAAAAGGGGAGGAAGCACCAGGAGAGAAGTTGATGGGCAGGTAAGGTGATAAGGTGAGTGACGGAAACGTGAATGGGGAATAGTAAGGGGGGGGAGGGGAACTTTACTGGAAGTTCGAAAAGTGCCATTAGGTTGGGGCTATCCAGGTGGAATGTAAGGTGTTGTTCCTCCAACCTGAGTGTGGCCTCATCACAACAGTAGAGGAGACCATGGACTGACATATCTGAATTGGAAAGGGAAGTGGAATTAAAATGGGTGGCCTCTGGGAGATCCCTCTTTTTTGGCGACAGAGCTTAGGTGATTGGTGGTCTGCCAATGTACATCAGGTCTCACTGATATACAGGAGGCCTCACTGAAAGCACCGGATACAGTCGATGACCCCAACAGTCTCACAGGTGAAGTGTCATCTCACCTGGAAGGACTGTTTGGGGCCCTGAATGGTAGTGAGGGACAAGTAACGGGGGCGGTTGTCGCACTTCTTCTGCTTGCAAGGATGTGTCGGGGGTTGGGGGGATGAAACGACAAAGGTGTCACGTAGGAAGATATCCCTATAGAAAGCAGATAGTCGTGGTGCGGGGGTTGAAATGAAAGATGTGCTTGGTGGTGGGATCGCAATGGAGGTGGCGGGAGTTAAGTGGAATTACGTGCTGGATGCGGAGGCAGTTGGATGGTGGCTGAGGACAAGAGATTCCTATACCTGGCGGGGTGGTGGGAGGATGGGATGAAGGCAGACGTGTATGAGATGGAAGTGATGTGGTTACGGGCAGCATTGATGGCGGAAGAAGGGAAGCCCCATTCTTTGAAGAAGGAGGACAGTTCTGCAATGAAAAGTCTCATCGAGAGCAGATGCGGTGGAGATGGAGGAATTAAGAGAAGGGAATGGCATTTTTACAAGTAACGGGGTGGGAAGAGGTATAGTTCAGGTAGCTGTGAGAGTCAGTGAGTTTATGATAGACATCAGTGGATAAGCTGTCTCCAGAGACAGAGACAGAGAGATGGAGAAAGGGGAAAGAGGTTTCAGCAATGAACCGGGTAAATCTGAGGGCATGGTGGAAAATGGAGGCAAAGTTGATGAAGTCAGTGAGCTCTGCATGGGTGCAGGGAGCAGCACCAATGCAGACATCAATGCAGCATAGGAAAAGTTGGGAAGTTATACCAGTGTAGGCTTGGAACATAGACTGTTCAACGTGGCCGACAAAAAAGCAGGGATAGGTGTGACCCATGCAAGTCCTGCCTTTTTGTCGACTTTCACATGGGTCCCAGCTATGCATGCCTTTCTTTCAGCCATGGCCTCCTCTGCTGCTGCGATGAGGCCACACTTAGGTTGGAGGAGCAACGCCCTATATTCCACCTGGGTAGCCTCCAACCTAAAGGCATGAACATCGACTGCTTGAACTTCTGGTAATGGGCCATCCCTCCCACCTTCACCATTCCCCTTTCTAATTTCCCTCTCTCACCTTAACACCTTACCAATCCATCACCTCCCTCTGGTGCTCCTCCCCCTTCCTTTTCTTCCATGACATCCTGTCCTCCTGTCCTCTCCTATCAGATTCCCCCTTCTGCATCCCTTTGTCACCAATCGACTTCCCAGCTCTTTACTTCACCCCCTTTCAGTTTCACCTATCACCTACGATCTTGTATTCTTCCTTTCCCGCCCCCACAGCTTATTACTCTGACTTCTCACCTCTTTTCTCCAGTGCTGTTGAAGTATCTCAGCCTGCAACCTCAACTGTTTACTCTTTTCTGTAGATGCGGCCTGCCTGCTGAGTTCCTCCAGCATTTTGTGTGTGTGGCTTGGATTTCCAGCGTCTGTAAATGTCCTCCTGTTTGTGACTGACAACCAAACCAGGCAATAAGCAGCATTAATAATCATCCCGCTGAGTCTGATTCAGAAGGGTAGGGTGGAGGAGAGGCACGCTCTGGTGACAGGGTGATTAATTAGGGGAATGGGCAGGAAGTTATTTGGGCGAGAACAGGATTCCCAGATGGTATGTTGCTTCCCGGGTGCCAGGATCCGTGATATCTTGAATCGAATCCTCACCATTCTTAAGTGGGAAGGTGAATAGCCAGAAGTTGTGATCCACATAGGTACTAATGTCGTGTGTGGGATGAACAACAAAGTTCTGCGTAGGAAGTTCAGGGAGTTAGGTGCTATGTTAAAGGACAAGAACTCCAGGGCTGTGATCTCAGGATTGCTACCTGTGCCATGCGCTGATGATGCCTAACTGGAAGGATTATACAGTTTAATATGTGGCTAAGGAGTTGGTGTGGTGGGGGAGGGAAAACATACAATATTTAGATCATTGGCTCTCTTTTAGGGAAGGTAGGGCCTATACAGACGGTATGGTTTACACCTGACCATAACAGGAAGGTTTGTTAATGCTGCATGCTGGGGTTTAAACTAGAGTTGCAGGGGGATGGGAACCACAGTGCTAGAACAGTTAGTGGAGAGGTTGTGGAGGCGAAGGTTGGTAAGACCTCAGACAAAGTTAGGAATCAAAAGGTTGAGCAAGGTGTGGTGTCCTGAGCTGCCTGTATTGCAACGCAAGAAGTATCGTAGGAAAGATAGATGATAGTGCTGAAGATGAGGCAGCTGGTTTACAAACAGAGGCAATATGTAGCAAGGATAGGGAGAAATTGTAGTCAACAAGTTGAGTTGCATTGTAAAAGATGGGCAAAATCAAAGAGGGTGAATACAGGACTGAAGGTGTTCTATTTGAATGCGCACAGTATGCGGTAAAAGGTAGATGAATTTGCAGCATAGTTTCAGTTTGGCAGTTCTGATGTTGTAGGCAGCACTGACTCATGCCTGAAAGATTATAAGTGTGAGCTTAATGTCCAATGGATACACATTGTATCGAAAGGACAGGCAGGAAGTCAGAGGGAGCAGTGCTGCTCGGTTGGTAAAAAATGAAATGAAATCATTTTGGTGATTTCACCAAAACCTATATTGGTGACCCCGGTTCCCTCGGACAATTCCAGAGTTACTGTGCATGTCAGCATACTGAGACCCTAATCAGCATGGTTTCCTCAAGGGGAAATCTTGCCTGACAAATCTGTTGGAATTCTTTGGAGAAATAACAAGCAGGATAGACAAAGGAGAATCTGTTGATGTTGTGTACTTGGATTTTCAGAATGCATTTGACAAGTTGTCACACATGAGGCTGCTTACCAAGCTAAGACCCATGGTGTTACAAGAAAGATTCTGGCATGGATAAAGTAGTGGCCGATTGGCAGTAGGCAAAGTGTGGGAATGAAGGGAGACTTATCTGAACGGATGCGGCTGATAAGTGGTGTTCCACAGGGGCCTGTGCGGGGACTGATTCTTCTTACATTATATGTCAATGATTTGGATGATGGAATTGATGGCTTTGTTGCAAAGTCTGAAGATAAATTGAGTGGCAGGTAGTAGGGAGGCTACAGAAGGACTTACTAGACAGATCAGGATAGTGGGCAAAGAAATGGCAGATGGAATAGAGTGCCATAAAGTGTATGCACTTTGGTAGAAGAAATGAAAGGGTTGAAGATTTTCTAAATGGAGAGAAATACAAACAAAAACTGAGGTGCAAAGGACCTTGGAAGTCCTCATACAGGATTACCTTAAGGTTAATTCTCAGGTAGAGTCTGTGGTGAGGAAGGCAAATTCAATGTTGGCATTCATTTCAAGCGTAATAGATAAAAGCAAGGATGTAATGTTGAAGGGTTATAAAGCGCTGCTGAGGCCTCAAATGGAGTATTGTGAGCATGTTTGGACCCCTTATCTGAGAAAGGATCGGCTGAAAGTGGAGAGGGTTCAAAGGAGGTTCACAAAAATTATTCTAGGATTGCATAGCTTGTCGTATGAAGAGCGTTTGATGGCTATTGGCCTGTATTCACTAGAATTCAGAAATATGAGTGGTCACCTAATTGAAATCTATCTAAAGGTGAAAGGCCTTGATAGAGTGAATGTGGAAGAGTCTAGACCAGAGGGCATAGCTTCAGGATAGAGGGGCATCTTTTTAGAATGGAGATGAGGGGGAATTTCTTTAGGCAGAGAGTAGTGATTCTGTGAAATTCTTTGGTAGCTGTGGAGGCCAAGTCTTTATGTACATTTAAGGCAGAGGTTCAGAGATTCTTGATTGGTCAGGGCATGAAGGATTACGGGGAGAAGGCAGGAGATTGGGTCTGAGAGGAAAATTGGATCAGCCATGATGAAAAAGCATAGCAGACTCAATGGGCCAAATGGCCAGTTTCTGCGCCTATATGAATGGCCTATGTATATCATCCAGGTAAGCAAAAAGAAAAGCTAAGGGTTTCTATAGATAGTCCATCATTCGTTGGAAAGTCTGTGCTGCATTTTCAGCCCCAACAGCATGTGCAGAAAAAGAGGGCAAAACGGGGTTATCACAGCGTTTTTCGGAAGGTCCCCAAGCGCACAGACACCTGATGGTAGCTCCCAACTAGATCGACTTTGGCAAAAATAAATTTCCGGCTTAATCTGCCGAAATTCTGGGATTTGAGACAGCTGGTAATAATCGGGCTGCTGGTCTGGTTCGGGCGTCGGTAATCGCCTCATAGGCGGCAACCCCCATTGGATTTAAGAACTATAAGGAGGGGCGATTCGACCAACGTACGATGTTGGCAAACTCAGCCCTCGCGGTGCCACCTTTTCTGGGCCCATTCTACGCGTGCGGCACGGACTGGCGGGCCAGTTATGGGAATGTGGCGCTCAACACCATGCTTTGACACTGTAGTGAAGCATGTGGGCTTAGTGAGGTTTGCGTTGGCCGACATGCGTAATAACTCTGGAATCGGGGTCACCAATATAGGTTTTGCCAAATGAAACGACATAAGTTATTTCATGTTTAATTTAAAAAAAAACCGTACAGCTCCATATTGCACTCCAAAATAACTGAACACAAAGCGCGGCAAAAGCTACGTCATCACGTGACCCGCCTCTTAAATTGAAACACCAACTCTGATGTCGGTGGTTGAAAATGATGTACACACGCTAATTACATCACCCTACAATATAACCTCCCTTGGATTAGATCCTAGCCCATAACTAAATCCTGGCTACCCTGCAGATAAACCTTTCAATCAATGGATTAGATCTCAGACTGTAACCTACTCCAAGGAATCTGTTATTTTATATATAACCCCCTTGAAATCCATAGAGTAGATCCCAGACTGTAACCCAGTCAAGGGTCTGTCAAAGGGATTGTTCCGGTCGTGGGTGCTTTGTTTTGGACGTGCAAATGTGGAAGGGGCTATCTTAAAACCGGGTCGAAAATCAACGCTTTTTTGTCGTTTCACAACACGTGCAGTGTGATGTTCCCGCCTCTAGTTCTGCCCCAGGACGTCATCGAACCGTACGCTCTGTTTCCATTGTTGAGGTGCAAGACCATTGTCCGTCTCTCGGAGATGTAACGTAGGCGATTTGGGGAAATGGGGGAGGGAACCAGATCTTTAGGACTTCTCTCTTTAGGACTCTGGGCAGATGGAAAGACGGCTGAGCTGCGTCACACTAGTGGTGTCCCCAATTCTTCCAATAACGCTGCTTTTGACCAGCGCTCTCTCGGCGTCCGCTGGCTCTTCGATCTCCTGCGACCCAAACCGGTCGTGCCTAATCCCGTTTCTGAGCCGCAACCCGGCCACTCTGATCTGTCCCAACGTCCCGTCCCAGCCCGGAGAGGTGACCTGGGCGTACTCCAACAGCTCGGAGCCCGGCTCCGTGGTGGTGGTGCTGGTGGGAGCGGGGGCCGTCCCGCTCAGGGGAGGATGCTTGGGCGATCTGCAGTCCCGTTGCCGGTTCTCCCCGCCGCACATCTCCATACGACCCGCCACTGTGCGGGACTCCGGCGTCTATATGTGTCAGATGGACGGCAAGAACTTGGCTTACTACGAGGCGGACATCCAGGACGTAGGGAAAACCCACCTCTCGGACAAGTCCGTCGGAGTCCCGGCGCTACCCAGCACCTTTCGAGAAGTAAAGGGGCAGCAGTGGAAATTTTACAGCGTCTGGAACGCCTGGCAAGATTGCGACTGGTGCAGCGTCCCGGGGAAATGAGGCTCGTCGGTTTCTGCTACGCCAGGCCCATCGTTGGGCAGGAGAAGCCGTGCCCTGCGAAATCTCGGATTCAGCCGGGCGTCCCGACCTGGCCAGTCGGGGTCCCGAGATAGCGCTGGAACCCTGCCAGGTTCCGTGCCTCACAGAATCACCTTACGGAGCGCACGTCAAGCGCTTGGAGCTGCCGGGTCGGAGATCCGTCCCGCTCGACCTACCCTGCATCCTCCTTATCGAGATTTACCTGGTCTACGTCAACGGAAACGTGAGCCTCAGGTGTCCCGGCGCCTCCGCCTTCACGCCGGTCTCCTGGCGGAAGGACTCCGTCTACATAACGCGGGACGAGCTCTCTGGACGGCGAGGGAGCGCCCATTCCTTAGACGAGCTCACCGGGCGCAGCACCTACACCATTGCCGGAGCGCAGAAGGACGACGAGGGGGCGTACAGGTGCTACGTGTCCGGTGAACTGGCCGCTTCTTTCCACCTGAAAGTGCTAGATCCTTACGGGAGAGGAGCGGCGGCAGAGAGCAACGCCATGATCGCTGTCTGGTACTTCTTGGCTGCCGTCTCGATTACCTTCGTTCTCCTCGGATTCCTGAGCTTTCTGTACATCTACTACAGCCAAGTGCGGCGGCACCAGGTCGTGCACTGGTAGCAGTGCGCCCGTAACGAGTTGTCCGGTTGTAATTCAGAAGGGCATTCAGCCCGTTTTAGTTCCTGCCAGCCCTCAAAGCGGTAGCATCGATTCCCTCCCTCCCTGTAGCCTATTGTCTCTCTCATCTTGCCCCGCTCTCTACCATTCACGCAATACTCTCAAGGGTAATAAACACACTTTTTGTTGGAGCGTGAGAAGTGATCCCAGAGAGAGAAGAGTAAATTACCCACTCAAAGAGTAGTAATTGCATGGAACACACTGCTGGAAGTGGCGGTAGAAGCACCTTTAAGTTATCCTGCAATCTTCCATGCTTCATTGAATAAAAAACCTAGACTGCTCAACTTCTCAACTCAGTCCCCTAGTCAGGTCAATATTCTCGTAAATCTCCGCACTCTTTCCAGCTTAATGATATTGTTCTTATCGCATACAGAGCCGGGCAGAGAATTGGCTGATGGAGCTCAGTTCAAAAAAATGAGAAGTGATGCACTTTAGAAGGTCAGATCTGTCTATTTATCTATCTATCTCCCTATCTGTCTATCTCGCTATCAATTTATTTATTTATTATTTGGGAGACAGTGTGAAGAAGGCCCTGCCGTCCCTTCGAACCACACTGCTCAGCAATACCCCAATTTAATCCTAGCCTAATCACGGGACTATTTACAATGACCAATTAACCTACCAACTGGTAGGTTTTAGACTGTGGGAGGAAATCCATGTGGTTATCAGGAGAACGTACAAACTCTTTACAGGCAATAACGAGAATTGAACCCAGGTCAGCTGTACTGCAAAGCATTGTGCTAACCACGGCGTTACCGTACTGCCGAACGCAGATTACAAGTCTAACCACAGGATTCTTGGCTGTGTCAAGGAACGGAGGGATCTTGGGGTCAACGTCCATAGATCCCTCAAAATTGCCATGCCAAGCTGATCGGGTGGTTAAGAAGGCATGTGGTGCGTTAGTCTTCACTAGTTGGAGGATTGAGTTCAAGAGCCACGTGGTGATGTTACAACTCGATATAACTCTGGTTAGACCACACGTGGAGCATTGTGTTCAGTTCTGGTCACCTCATTATAGGAGTGATGTGGAGGCCTCAGAGAGGTTGCAGAGGGGTTTTACCCCGATGTTGTCTGGATTGCAAAATCCTGCCTTATAAGGAAAGACTGAGCAAGCTAAGGCTTTTCTTTTTGGAGTGAAGAAAGATGAGAGCCAACTTGATAGAGGTGTGGTGATTGAGTTCAAGCTGCACAGAGGAATGCTGCAGCTCTGTAAAACTATGACGAGACCACACTGAGTATTGTATTCATGTTTGGTCACATCATTATGGGAAGAATGTGAAAGCTTTGGAGTTTACCAGGATGCTGCTTCCATAAGAGAACATGTCTCATGGGGAAAGATTGAGCGAGTGAGTGTCATGGTCCGGTCCGTGAAGTCCCTGTTCCGGTTCACGGTTCCTTGTTCCGGGGTTTCTGGTTTTCCCCAGTTTCTGTTTGGCACATGTTTCTCGTTTTGGGGCTGAGACGTAAATACCTCTGCAAACCAGGGATTTCCGGCTGGACTGTTCTGTTCCCTTCCTTGTCTTTCACCCCTTGCCTGACTCTTTGCCTGGATACCTCTCATGACTCTCTGCCTGCTCACCTGGCCTGGATACCCCGCCTGTATCGCTGAAGTGTTCCCGCCGGAGCCAGAGCGGAGCCTTGCTCGGTCAAGATAAGGAACTGTCTTTCGTTGTGTGGAATTGTCCCTCTGTGTCCTCACCTTCGCTAGGTGGGTCCGGCCGTTTGCCGCCACCTGGTGTTCGGATCCGTCTCTTCATGTTCAGTGTTCTGTGTATGTGTCCCGGCCCTACGTCCTGCTCCCAAGGAGGGGTCCCGGCTCTGTGTTATGTGTGTGAGTCCCGGTCCCACGTCCTGTTCCCAAGGAGGGATCCCGGCTCTGTGGTAGGTGTGAGTCCCGGCCCTACGTCCTGTTCCCAAGGAAGGGTCCCAGCTCTGTGTTCCGTGCTCCTGTCTCTTCTCGTTCAAGGGTCCGTGCTCCTGAAGGCCCTCGTCCTGTCTGTGCCTAATCCAGTCCTATCCGAGTCCTGTCCATGTGCCTTTACCTGCCCTTGTGTCTCGCCCTACCCCGGAGTTCCTCACCCAAGCCATGTCCAGTCCTGTAGCCTCGTCTTGTCCTCGCCTAGTTTTGGAGTCCGAGCCCGAGTCAAGTCCCAGGTTCTGGGTCCTTGCTCAGTGTCTGGCTCAGAGTCCATACCGAAGCCTCTGCATTTCAGGACCCAAGACACCATCCTGCAGGCCTCAAGGCCAAGACCCCAGCCTCAAACTTCAAGAGCCAAGTCCCCAAGCTCAAGCCTCAAGACCCCAGCCTCCAGTCCTGCAGTCATGTCATGTCCTTGCCTAGTTCTGGGGCCCGAGCCCGAGGCAAAACCCAGGTTCTGGGTCCTTGTCCAGTCTCTGGCTCGGGGTCCAAGCCCAAGTCTGCGTTCTTGTCCCTGCTCCTTGTTTGTATCCGGTCACGTCCCTACTCTGGTCAAGTCTTGTTCCTTGTACTTCATTGTCTGTATCTTGCATTTGGGTCCGCTACCAGCGCCCACATTGTGAGAGTGAGGGCTTTTCTGTTTGGAGTGAAGGAGGGTGAGAGGTGACTTGATACAGGTGTATATGATTATATGAGGTACAGATAGAGTGGTCAGCCAGAGCCTTTTTTCCCCAAGCTGGCAGTGGGTAATACCAGAGGACATCGGGGTGAAGTGAGTGGAGAAAAGTTTAGGTGAGATGTCAGAGTTAGATTGTTTTTACAGGGAGTGGTAAGTGCATGGCACACACTGCCGGACGTGGTGATAGAGGCATATAGATACATTCAGGACATTTAGGAGATTCTTAGATAGGCACATGGATGAAAGAAAAACAAGAGAGTTCATGGTTGAGTAAGAGAGAAGCTTTAGGTTGATTGTGGAGCTGCTTTATATAAGTTGGAAGGCCCGGTGTGCTGTACAGTTCTATCCTCTACATTCTGTAACAGGCTGAACAAAACTCCATATCGTGCTCCATTTGCAGCCTCGCCAATGTCTTGTACAAATGCAACATAATCATATTTTTTTCCTGTAACGTTCCCGCTATTAGCATCTACGTTCCCGCAGAAAACGGCCAGTGCGTGAGTGGGCCAGTGAAGGAGTGGAGCTTTGAGGCTTTGACTCGAGAGATTCTGGCAGTTTTGGCAGTTGGTCTGTGCAATCAAGTCAATCAAGATTTGAATAGATCAGCAGAAAGCCGTTGATTAGACAATCAAGATTTGAATAGTTCAGACTCAGCAGTAAGCAGCTGATTGGGCAGTCGAGGTCAGGTGACCAAATATTTTGAAAAGCTCAAACAGATAAATAGAGGGATAGCTCAAGCGAAGCGGCCAGTGCATGAGTGGGCCAGTGAAGGAGTGGAGCTTTGAGGCTTTGAATTGAGAGGCTTCGACGGGAAGAGGCGGAGGACAAGCTCGCTCACAATTAGTTTTTACAATGTCTCCTGAGATGGTGATGTGCCTTTCAGGTGAAATGTGGCAGTCTTGGGGGAACACCCCTCTCCCGCAGAGTCACATCTGCCAGAGTGCATACGGCTGGGTGATCTGGAAGACGGTGTAAGGAATCTGGAGCAGCAGCTGGATGACCTTTGACTCATAAGGGAGAATGAGGCAGTCATAGATGAGAGCTACAGGGAGGTAGTCACACATAGGCTGTCGGAAGCAAGTCGTTGGGTATCAGTCAGAGGGGGGAAAGCGAAGGTGAGCAGACAGGTAGTGCAGAGCACCCCTGTAGCCATTCCCCTGAATAATAAGTTTACCGTCCTGGATACTGTTGTCGGGGATGACCGACCAGGTGTGAGCCACGGTGGCAGGGCCACCGGCACTGAGTCTGACCCTGTGGTGCAGAAGGGTGGGACGGAGAAGAGGAGAGCAGTCGTCATTGGAGACTCTATAGTCAGGGGAGCAGACAGGAGATTTTGTGGACGTGAGAAGTACACCCTCATGGTTTGTTGCCTCCCGGGTGCCAGGGTCCGGGATGTCTCTGACCGGGTGCACGACATCGTGGTACGCGAGGTAAAGCAACCAGAAGTCGTGATACATGTTGGGATCAACGACATAGGGAGGAAGAGGGATGAGGTCCTGAAGTGTGAGATTCGGGAATCAGGCAGAAGGCTGAAGAACAGGACTCAAGGGTGACGTTCTCAGAATTGCTGCCAGTGCTACGTGACAGTGATGGTAAGAATTGGAGGAGATGGCAGTTGAATGCGTGGCTGAGGAGTTGGTGCAGGGAGCAGGGGTTTAGATTTTTAGATCATTGGGATCTCTTCTGGGAAAGGTGGGACCTGTACAGATTGGATGGGTTGCACCTGAACTCGAGGGGGAGCAATATCTTTGCAGGTAGGTTTGCTAGCATGGTTCGGGAGGGTTTAAACTAATTTGCGAGGGGGATGGGAGCCAGAGCAATAGAGCAGTGAAAGAAGTGCATGGAGTAAAGCCAGATCTAACATACAGAGAGGCTTTGAGGAAAGAGAAGCAGAATAAATGGTGTGAAGACAGTAAGGTAGAAGGGCTGAAATGTGTGTACCTCAATGCAAGAAGCATCAGAAACAAAGGTGATGAACTGAGAGCTTGGATACATACATGGAATTATGATGTAGTGGCCATCACAGAGACTTGGTTGGCACCAGGGCAGGAATGGATTCTCAATATTTCTGGATTTCAGTGCTTTAAAAGGGATAGAGAGGGCGGAAAAAGGGGAGGAGGGGTGGCATTACTGGTCAGGGATACTATTACAGTTACAGAAAGGGTGGGTAATGTAGCAGGATCCTCTTTTGAGTCAATATGATTGGAAGTCAGGAACAGGAAGGGAGCAGTTACTCTATTGGGGGTATTCTATAGGCCCCCTGGTAGCAGCAGAGATATAGAGGAGCAGATTGGGAGGCAGATTTTGGAAAGGTGCAAAAATAACAGGGTTGTTATCATGGGTGACTTTAACTTCCCTAATATTGATTGGCACCTGATTAGTTCCAAAGGTTTAGATGGGGCAGAGTTTGTTAAGTGTGTCCAGGATGGATTCCTATCACAGTATGTGGACAGGCCGACCAGGCGGAATGCCATACTAGATCTAGTACGAGGTAATGAAGCGGGGCAGGTCACAGATCTCTCAGTGGGTGAGCATCTGGGGGACAGTGACCACCGCTCCCTGGCCTTTATAATTATCATGGAAAAGGATAGAATCAAAGAGGACAGGGAAATTTTTAATTGGGGAAGGGCAAATTATGAGGCTATAAGGCTAGAACTTGCGGGTGTGAATTGGGATGATGTTTTTGCAGGGAAATGTACTATGGACATGTGGTCGATGTTTAGAGATCTCTTGCGGGATGTAAGGGATAAATTTGTCCCGGTGAGGAAGATAAAGAATGGTAGGGTGAAGGAACCATGGGTGACAAGTGAGGTGGAAAATCTAGTCAGGTGGAAGAAGGCAGCATACATGAGGTTTAGGAAGCAGGGATCAGATGGGTCAATTGAGGAATATAGGGAAGCAAGAAAGGAGCTTAAGAAGGGGCTGAGAAGAGCAAGAAGGGGGCATGAGAAGCCCTTGGCAAGTAGGGTAAAGGAAAACCCCAAGGCATTCATCAATTATGTGTAGAAAAAAAGGATGACAGGAGTGAAGATAGGACAGATTAGAGATAAAGGTGGGAAGATGTGCCTGGAGGCTGTGGAAGTGAGCGAGGTCCTCAATGAACACTTCTCTTCGGTATTCACCAATGAGAGGGAACATGATGATGGTGAGGACAATATGAGTGAGGTTGATGTTCTGGAGCATGTTGATATTAAGGGAGAGGAGGTGTTGGAGTTGTTAAAATACGTTAGGACAGATAAGTCCCCGGGGCCTGACGGAATATTCCCCAGGCTGCTCCACGAGGCGAGAGAAGAGATTGCTGAGCCTCTAGCTAGGATCTTTATGTCCTCGTTGTCCACATTATTGGTACCGGAGGATTGGAGGGAGGCGAATGTTGTTCCCTTGTTCAAAAAAGGTAGTAGGGATAGTCCGGGTAATTATAGACCAGTGAGCCTTACGTCTGTGGTGGGAAAGCTGTTGGAAAAGATTCTTAGAGGTAAGATCTATAGGCATTTAGAGAATCATGGTCTGATCAGGGACAGTCAGCATGGCTTTGTGAAGGGCAGATCGTGTCTAACAAGCCTGATAGAGTTCTTTGAGGAGGTGACCAGGCATATAGATGAGGGTAGTGCAGTGGATGTGACCTATATGGATTTTAGTAAGGCATTTGACAAGGTTCCACACGGTAGGCTTATTCAGAAAGTCAGAAGGCATGGGATCCAGGGAAGTTTGGCCAGGTGGATTCAGAATTGGTTTGCCTGCAGAAGGCAGAGGGTGGTGGTGGAGGGAGTACATTCAGATTGGAGGATTGTGACTAGTGGTGTCCCACAAGGATCTGTTCTGGGACCTCCACTTTTCGTGATTTTTATTAACGACCTAGATGTGGGGGTAGAAGGGTGGGTTGGCAAGTTTGCAGACGACACAAAGGTTGGTGGTGTTGTAGATAGTGTAGAGGATTGTCAAAGATTGCAGAGAGACATTGATAGGATGCAGAAGTGGGCTGAGAAGTGGCAGATGGAGTTCAACCCGGAGAAGTGTGAGGTGGCACACTTTGGAAGGACAAACTCCAAGGCAGAGTACAAAGTAAATGGCAGGATACTTGGTAGTGTGTAGGAGCAGAGGGATCTCGGGGTACATGTCCATAGATCCCTAAAAGTTGCCTCACAGGTGGTTAGGGTAGTTAAGAAAGCTTATGGGGTTTTAGCTTTCATAAGTCGAGGGATAGAGTTTAAGAGTCGCGATGTAATGATGCAGCTCTATAAAACTATAAAATTAGGCCACACTTGGAGTACTGTGTCTAGTTCCGGCCACCTCACTACAGGAAGGATGTGGAAGCATTGGAAAGGGTACAGAGGAGATTTACCAGGATGCGGCCTGGTTTAGAAAGTATGCATTATGATCAGAGATTAAGGGAGCTAGGGCTTTACTCTTTGGAAAAAAGGAGGATGAGAGGAGACATGATAGAGGTGTACAAGATAATAAGAGGAATACATAGAGTGGATAGCCAGCACCTCTTCCCCAGGGCACCACTGCTCAATACAAGAGGACATAGCTTTAAGGTAAGGGGTGGGAAGTTCAAGGGGGATATTAGAGGAAAGCATTTTACTCAGAGAGTGGTTGGTGCGTGGAATGCACTGCCTGAGTCAGTGGTGGAGGCAGATACTCTGGTGAAGTTTAAGAGACTACTAGGCAGGTACATGGAGGAATTTAAGGTGGGGGGTTATATGGGAAGCAGGGTTTGAGGGTCGGCACAACATTGTGGGCCGAAGAGCCTGTACTGGGCTGTACTATTCTATGTTCAATGTTCTATTCTGGGTGACCCAGTATGTAGAATAACAGTCTGGAATCTAATCCGAGGGTTCAGGGAGTTTATATATAGAGTAACAGATCCCTGGAAGTAGGGTACAGTCTGGAATATAATACAGGGTTTCAAGGAGGTGGGGTTATATATAGTAAAACAGATTTCCGCAGTGGGTTACAGGCTGGGACCTAATTCAGGGCTGGGTCGGGGTGTTATATATAGAATAACAGATCCCAGAAAGTGGGGTAAACAGCACGATCTAATCCAAGGCTTGGGTGGGGTTATTATATATAGAATAACATAGACCCCAGGGGTTGGTTACAGGCTTAGATCTAATCCATGGGATCAAAGGGAGGTGTGGGGTGGGAGTTTATATACAGAGTTACAGTTCCACGGCAGGTGGTTACAGGATGGGATCTTATCGAGCGGCTTGTGGGTTTATATTGAGAAATGGAGTAACAGACAGCCCAGTTCTGAGGGGTTTATGTATGGGGTTTTGGATGCTGGCACACACTCCTAGATTGGAATCTAATTCTAGGGAACCTGGGAGGTGTGAGGCTGCTACTGTCACACAGGAACACTCTTCCGGAATTTGGACAATGAACACACTGAGGTGTTCTGTTCAATCCAAATATACTGTTGTGGAAGCAGGAATGTTCCTACCATTGGTCTATTGATCGGTGGTATGTTGTCCTGCATTGAATCATATCCAAACCATCTACATCACCTACCATTGGTAATTGTGTCACGCAACTGCTGATTGGTGGAGTGACATCTGCAATTTTCCAGTTTTCCGGAACCATTCGAGAATCTAGAGATTCTTGAAAGATAATTACTAACGCCTACTTCACCCAGCTCTTCCAGAACACTGATCCAGGTGACTTATCTTCCTTCAGACATGGAATGGCACAGCAGACTCCATTGGCCAAATGCCTAATTCTGTTTCTGTGTTATTAAACTGGAGAGAGTGAAGGAAAGACTC
This sequence comes from Mobula birostris, assembly GCF_030028105.1. Classification (NCBI taxonomy): domain Eukaryota; kingdom Metazoa; phylum Chordata; class Chondrichthyes; order Myliobatiformes; family Myliobatidae; genus Mobula; species Mobula birostris. The sequence continues at coordinate 129,772,640 of NC_092377.1, read as the reverse complement.
AGGGGGATGTTACTCGGACTGGGGGGCTTGAGTTATAAGGAGAGACTGGACAGGCTGGGACAGTTTTCCCTGGACTGAAGGAGGCTGTGGGGTGACCTTGGAGGTTTATAAAATCATGAGGGGTGTTGATAAGGTGAATGTTCACAGTCCTTTCCGCAGGGTAGTGGAGTCTAAAACGTGAGGGCAGAGGTTTAAGGTGCGAGAGGTAAGAATTAAAGGGGAAGAATTTTCACACAGAGGGCGTTGGTGTATGGAATAAGCTGTCAGAGGAAGTGATAGATGTGGGTGGAATTACCATGTTTAAGATATACTTGATCCGATCCATGGATGGGAAAGATTTAAAGGGATATGGGCCAAACTGAGAAAATGGGAAAAGCTCAAGTAGACAACTTGGTCAGCATAGAGGATGTGGACTGAAGGGCCTCTCTCTGCGCTGTATAATTCTCCAGCTCTACATTGGTCAGGGTTTCGTAAACTGAATGTTGACCTTACTGACACATCTCAGTCCCTAAAGAGATGGGATAGGGGAGATGAAGATCTGTTTTCCCCAGTGGGAGCGTCTCAATCAAGTGGACAGTTACAAGATCAGGGAGTGGTCATTTGTAATTGGGACACATCAGATCTTTACAGCTATGTTGGGGATCTCGGCAATTCTCTGCCTTGGCATGTGGTGTAGGTCGGATGACTGGCAGAGGGAGCAGGATAAATGGAACAGAAGAGGAGTTGAAGCAACGGGAAGTTCAGCTGTAATCTCATAGAATGAGATCAAGAGAGTCGAGAAGTTACGTCACAGCTTTATAAAGCCCTGGTCAAACCACATCTAGAGTATTGCATTTAGTTCTGGTCATGCCATTACAGGAAGTTTTTGGAGAGAGTGCAGGAGAAGCAGAGCCCTCCTCACCATCGAGGATATCTTCAAAATATTGTGACTCAAGAAGGCAGCATCCATCACTATGGACTCTCACCACCTGGTACATGCCCTCTTTTCATTACTATCATCAGCAAGGAGGTACAGAAGCCTGTCGACCCAAACTCAACAATTCAGGAACAGCCTCTTGCCCTCTGCCATCAGACTTTTGAATGGACCATGAACCCATGAGCCCTGCTTCATTATTCATATTTTGCATAAGTGAATTATTTTGTAACTTGTACACTTTTTTTGTCTTGCAGAGTACTGCTGCCACAAAATAACAAATCTCATGCAAGTGTCAGTGCTAATAAACCTGATTCTGATTGTGAAAAGCAAGGTTATATTAATACACCCAGGGAGTGGAAAATTGGAGAGAGGAGCCGCAATCTACACTGCCACCAGAGGGAAATGTCGAACCACCTCACTCCCCAGACACTGACAGAGTCACAAAGCAGAGAAAAAGGCCCTTTGGCTCAACTGGTCTATGCTGACCAAGATTCCGATCCAAACTAACCCCATCTACCTGCGTTTGTCCTATATCTGTCTTAATATTTCCTATCTATGTACCTCTCTAAGTCATTCAACCTGCTTCAACTAGTTTCTCTGGCGCTTTTTCCATACAAAGTTCACTCTTTGAGTGAAAAATTTGTCCCTCGTTTTTAAGTCTCTCTGGTCTCACCTTAAAATTATGCCCTTTCGTTTTTGACTCCCTTTCCACGGGACTGTGACCATCCACCTTATCTACATCCTTTATGATTTCATAAATCTCTATAAAGTCAACCCTCAGCTGCCTTCACTCCAGGAAAATAATCTCAGTCTATTCAGGGACTATTATAACTCAAGCCCTCCAGTCCCAGTAACATCCTCAGGCATCTTTCCTGCACCCTCTCCAGCTTAATGACATCCTTCCTAAAGCTGGCGACCAGAAATGCACACAGTACACCAAGTGCTGTGGCACTAATGTCTTGTCCAACGTTTCACACAGAGGATGGTGGGTATATGGAACAAGCTTCCAGAGAGAAAACGTTCTGACACTTACACAGAAACACAGAAAACCTACAGCACAATACAGGCCTTTCAGCCCACAAAGCTGTGCTAAAAATGTCCTTACCTTAGAAATTACCCAGGGTTACCCATAGCCCTCCATTTTTCTAAGCTCCATGTACCTATCCAGGCCTCCACCACCGCCGCTGGCAGCTCATTCCATGCACTCACCACTCTCTGCATAAAACACTTACCCCTGACATCTCCCCTCTCCCTTGTTCCAAGTACTGTCAAACTATGCCCTCTCGCGCTGGCCATTTCAGCCCTGAGAAAAAGCCTCTGACTACCTGCCTTTGACAAGGCCATGCTGACTATTCCTAATCATATTATTCCTCTTCAAATGTTCATAAATGTTCTAGATCTTCATCATTACCTAGTTTTTTGAACCTTTCGTAAGCTCTTCTTTTTTTTTTGACTAGATTTACAACAGCCTCTGTATACCATGGTTCCTGTACCCTACCATCCTTTCCCTGTCTCATTGGAACGTACCTATTCAGAACCCCACGCAAACATCCCCTGAACATTTGCCACATTTCTTCCCTACGTTTCCCTGAGAATATCTGTTTCCAATTTATGCTTCCAAGTTCCTGCCTGATAGCCTCATATTTCCCCTTACTCCAATTAAACGTTTCCCTAATTTGTCTGTTCCTATCCCTCTCCAATGCTATGGTAAAGGAGATAGAATTATGATCACTATCTCCAAAATGATCTCCTACTGAGAGACCTGACACCTGAACAGGTTCATTTCTCAATACCAGATCAAGTACAGCCTCTCCTCTTGTAGACGTATCTACATATTGTGTCAAGAAACCTTTCTGAACACATCTAACAAACTCCACCCTATCTAAACTCTTCACTCTATAGAGATGCCAATGAATATTTGCGAAATTAAGATCTCCCATCACAACAACTTGTTATTATTACTCCTTTCCAGACTCTCTACCTGCTCCTCGATGTCCCTGTTACTATTGGGTAGTCTATAAAAACACCCACTAGAGCTATTGACCCCTTCCTATTCCTAACTTTCACCCACAGAGACTCTGTAGACAACCTCTCTATGACTTTCACCTTTTCTGCAGCCGTGATACTATCTCTGATCAACAGTGCCACGCTCCCACCTCTTTTGTCTCCCTTCCTGTCCTTTCCGAAACATCTAAAGCCTAGCAGTGTCATAAGGGGGAGCTGGTGGCGGACCCAAATGCAAGACACAGACACTGAAGTACTAGGAACAGGACTGGGGGTGACAAGAAGGCAAGGGAAGTCGGGAGGAAACGATGCTGGACATGGACACAGGTCCTGGATGAGACAAGGACACAGGGCCTGGGCTAAGACTTGGACTGGGAGCGTAAGACCTGAACGAGGAACTTGAAACAAGGAGCCTGGACTCGGACTCCGAGCCATAGACTAGACAGGGACCCGGAAGATGGGTCTTGACTCGGGCTCGGAATCCGAATCCAGACTAGGAACAGGCCAGACACAAAAATAGTACAGGGAATACGAAGCCTTGACATGGACTGGACGAGGTTCTAGGACGGGGCTTGGACAAGGAGAGGTTCTTGGGCGTGACGAGAGATTTCAGGACGGGACGAGGAATTCCCAGCACAGGACGAGGTACTCCAGCAGTGGGCTGGGCGTGGAACTCCATATTCAGCTTGGCTCGGCTCTTGACTCTTGGACTGGACGAGGCACTCCTGGACGGGACGCTGCTCCAGGACGGGACGTGGCTCGGCTCTTGGGTACTAGGCTGGGCACGGCCATTGAACTAGGATTTTCTGTTCCCTCTCATTCACCAATCAACTTCTCAGATCTTTATTTCAGCCACTGCCCCCTCCCAGTTTCACCTATCACCTGCCACCTTGCATTTCTTCCTGCACTCCCCCCAACCTTCTTACTCTGATTTCTCTTCTCTTCTTGCTTTCCTGTCCTGATGAAGGTATCAGTCCAAAACAACGGTAGTTTACTCTATTCCATAGATACTGTCTGACCTGCTGAGTTCCTCCAGCATTATGGTGTGATGCTTAAGTTTGAATATAAATCCGATGGGCAACCTTTTTACAATGGGTGCTATATTTGTTGAAAGAAGTGTTTGAGGCAGCAACAATAACAACATTTAAAAGGCACTTTGATAGGTACAAGGATGGGAAAGGTTTAAAAGGATCTAGGTCAATTGTGGCCAAGTAGAGCTAGCTTCGGTGGGAATTTTGGTTTGCAGTGCACCATGTGCCTCCTCTGTCTGGGAGTCTACAAGTGGCCTGAGAGGGCAACCTGTCCACAAACCCAGCAGGATCAGGAAGCAGGAGCCCCCACCCATGCAGGATACTGTTCTGGAATGCTCCAAATATTCATTGCCTGCTTATTCATGTTATTTTTTTTGTTTTCATATTTGCACAGTATTTTTGCCTTCTATAATTTAGTTGAACGTCCCCTTGGGCCGTCTTTCGTTGCTGCTGTTATAGTTACTATTCTATAGATTTGTTGAGAACATGCATTTCACGGTTAATATGGTGACACATATGTATTTGGATTAAAATTTACTTTGAACTTTGACCTTTGAATATGTTACTACTGGAGTAGATCACTGATGATAAGCCATCTATTGATCTCCATGCTATTGTATTGATCAGTCACTACAGGTCACAGTGCTCGCCTTTGTAGTGATACTACACCACCACGAGCAGGCTATCCCCAAACTCTCTCAGCTCCGCCGGAATCCCTTTCCTACACGGACTGTGGTGGTGTGAGGATCGAGGCAGCTGACTCCACCATCTCCAGTGGGTCAATGGATTCTTGCAAAACGCCAGAAGTGAATATTTAAAAGAGATATTATGGAAGAGTAGTTTGAGATGTCTGTGATTTAAACAGGGTAGCTAGAACTTCGAACATCTCGAACATAAATAAACGTAGCACAAGAACAGGCTTTTCAGCCCACAACGTCTGTGCTGGACACAGTACTAAATGAAGCCATTTTTTAAATGCCTACATTTGATCCGTATCCCTCACATTCCCCACACATTCACGTGTCTGTCTAAATGCGTGTTAAACACCTCTCTCATGTCTGCTTTCACCACCACCCCTCGCAGCCCATTACAGGCACTGAACACATTCTGTGTTAAAAAAAAAACCTAAATCCCACATTTTTAAGTTAACATTCTCACATTAAAATTATGCCCAGCCTGTGAGCTTGACATTTCCACTCTTGGGAAAGAAGAGTTTCTGACGGTCTATGCCCCTCTGATAATAAAACTTACCTTGTACTTTGAACGTTGAATGTGTTGCTACTGGGGAAGGGCACTGGTGATAAACAAACTGTTGACCTCCATGCTATTCTATCAATTAGTTACTACAGTTCTTCCTGCTTGCCTTTATTGAAATAAGGTTTTAGTTGCTATTTAGATTGTACTTTACTTGTCATTTTAAACTGGAATTGGAGTTGGTGCGTTACTGTCACAAGTACCGAGGTACAGTGAAAAAATTGTCAGGATCGGAATCAGGTCTACTATCACTGATAAATGTTGTGAAATTTGGTGTTCTGCAGCAGCAGTACAGTGCAAGACATTAAAAAAAACTATAAGCTACAAAAATAAATAGTGCAAAAGTGAATAGTGAGGCAGTATTCATGGTTTCATGCACCATTCAGAAATCTGATGGTGCAGGGGAAGAAGCTGTCAGCCTCCAACTGACCGAGAAATGAGCACGAATGCTGGGAGATCATGTTGTGGTTCTACAGAACGCTATGTGGGTCAACACTTGGAGTATGCTGTTTAGATTTTGGCAACCTGCTGAGCAATGATGTTGAAGGGAAGGGTTAGAATAATCTTAGATAGATTAAAATGTCAACACACAAAGGTGTATATACCGTAGTGTAATGTTACTGTCATAAAGGGGGCGCTGGGAGCGGACCCAAATGCAAGGCACAGACACTGAGGTACCAGGAACAGAATAGGACTAGAGACTAGAGTCAGGTGCGTGACTGGATGCAGACTAGAAGCTGGGACAAAAACACAGACTTGGGGTAGGACATTGGCGAGGCAAGCGGGACCAGGATTAGGAACTGGGAACTAGGAACCTGGGCTTGGACTCCGAGCCAGAGACTGGACAAGGACCCAGAACCTGGGTCTTGACTCGGGCTCGGACACCAGAACTAGGCGACCACATGACGTGGCTACAGGACTGGACGAGGCACATGGACAGGATGGGAACACAACACCTTGACTTGGACGTGGCTTGGACTAGACGAGAGACTCCAGCACAGGACGAGAGACTCCAGCACTGGACGAGGGAACTCCAGCACCGGGCTGGGCGAGGTACTCCTGGGCTGGGCGAGACACATGGACAGGACGAGAACATAAAGCCTTGATTTGTTCAAGGGAGAGACAGGAACGCAGAGCCTTGGTCGGTGGAGAGACAGGGACGCAGGGACATAGAACACAGAGCCGGGACCCCTCCTTGGGAACAGGACGAAGGGCAGGGACTCATACACAGAATGCTGAACACGTCGAGACAGTTCACAACACTGGGTAGCAGCAAACGGCCGGACCTACCTAGCGAAGGCGAGGACACAAAGGCAGATCTCAACACTAGGTAGCGGCAAACGCCCAGACCGACCTAGTGAAGGCGTAGACACAGAGGCAGTTCAAAACAACGATAGACAGTTCCTTATGTTACATGCCTCAAGGAGATCGGTGATTTTTTTTGTGAGAATGATGTAATGGTCTTTTAGAGGTCACCTGATGTAATTTTCCCTCCGATGTGATGTCACGTGATGACATGTGCACCACGGGTATATAAGGGAAGACCCCAGATGATGCAGTTAGTTTTTAGTTTTTCGATTTCCAGCTAGAAAGTACTGTGTCTCCGTTTCTGTTGCGTATTTGTTTTTATGACGCAGTTTCATTTTTAAAACGGTTGTCACGTTCTGTTGCAAGGTACAATAGTGCTGGATTGGCAATTTTTGCTAGATGTGTTGATTTACCTTATTCCAGCAGTAGTACGGGAGATTGAAGACTTTATCAAAGTACGGGACCCGAAGGATTGAGAGGCGTCGGCATCGTTCAGCAGTTTAACAAAGGATCGACCTTATTGAGTCTTCGTTGAAGGAGTAGTGACCTGTTCATCAAAGATAACTCTTGCCAAAAGAGCAAGGAGTTCATGCGGGATTTGCTCTCTGGAAGAATTTAAGGTCAGTTGTTTTAAACTGTTTATTTCCGGCATCGTGAATCCTGTGGACAGAACCAGCAGGAAAGTCGCGTCTATGAAGAAATCCTTCTCCAGAGAAGTCCCTCCCAATTGAACGTATAAATCTGTTAGACTGTCGAATTTACCATTTTAAGAACTATATCGCTTTAAGAACTGCTTTCGCATTTCACACTTAAGAATCAGTGCCGAGTGACGATTTGTTGAACGGCTGCATAGCGGTTAACTTCCGGTTAAGGTTTTCATTTTTATTTTATCGTTTATCCGTGTTTAATAAATGTTTGGTTGTTTTTATCTCACCTGTCTCGATTGATATTCATTGTTGCCAGTTACGTAAATAATCTGTGGGGGCTCGTGGGATATGTTCCGATTTTGAGTTTAAGTGCTGGTAATTGCCATTTTGATTTGGAAAAGGGAAATACCCGATTTTTTTTAGTTTGATTGGTTTGTGAGTGGTATTCGGCAACAATGAATATTGATGGGTTTATGGACACGCCTGACCCGGTGTCTTTAGTGAATGCGAGAAAACCTGAGGTATTGGAGATTGCTTGGAGGTTAGATATTAAAGGAATTACGAAGAATACCACCAAGGCGTTGATACAAAGACAAATCGCTGAGCATTATATTACTTTGAAACTGTTTGAAGATGAGGTGTTAGATAAGTTTCCGATGAGTAATCTGGAAATGCAGTTACATCTTGAAGAGTTAAAGTTTGAAAAATTTAAAGCGGAAATGGCCGAAAGAGGGGCTAATAAAAAAAGGAATTTGAAGAAAGAGAGCAAAATAAAATAAGGGAATTTAAAGAAAGAGAAGCTGAAAACCAGAGGAAATTTGAGCTAGAGATGCAGAAATTAAAGTCCGGGAATCAGCCTTCTGGTTCTAAGAAACAGTTTATTGCTAGTCGTGAGGTTATTTTGGCTCCTCCATTTCTGAAGCTGAACTGGACAAGTATTTCCAGCATTTCGAAACTGTTGCTCTGACTTTAAAGTGGCCGAAAGAGCAATGGCTAGTAATGTTACAAAGTGTAATTAAAGGCAAGGCACAACAAGTTTATACAGCTTTAAATGTGAGCAAGCACTGAACTATGATATTGTTAAACAGCATATTTTAAAGGCATATGAGTTGGTTCCGGAAGCGTATAGAGAAAGATTCAGAAATTTGAAGAAATCGGTGGAAAAAACTTATGCGGAATTTGCCTCTGAGAAATCTGTATGTTTTGAGAGATGGGTTTCCTCTAAAAATGTGAATGGGGAGTATAATAAATTAAAAGATCTGATTTTGCAGGAGGAATTTAAAAGAAGCATTCCTGTTGAACTGAGAACATACTTAAATGAACGGGACACTGCTACATTGCAGGACATTGCTAAATTAGCTGATGAGTATGTTTTAATTCACAAGATTAAATTTTCTCCAGGTAAAAATTTTAAAAGGAAAAATAGCACAGAGAGTCAAGGTAAACCAGAAAGTAAACCTGGAGTTAGTGAGAAAAGTAAGGATGAAGGGAGACATGTGAAGGAAAGACATTTTGCTATTATTTGTAATTATTGTAAGAAACCTGGACATGTAGTAGCTAATTGCTTTCGATTGAAAAAGAAAGAGAAAGAAGTAGTTCCAGATGCTTGTTTGCAGCAAATTGAAACACCTGTAAATTCACAGGGTTTAGGAAATACTAAGGAAGATGTGTCAGAGTCTGACCAAGTTAAGAAGGGATATGAAAATTTTATAACAGAAGGATTTGTATCCTTGAAAGAAGGATCCAGTTCAGTACCAATAAGAATACTTGGAGATACTGGAGCTTCTCAATCACTAATATTAGACAGTGTGCTAAAGTTTAGTGATGAGTCCGACATTGCTGAGGTAAATTATATAAGAGGAGTTGGGAGTGCCCTTATGCCAGTACATTTACATAGAGTAAATTTAAGGTCAGGATTAGTTACAGGGATTGTTAAAGTAGGACCACAATCCAGTTTACCTGTGAAAGATAGTTCTCTTTTGTTAGGAAATGATTTAGCAGGTGGACAAGTTTTTCCTGAAGTGCCTTTGACAATAAATTCAAATTATGAGGAACCACAGAGGGATTCTAACACAGATTCTTTCTGTGTTGTAACAAGAGCTATGGCTAAAAAGATTGATGTACAGGATAAGGTTGTTACCCATGATGGTTCAAATCAAAATTCGAATTTTGAGGATATATCAGAAACTTTCTTACCTACATTATTTGATCAGGATTTTGGTGGTAAGTCTGACCAGAAAGATTTGTCTTTATCTCGGAATGAGATGATAACAGAGCAGGGTAGAGATCCTGAGGTAGTTAAATTAAAAGAACAAGCTTGAAATTGAAAAAGTACTAGTAGGATATTATTTTGAAAAGGGGGTATTAATGACAAAGTGGAGATCGCCTACTATTCCTGCTAGTGAGGAATGAAAAGTTAATAATCAGGTAGTAATTCTTAAAATTTACTGAAATGAGATTTTAACTATGGCTCATAGTATTCCTTTGGGTGGTCATTTGTGTGTAAAGGAAACTATGAACACAGTTTCTAAACATTCTTCTTGGCCTAGTTTAAGACAAGATGTAGCGACATTTTGTAGAACGTGCCATACGTGTCAAATTATAGGTAAACCTAATCAAGTTACTCCAGTGGCCCCACTGCAACCAGTTCCAGTATTCTGTGAGCTGTTCTCAGAAATCATTCTAGACTGTGTAGGTTCTTTGCCAAAGACTAAAACTGGACATCAATATTTGTTAACTCTTACGAGCACAGCGTCTAGGTTTCCAGAGGCAGTACCTCTTAGGAATATAACAGCCAACACTGTGACAAAGGCTCTTATAAAATTCTTTACTTATTTTGGTTTGCCTAAGGAAATACAATCGGATCAAGGTAGTAATTTTATGTCGGGGTTGTTTCAACAGATGGTTTATACATTGGGAGAAAAACAGATTATTTCATCAGCCTATCATCCAGAATCACAAGGAGCCTTGGAGAGATTTCATTCTACATTAAAATCTATGATTAGGACATATTGTGTGGAAAATGAAAAGGACTGGGATGAAGGTATACATTTACTACTAGTTGCAGTAAGGGAAGCAGTACAGGAATCATTAGGTTTTAGTCCTTTTGAACTTGTGTTTGGGCATGGAGTTCGAGGACCTTTGGCCTTCTTGAAGGAACAGTGGATTAATAAAGAGGTACACACTAATTTGCTAGATTATGTTTTAAAATTTAAAGAAAGATTGTATAAAGCTTGTAGCTTGGCCAAGGATAATTTAAACTTAGCTCAAGAGAAGGTGAAGACTTGGAATGATAAGAAAGCTGGGATGAGATCATTTAAGCCTGGGGATAAGGTGCTGGTTCTGTTCCCAGTGCAAACAAACCCATTACAAGCTAAATTTCATGGTCCTTATGAGATTAAATCTAAGGTAAATTAATGGAGATTACGTGGTAAAAAACTCAGATCGGAGAAAGACAACACAGTTGTGTCATATAAATATGATGAAACCGTATTATGAGAGAGAAGTTGCTACTATGACTGTTGTGATCAATAATGAGACTGATCTTGATAAAAACTTAATGGAGGATTCATCTGAAACTCATTTTAAACCCAACATTATTTCAGTGAGGTTACCAAATTCAAAAGTTCTAGAAAATACTGATGAAAAATTAGCTCATTTACAGCCAGATCAGGGAGAGCAGATGAAGCAGTTAATTTTTAAATATAGAGATTTATTTCCAGATGTTCCTAGAAGAACCACCGTAGCTATGCATGATGTAGATGTTGGAGATGCAAAACCCATAAAACAACAGCCCTATCGAATGAACAGGGAAAAATGTGAACTTGCTGAACAAGAAATTAATTATATGTTAGAGAATGATAGTATTAGACATTCTAATTGGAATTAGAGTTCACCGTGTGTTATGGTGCCTAAGCCAGACAACAGTATTAGGTTTTGTACAGATTACAGAAAGGTGAATGCTGTGACAAAAACTGATGCATATCCAATTCCTAGGGTAGATGATTGTGTGGATAAAGTTGGACAAGCCAAATTCCTTACAAAAATCGATTTGTTAAAAGGTTATTGGTGTGTTCCATTGACGGATAGAGGTAGAGAGATTTCAGCATTTGTAACCCCAACTGGGTTATATGAATATAATGTTCTTCCATTTGGGATGAAGAATGCACCAGATACTTTTCAAAGGATGATTAATAGCGGCATTCAGGGATTAAAAGATACAGATGCCTAAATTGATGATTTAGTTACAGGAAATAATACATGGAAAGCACATATTACTGCAGTGGAGGAGCTATCTGAGAGACTATCAAAAGCTAACTTAAGTATTAACTTAGCTAAAAGTGAATTTGGTTATGCCACAGTGGCTTACCTTGGTTATGTTGGGAATCAGGGAAAATTAGCACCTGTGCAAGCAAAAGTTCAGGCAATTGTAGAAGCACCCACTCCAACCGGTAGAAGATTCTTGGGTATGGTAGGATATTACAGAAAAATTTGTAAGGATTTTGTGAACATTGCTCTTCCATTAACTAATCTCTTGAAGAAAAATGATAAGTTTGTTTGGACAGAGTCTTGTCAGGAAGCATTTGATAAATTGAGAACTATAATATGTAGTCAACCTGTACTTAAATCTCCTGACTTTGAAAAACCATTTTCGTTAGCTGTAGATGCTAGTGATGAAGCTGCAGGAGCTGTGTTACTTCAAAGAGATGATGGTGATGAAGTTGATCGTCCCTTAGCTTATTTTTCTAAAAAATTTAATGCCCATCAAAGAAACTATTCAACAATAGAAAAAGAATTGTTATCTCTTGTTTTGGCTTTGCAACATTTTGAAGTGTATGTTGGTACTACTCATAAACCACTTAAAGTTTATACCGATCACAATCCATTAGTGTTTGTGAGTAAGATGGAAAACAAAAATAGAAGACTATTAAATTGGAGTTTAATGTTACAGGAGTACAATATTTTGATCACTCATATTAAGGGTAAAGATAATGTGATCACTGATTGTCTATCTAGATGTTAAATGTACAATGATAATTTGTTTTTATGGAATGGTATTTTAAGATTTGTAACACTCCTACTGTATATTAGTTTGTAAAGTGCTGAAAGATAAGACTGTATATATTGTGTATGTTGTAAATTTTATACCTTTGTATTTTGTTTGTATAAATTGTTAAAATTTTATTCTTTAAGAGACCAAAATTTATTTTGGAGGGAGGTGTCACATGCCTCAAGGAGAGCTGTGATTTTTTTTTGTGTGAGAATGATGTAAGAGCAAGAGAGCAAGGAGTTCATGTGGGATTTGCTCTCTAGAACTTATGGTCAGTTGTTTTAAACAGTTTATTTCCAGCATCGTGAATCCTGTGGACAGAAACAACAGGAAAGTCGCGTCTATGAAGAAGTCCTTCTCCAGAGAAGTCTCTCCTAATTGAACGTATAAATCTGTTGGACTGTCGAATTTACCATTTTAAGAACTATATCTGACTTTACCGCTTTCAGAACTGTTTTCGCATTTAACGCTTTAAGAACCAGTGCCGAGTGACGATTTGCTGAACGGCTGCACAGCGGTTAACTTCCGGTTAAGGTTTTCATTTTTTTTTTTATCGTTTATCATATTTAATAAATGTTTGGTTGTTTTTATATAACCTGTCTCGATTGATATTCATTGTTGCCGGCTACGTAACACTTATCTTGCTCCGGCGATTGAACTCGACAGCGGTGCAGGGGAAGGTTGCAGGCGAGGGTTACAGGCGAGGCAAGCTTCAGGCGAGGCAAATCCAGGCGAGGCTTCAGGCCAGGCGAGGCTTCAGGCCAGGCGAGGCTTCAGGCCAGGCCAGGCGAGGCTTCAGGCGAGGCTTCAGGCGAGGCGAGGCTTCAGGCGAGGCGAGGCGAAGCAAGGTTTCAGGCGAGGTGAGGCGAAGCAAGGTTTCAGGCGAGGCGAGGCGAAGCGAGGTTTCAGGCGAGGCGAGGCAAGGGTTCAGGCGAGGCAGGCGAGGCAAATCGAGGCAAGGCTTCAGGCGAGGCAAATCGAGGCAAGGCTTCAGGCAAGGCTTTACACCAGGCAAGGCGAGGCAAGGCTTCAGGTGAGGTAAGCGAGACAAGGCTTCAGGCAAGGCTTCAGGCGAGGTAGGCGAGGTAGGCAAGGCTTCAGGCTTCAGGCTTCAGGCTTCAGGCTTCAGGCTTCAGGCTTCAGGCTTCAGGCTGCTCCGGGAGCAAGGTGAAGGGAAGGGAACAGTCCAGCAAATAAAGCTGAATCCAGGAGCTATTTATGTAGCAACCCAAAATCCGATTCAGGTGCTTCAATTAAGGCACACAACAGGACAAGGGAAAACTGGAAAACCTGGAATATGGATCGATGGACCAGACCATGAACCGGAATACGGATTTCACGGACCGGACCATAACAGTTACATTCCGGGATTTAACATTGATTACTGGCATTTCCAGTACACAGGTGTAAAGGAGAATGAAAGAATGTTGCTCCGGAACTGCAGCATGAAAACAAAAATCAGATAACAAACACAATAATGAAAGAACAATAAATATGAATACATAGATAGTTTATCTACATAGGTACATAATGCTCGGCACAGGATTGTCTGTACATTGAGTGACTCCTTCAGTAAATGACAAAGTAGTAGTGGTGGGGTGGGGGTGTTGATCAGCCTTACTGCTTGGGGAATTTAACTATGTTATTAAACTAGAAAGAATTGCAGAAATGGTTCACAGGGATGTCGCCAGGACAATAGGAGCCGAGTTATAGGGAAAGTGTGGAAAGGCCAGGACTTTATCCTTTAGCGCATAGGATATTGAGAGGTGATTGGCTAGAGATGCAGAAAATTATGCAGGCTGACATAGGGTGAATGTACACAGGCCTTTCCCAGTGTTGGGGAATCAAAAACCAGAGGGCACAGTTCAGGATGAGAAGGGAAAGATTTAGTAGGACCCACTAAGGAGCACCTGGCCGTGGTCTCCTCTACTATCACTGACCTGAATGACTTTGGGGATCTCCAATCTGTTGCCACCAACAGCATAGTTTCCTTAACCTGCACCTCCCATTTCTACCTCCTACCCAAGATGCCTAAAACCTATTTGTTTCAGTAAACCCATTGTTTCTGCTTGCTCCTGCTCCACCGAACTTGTGTATGCATACCTGATACCTCGACTCTGTTTCATCAACCCTGGTTCAGTCCCTTCCTACCTATATGCGAGACACTTCACACACTCTTGATCCTTACAATGACTTTAAGTCCCCTGGCCCTGATCATCTCATTTTCACTATTCATGTCCAGTACTTATACACCTCCATCACCCATCAGAGGTCCTAAATGTGCTCTACTTATTTTTGGACAACAGACCAAAACCAGATCCCCTCCACCACCACTCTCCCCCACCTGGTGGAATTAGTCCTCACCATACATAATTTCTCCTTTGGCTCACCTCACTTCCTTCAACAGTGTATGCATGGGCACTCACATGGGCCCCTGCATTGCAGGCTTTTTCATCGGATACGTGGAAAAGCCCAAATTCCAGGCCTACACCAGCATCACTCCCCAACTCTTTCTGCGCTACATTGATAACTGCATTGGTGCTGTGTCATGCACCCACGCTGAACTTTGAGTCGAACATCCACCCTGTCCTCAGATTCACTTGGTCCATTTCAACACCTCCCTCCTTTATCTTGATCTCTCTAACTCCATCTCAGGAGACAGCTTATCTACTAATAACCTTTATAAACCCACTGACTCTCACAGCTACCTGGACTATACCTCTTCCCACCCTGTCACATGTAAAAATGCCAGTTCCTTCACTCAGTTCCTCCGTTTCTGACAGAACTGCCCTCAGAGTGAGGCTTTTCAATTCAGAACTACTGAGATGTCTTACTTCTTTAAAGAAAGGGGCTTGGCTTTCTCCTCCATCAATGCTGCCCTCACCTTCACGTCTTCCAGTTTTTGCATATCTGCCCATCCTCCTGCTGCCACATCAGGGAGAGGATTCTCCCTGTCCTCACTTGCCAACCCACTAGACTCTGCATCCAGCAGATAATTCTCCATAAATCCCTTTATCTCCAACAGGATCCCACCACCAAACACAGCATTCCACCCACCTCCACTTTCTGCTATCCGCACTTATTGCCCCCCTACACATCACCTTGGTCCACTTGTCCCTCCCAGTGATCTCCCTCCTGGAACATACGCTAGAAAGTAGAACAAGTGCCTTACCTGCCCTTACACCTCCTCCCTCACTATGATTTGGAGCCTAAACAATCCTTCCAGTGAGGCAACACTTCACCTGCACGTCTGTTGGGGTCACCTACAAAGTGCTCCTGGCGTGGCCTCCTGTATATCGTTGAGACCTGATGTAAGTTCGGGGGCCGCCTTTCTGAGGACCTTTGCTCCGACCACATCAAAAAGCAGAGTTTCCCTGTGGCCACCTCTTTCAATTCAACTTCCCATCCCCATACCAACATATCAGTCCATGGACTCCTCTACTGTAGTGATGAGGCCACACTCAGGTTGAATGAGCAACACCTTGTATTCCGTCTGAGTAGCTTCCAACGAGATGACATGAACATCGATATCTTCAACTTCCGGTAATTATCCCCCCTCCTTCCTCATTCCTTATCCCTATTTCCCTGTCTCACCTTATTGACATACATGGCTATTACCTCTTTCTGGAGCCTCTCTCCCTTTCCCTTCTTCCATGATATGGTGTGCTCTCCTATCAGATTTCCACTTCTCTAGCCTTTTGTCTTATTCACCAATCAATTTCTCAGCTCTTTACTTCACTCACTTCTCCTCTCCCTATTTCACCTATCACCTCTCACCTTGTACTCCCCCCTTCCTTCTTACTCTGACCTCTCTCCTTCCTTTCCAGCCTTAGAGGTATTATGGAAGAGTAGTTTGAGATGTCTGTGATTTAAACAGGGTAGCTAGAACTTCGAACATCTCGAACATAAATAAACGTAGCACAAGAACAGGCTTTTCAGCCCACAACGTCTGTGCTGGACACAGTACTAAATGGAGCCGTTTTTTAAATGCCTACATTTGATCCGTATCCCTCACATTCCCCACACATTCACGTGTCTGTCTAAATGCGTGTTAAACACCTCTCTCATGTCTGCCTCCACCACCACCCCGGCAGCCATTACATGCACTGAACACATTCTGTGTTAAAAAAAAACATAACCCCAACATTTTTAAGTTAACATTCTCACATTAAAATTATGCCCAGCCTGTGAGCTTGACATTTCCAGCCTTGGGAAAGAAGAGTTTCTGACGGTCTATGCCTCTCTGATAATAAAACTTACCTTGTACTTTGAACGTTGAATGTGTTGCTACTGGGGAAGGGCACTGGTGATAAACAAACTGTTGACCTCCATGCTATTGTATCAATCAGTTACTACAGTTCTTCCTGCTTGCCCTTATTGAAATAAGGTTTTAGTTGCTATTTAAATTGTACTTTACTTGTCACTTTAAACTGGAATTGGAATTGGTGCGTTACTGTCACAAGTACCGAGGTACAGTGAAAAAATTGTCAGGATCAGAATCAGGTCTACTACCACTAATACATGTTGTGAAATTTGGTGTTCTGCAGCAGCAGTACTTTGCAAGACATTAAAAAAAACTATAAGCTACAAAAATAAATAGTGCAAAAGTGAATAGTGAGGCAGTGTTCATGGTTTCATGCACCATTCAGAAATCTGATGGTGTAGGGGAAGAAGCTGTCGCGGAATCGTTGAGTGTTGGTCTTCAGGCTCCTGTACCTCCTCCCTGATGTTACTAAGGTGAACTAGGCATGCCTCAGATGTTGAGGGTTCATAGTGAGGTACTGCCTCTTGGAGTTGTCCTCAATTGTGGGAAGGGTTGTACCTGGTTCAGACGTCAACTTCCACAGCCATTTGCGATCCTATAAATTGAAGCCTCCATACTTTGCGGAGATGCAGCCAGTCAGAATGCTCTGTGCCATACTTCTGTAGAAATTGCTGGTCTTTGGAGACATGCCAAATCTCTGCAAGCTCCTAATGAAGTAGACTGTGGGTGTGGCTGCATCAGTAAAATAATAGCAGAATAAAGTTCAATAGCTACAGAGAAACAGGGAAAGTGAGGTTTCATCTTCTTTATGCTTGATTATCTGGCTATAGAACTACCTGATTGGCTGTCGTTATTCCGTAGATTTTAATATTTCTTTATCTGCAAGCTTGACATGTCAAGGCAGTATTCACCAAGACTTTCTATTGTTCACAGACTATTCCTATGAGAGAAGGCTCCCTTACCTAACCTGCTGAAACTAGTTTGCAATAGATTGGTACTGCTTTGTTATTGTCATATGTACCAAGTTTCAAGTAGACAGGGTGGTAAAGAGGCATATAGCAGACTTCTCTACATGTAGATAATTAGATAAAAGGCTTCTCATTGGTTGGGGCACAGAGTATAGAAGAATCAGGAAGTCACATTGCAGCTGTAGAAAACTTTGCTTATGGCCACGCGTGGAGTACTTTGTGCAGATTTGGTCACCCCTTTACACGAAGGGTGTGGAAGCTTTGGACAGGGTGGAGAAGGTGTTCACCAGTATGCTGCCTGGATTAAAAGGTATGAGCTATAAGGAGAGGGCGGACAAAAATGGGTTGTTTTCTCTGGAGCAGAGGAGGCTGAGAGGAGACCTGGCCTGTCTATCAATTGGAATTGGAATTGGTTTATTACCAAAGGTACAATGAAAAGCTTGTCTAATCATTGCACATTGCATCGAAGTAGAACAAGGTTAAACAATAACAGGACGCAGTATAAAGTGTACCATTTACAGAGAAAGTGTAGTGTGAGTAAACAGTAATATGCAAGATCATAACAGGGTAAGTTGTGAGGTCAACAGTCTAATTTTATCATTCAAGAGGTTCATTCAAATGTCTGATAACAGCAGGATAGAATCTGTCATTGAACCTGGTAGTATGGACTTTCAAACTTTGGTGTCCTCTGCCTGATGGGAGAGGAAAGAAGAGAAAATGTCCAGGGTGGGTTGTGTATTTGATTATGCTGTCTGCTTCACTGAGGCAGGGGGAAGAGTAGACAGCCGATTTAGGTGAGTCTGATTTCCATGAAGTGCTGAGCTGTGCCCCCAACTCTCTGCAACTACTTGCGGTCACGGGCAGAGCAGTTACCGGACCAAGCCGTGATGCATCTGGACAGAATGGAGTATTGATTAAAGTGGTAGGCTTGAAAGAGGACCCGGCGAATTTCTCTAACCTCCTGAGGAAGTAAAGGTATTGGTGAACCTTCATGACACATGGTCTCCATCTGTGGGGGATGTGCCCTTTTTACCCTCCTGAGGAAGTAGAGGCGTTGCTGAGCTTCCTGGCGCAATCGCCAGTTTCTTTGTTACTGGCCTCACTTTTCATTCCTGCTTGCCTGCTTTCCCTTTGCACTGCTCACTGTTCAAAGTGGCACTGGTTACCCACTACTTCGATGAACATTGAATAAAATAGCCACAACAATGAGATTTGTGCCCTATTCTTGGATTTCAAAAATCTTCCTGAACAACATTATTTCCAACATTACCAAGATTCAAAAAGAAGCTGGTGGATTGTTTTGCTGTCAAGAGATGGGATTGAGTTCTCACTGATATACAGTAAGACAGTGAGAGATTCGGATCCAGGTCCACAGCTCCCTGAAAGTGGCCGCACAATTAGAAATGTTGATAAAGAAGCTTGCTTTCATGGGTTGGAGCGTTGGGTGCAACACTCAGGAAGTCACATCGCAGCTGTATAAAACTCTGTTTGTGCCGCCCATGGAGTATTAGAACAGAGAACGGTATGGCAGAGTACAGTCCCTTTGGCCCATAATGTTGTGCCAATCATTAGATCAATCTAACCTTTCTCTCCCTCATAACCCTCCGTTTTTTCTTTCTTTCTTGTCTATCTAAGAATTTCTTAAATGTCTCCAAAGTGTCTGCCTTTACCACCAGGCCCGGAGATGTGTTCCATGACTCACCACTCTCTGTGTAAAAAGAAAAGACACCTCTGACTTTCCCCCCTGCACTTTCCTCCCGTTACTTTAAACTAACATCATCTAGTATTAGCCATTTTTGCTTTGAGGTTAAGGTGAGGGGAAGGGGGTTGTTTGAGATGAGATGCATGGGACAAGTTTTTTTTACAAAGAGAGTGCTGGCTGTCTACTCTATCCATGCCTCTTATCATCTTATCACATCATCCCCCATCCTCCTTCACTCCAAAGAGAAAAGCCCCAGCTCAGTCTATCATTCCTCATTAGGCAATGTCTCAAATTCAGGCAGCATCCTGGTAAATCTCCTCTGGAACCTCTCTGAAGCGTTCTAATCCTTCCTAAAATATGGCAACCCGAAGTGAACACAATACTCCAAGTGTGCGCTAACAGCATAATAAAGCTGCAACATTACTTCATGGACGATGAATTCAATCCCCTAACTGATGAAGGCCAACACTTCAAACATTATATTGTCTGCAGTTCTGGTCACCCCATTACAGGAAGTACATGGAGACTTTGGAGAAGTTCCTGGAGAGGTTCAACAGTATGATGTCTGGTTTAAAGGACATGAGCAGTTAAGAGAGGTTGGACAAACAGGGTTGTCATCCTTGAGTAGCAGAGGCTGAGGGGGGATGTGATAGAGCTTCAGAATCAGAATCAGGTTCATTATCACCGGCATCTGACGTGAAATTTGTTAACTTAGCAGCACTTCAATGTAATACGTAATATAGCAGAGAGAGAGAGAGAGAGAGAGACAGAGAGACAGAGAGAGAGAAATAATAAAATAAAACATAATAATAAATAAACAAGTAAATCAATTACGAATATTAAATAGATTATTAAAAATGTGCAAAAACAGAAATACTGTATACTAAAAAAGTGAGGTTGTGTCCAAAGCTTCAAAGCTGTGTAAGATAATGAGAAGTAGAGATAGAGTAGTCAGTCATATCCTTTTTCCCGAGGTCAGAATGTTTAATACTAGAGAGCATGCATCCAAGGTGATGGAGGTAAATTCAAAAGGTATGTGTGGGGCATGTTTTTGCAAAGAGAGTGGTGGGTACCTGGAATGCTTTGGCAGAGATGATGGTAGAAGAAAATTAACAAATAATAAACCAATTTACCAATTCAACTAAATCATAGGCATTTAGGAGGCTGTTCGGCAGACACGTTAATGTGTAGGGAATGGAAGGAAATGGATCACATGTGGGCAGAAGGGATTTAATTCAATTCAGCCTCATGATCAGCACAGACATTGGGCTGAAGGGCATGTTCCTGTTCTGTACTGTTCTGTGTTCTACCAAGTAATATAATTTAGGTATGATTATATATAAGCATCTGTATTTTAGCAATGGATTATACCATGTAATCCCAAAATACCACTGTTATAATTGGATCTCAGTCTTGTCCCAGTTTAAGATCGGGCTAACAGTCTCTTTTATGAATTGTTCTCTTCTACAATTCCTTCTTTTTTCTCAGGAAATCACCATGGCAATATTATAGCTGTGTAGCATTTAGTAAGGTCCCATCTGGGGCATAGTACTATTACTCTTATTTAACAAATGTGATGATGTTGACTGCAGTCTAGGAAAGCATTGCAGAACTAATTTCTTGATTAAAAGGGTAGTCCTAGCTCCAGGGGCAAATGAAATTCAATCTACTTGTTTTGGAGTTTAGAAGTTCAGGGAGTGACCATACTGAAACATTGCAGATCTTCAAGGGACAGGGCAGGGTGTATCACACAGCACAGAAACAGGCCCTTCAGCCCTACTGATAGAGTGAAGTGGGCAGTATCAGCTCCCGAGCCCTGTGTCAATCCCCAAACTAATCCCAGTGGCCAGCTCCTCCCACAACCCAGTATCAGAGCCAAACCAACCCCACTCAATGTCATGACAAAAGCTCATCCCATGGAATATCTCATTGGCCTTCACTTGTGACGTTTAAACAATGTTTCTATTTCCTCCTTAGGTTAAAGACCTGCACTCTATTGATTTCTGTAGAAGATTTTGCATTGTTGTGGAGTTTTAGTGATAGTTTTAGTGATAGTAATAGATCTATGATCTATTTCCTTGTTTAGCTTTACCATGGTAATCCAACCAGGAAGCCTGTTTCTAATATGTTACCGTGAGTATTTGGAACAAGACGATTTGACAAATATGATATTACTGTGCAGGCAACTGTTACTTAACAGAAAGTGAACGCGGATAACTTTTCTATTAGCTCCAATATCTGGAGACGCGGTTTGGATCCCAACCTTCACGTGTGTGAGAGAGAGAGAGAGAGAGAGAGAAAGGATGGAAGAGGGGGAAGAAGGAGAAGGAGGGAGGGGAGGGCGAGAGGGAGAGGGAGGGAGGGAGAGAGGAAGAGGGGAAATGGGGCGAGGAGTGCGTTCGCCTCGGGGGCTGCTGTTTCCGCACACATACCTAAAATAGACGAATAGGTTTAATCTGCTACTGTGAATTGCCCGCATCCACCACCCCCTTCTACGTGTCGGTGGGAACTCAAGGTGAATGAAATGGGATTGACTTCAATGTGAGTCTGATGGATGTCGATAGTCTGAGGGATTTGTTATCGTTCAATGCAAATCTATGACTTACAAACTACTTAGAAACAATTCCATTGGATCTGACGTAAAGTTCCCGCAACTGTCTAATGCGCGTTTCCATCTCCACCACAGTTTTCATGTCGGAGGTAGCTTTAACAGTGTGGTCTTTGGGTAAGTCGTTGCAAATTATTATCGTGTCTTCCTTTGCGAGGTTTGTTGGGCGCCTACGCTCTGAGCGCAGCGGTTATCCCGAGCTCTCCGTTACACACCTTTTCAACTCCGTGCCCCGATCCTACATCGACTTGTCCGTCCTCCGACATCTTCACCACCTGCGTCAGGCCTTCCAGCGTATTGTGTATATCTTGGAGGGATGAATGTTGGCATTTTAAAGCATCACGGAACTGTTCCCACAACCTATGGACTCACTTTCAAGGACTCTTCACAGCATATACTCGATATTTATTGCTTATTGAATCATATCCAAACCATCTACATCACCTACCACTGCTAATTATGTCAGGCATCTGTTGATTGGTGGAGTGACATTTGCAATTTTCCAGTTTTCTGGAACCATTCCAGAATCTAGTGATTCTTGAAAGGTCATTACTAATGCCTACTTCAGCCAGCTCTTCCAGAACCCTGGTCCAGGTGCCTTATCTGCCGTCAGACGTTTCAGCTTGAAGGTATCGTCAGACATGGAATGGCACAACAGACTCCATTGGCCAAATGTCCTAATTCTGTTGTTGTGTTATTAAACTGGAGAGAGTGCAGGAAAGACTCAGGAGGATGTTACTGGGACTGGGGGGCTTGAGTTATAAGAAAAGACTGGATAAGCTGGGACTGTTTTCCCTAGAGTGAAGGAGGCTGAGGGGTGGCCTTATAGAGGTTTATAAAACCATGAGTGGTGATAAGGTGGATGTTTACAGTCTTTTCCCTGGGGTAGTGGAGTCTAAAACATGAGGGCACAGGTTTAAGTTGGGAGAGGTAAGAATTAAAGGGGCAGAATTTTCACCCAGAGCGCGTTGGGTGTATGGAATAAGCTGTCAGAGGAGGTGGTAGATGTGGGTAGAATTACAATGCTTAAGATATATTTGATTCAATCCATGGATAGGGAAGGTTTAGAGGGATAAGGGCCAAACCGAGAAAATAGGAAAAGCTCAAGTAGACAACTTGGTCAGCATGGAGGATGTGGGCTGAAGGGCCTGTTCCTGTGCTGTATAATTCTCTAACTGTACATTGGTCGGGGTTGCGTAAAGTGAATGGTGACCTTACTGAAATATCTCAGTCCCAAAAGGGACAGGATAGGGGAGATGAGGAGCTGTTTTCCCCAGAGGGAGAGTCTCAATCAAGTGGACAGTTACAAGATCAGGGAGTGGTCATCTATAATTGGGACACATCAGAACTTTACACAGATGTTGAGGAATCTCGGCAATTCTCTGCCCCGGCATGTGATGTAGGCCGGATGACCAGCAGAGGGAGCAGGATAAATGGAACAGAAGAGGAGTTGAAGCAACGGGCAGTTCGGCTGTAATCTCACAGAATGAGTTCAAGAGTGTCGAGAAGTTATGTCACAGCTTTATAAGACGCTGGTCAAGCCACATCTGTTTTCAAATATTTTTATTGTGAAGCAACATCAGCTTAACCGCAACTGACAATGCCTTAAAGTACAATGCTTCTTTTTTCTTCCTTTCTTTCTTATAACAACATAATGGAAATGATATGAATATATGTATAGTAAACAAGCAAAAAGCAAAGGAAACCCTATCGCCCCGGCTCCTTCCCCCTTCCCAGCTCGCCCCTCCAGTATGTGATGTTTAGATCCTACCACCCACGACACTTGGTTCAGCTGTCGGTCTCTTCTAAATACAACAGTAATGGTTGCCAGATTTTTTCAAATTCCTCGAGTCTGTCCTTCATAACGTATCTTATCCTCTCTAGATGCAGAGTACCCATTAATGCAGACA
Source organism: Mobula birostris (assembly GCF_030028105.1). NCBI lineage: Eukaryota > Metazoa > Chordata > Chondrichthyes > Myliobatiformes > Myliobatidae > Mobula > Mobula birostris. The sequence continues at coordinate 129,748,978 of NC_092377.1, read as the reverse complement.
GCCATTGTCTGAGTGATGGAGTTTCCTCCTTTTTCCAGAACATCAGTATGAGTTTCTTTCCATTAATTATGCCATAGGTCAGCAGTTGTTGCTGGGTAGCCTGGAATTTATTTCACCTCGCAGAAGTTCCAAAAAGTATTAAGATGTGGTCTGGTATTATCTGAACCTTTAGTACCTTCGTTAGGACCTCAGATATTTGCTTCCAATACTCTTGTATCCTGGGACATAAAGCATAACTATGTAACAAATTTGCCTCCGACGACTTGCATTTCTCACACATTGGGGACTTCTCTGGGAATATTTTGTGAATCCTTACTTTTGAGTAATGTAGTCTATGTAGGATTTTAAATTGTATTAAACAATGCCTGGCATTGATGGAACAGAAGTTAACATACTGCAAAGCCTCATTCCATATAACCTCCTGTATCACTGTACCCAACTCATTTTCCTGCTCTTTTTTAATATTATCCATTGTTGTATGACACTTGCTTTGTATGGCATCATACAGCTAGGTAATGATGTGTTCTGTCCATAAACATGATCTTAAATGATGATCTATTTTTACCAGGTTCTGCCGTCTCAAAGCCCGAAAGATGCGATCTTATACAGTGTCTTGGCTGGAGATACTTGATAAAACGATTCTTTTGCAGACCCAATTTGTCCTGCAGCTGCCGAAATGACGCAAAAAAATCCCTTGTATGTATAAGTCTCCAACGCTACGTATCCCTAATTCTCGCCATGGATCAAAGACCCCATCTCTACATGAGGGGATAAAAGAGGGGTTCACTGATATAGGTACAAGAAAAGATAATGTTTTGAGTTTCTTTAAAAATGCAAACACGAGGGAATCTGCAGATGCTGGAATTTAAGCAAACACATAAAAGTTGCTGGTGAATGCTTCAGGCTAGGCAGCATCTCTAGGAAGAGGTACAGTCGACGTTTCGGGCTGAGATCCTTCGTCAAGACGAAGGGTCTCGGCCCGAAACGTCGACTGTACAGTGTTCTGAATTTCAAATGCTTCCCCATCTGTCCCCACATCTGTAGGGTGCTAGGGATAATGGGATTGCCTCTATAACAGGCTTTATTTAACCGAATAGGGGACATAATGATAGCCCCTATGGAATATGGTAGGCAATCCTCACGCTCCATCTCCAACCATCCAGGAAGTACAACTGTATCATCTATCCAGTACACTATATGGCTAACGTTAGCAGCCCAGTAATAACAAATAAAGTTGAGTAGTGCCAGCCCCCCACTAGTCTTATTCTTGCAGAGATGTTCTTTCTTAATTCGATGGGCTTTATAATTCCATATAAGAGGTAGAATTATCGAATCTAATCCTTTAAAAAGGTTTTGGTAAGATAGAGGGCAGGTTCTGAAATAGATAGAGCAGTGGAGGAAGAAAAATCATCTTGACTGTATTTACTCTACTACTAAAGAAATTGGGAGTTTCTTCCAAAATTCTATTTTCTCTTTAATCTTTTCAATTAGAGGGATAAAATTTGTTTCAAATAGAGATCTATACTTTTTGGTTATTACAATTCCAAGGGGTATTTTGAATGGAAATTGTTTAAGCACCTCCTGTTCTTCTACTCGGACCAGGAATAATTCGCTTTTCCTCTAGTTAATCTTATACCCCGAGAAAGTGCCAAATAAATTGACTATTTCCAGCAAAACTAGAATATATGCTTTTGTTACAAACAACATAACATCGTCTGCATAAAGGGAAATTTTGTTGATAATATATTCTGTATTGTACCCATGAATTTTGGGGTGAGAACATATAGTCTCCGCCAGTGGTTCCAGGGTCAACGCAAACAATAAGGGACTTAATGCACAGCCTTGTCTTGTGTCCCTGTGCAAATTGAATTGTTCCCAGAGGGTCTGATTAGTTAGCATTTTAGCACTAGGGTTACTGTACAGTAGTTTAATCCAAGTTATAAATTTGTCTCCCATTCCAATTTCTTTCAAAACCTCGCAGAGGTATTGCCATTCCACTTGGTCGAATGCTTTCTCAACCTCTAAACTTAATATTATGAAGAGTTCCTTAGGGTGTCTTGGGGAATGCAATATCTTCAGAAGGCGCCTGATGTTATGGAAAGATTTCCTTTTAGGGATAAACCCTGTTTGATCTGAGTGTACCAATTCATTTATCTGCTGACTGAGTCTCCTTGCCTGCGTTTTAGCCAAAAATATCTGATCCGAATTTAGCAGTGAAGTTGGTCTATAAGATCCTACGTCCTCTGGGTCTTTGTCCTTCCTCGGTATAAGCGTGATAATGGCCCCGTTCAGGGTTTGGGGTAACCTGCCGGTTTCAAACGACTTTCTATACATCCTTACCATATAAGGTGCTAATAAGTTACTAAACGTCTTATAAAACTCATTACCTATTCCATCCGAACCTGGACTCTTGTCATTTTTGAGGGATCTTATTGTTCTTACCATTTCGTCATTCGTAATTTCTGCTTCCAAAGCCTGACACTCCGTCAGATTGAGTGAAGGTAGCCTACAAGTGTCCAGAAATGTATGCACGCTCCCCGTCAGTACATTAGATTGAGATGCATATACTTTTTCATAATACTGATGGAATCTTTGATTTATGTCTTTGTATGACATCAACGGAGCATCCAAGTCTGATTTGATTTTATGAATGGCCCGATCACTTTCCAATCTGCATAGCTGTCTTGCCAGCAATCTATGCGGTCTATCACCAAATTCAAAGAAATTCTGTTTTGTAAACATAAAGGTTCTGAACATCCTTTCTGAGAGTATTTGCTTAAGTTTGTATTTTAATGCTGAAATTCTGTTGTATTTTTCTGCGGATGGTTGTCGCACATTCTCCGTGTCTAGTTTACGTATTTGTTCTTCTAGTTCTATTTGTTCTGCTCTACTACGTTTCTTTACGGAAGACTGAAAAGAAATTATACATCCTCTAACATAAGCTTTAAATGTTTCCCATGGTAGTCCTGGGGGTGTTTCACTATTATCATTTGTCACAAAAAACAATAAAATTTGCGATTCTAAATACTCACAAAATTTTGGGTTTGTAAGAAGCTGAGGATTACACCTCCAATTTCTATGTATTTGTGTCGATTCACCCAGCTCCAGTGAACAAGTAACAGGGCTGTGGTCTGAGATGACAGTATTATGATATCTTACGTTATCGACTTGTGGTGGTATTTTGCCATCAAGGAGGAAATAGTCAATCCTAGTATATACATTATGAACTCTAGAGTGGAATGAATACTCTCTCCCTGTTGGGTTTGTGACGGGAATAAAGGGATCCTATTCTGGTTGGCTGCCGGTTACCAGTGGTGTTCCGCATGGGTCCGTGTTGGGGCTGCTTCTTTTTACATTGTACATCAACGATTTGGATTATGGAATAGATGGCTTTGTGGCTAAGTTTGCTGATGATGCGAAGATAGGTGGAGGGGCCGGTAGTGCTGAGGAAACGGAGAGTCTGCAGAAAGACTTGGATAGATTGGAAGAATGGGCAAAGAAGTGGCAAATGAAATACAATGTTGGAAAGGATATGGTTATGCACTTTGGCAGAAGAAATAAACAGGCAGACTATTATTTAAATAGGGAGAGAATTCAAAGATCTGAGATGCAACGGGACTTGGCCGTCCTCGTACAGGATACCATTAATGTTAACCTCCAGGTTGAGTCAGTGGTGAAGAAGGCGAATGCAATGTTGGCATTCATTTCTAGAGGAATAGAGTATAGGAGCAGGGATGTGATGTTGAGGCTCTATGAGGTGCTGGTGAGACCTCACTTGGAGTACTGTGGGCAGTTTTGGTCTCCTTCTTTAAGAAAGATGTGCTGACTTTGGAGAGGGTACGGAGAAGATTCACTAGAATGATTCCGGGAATGAGAGGGTTAACATATGAGGAACGTTTGTCCGCTCTGGATTGTATTCCTCGGAGGTTAGAAGAATGAGGGGAGACCTCATAGAAACATTTCGAATATTGAAAGGCATGGACAGAATGGATGTGGCAAAGTTGTTTCCCATGATGGGGGAATCTAGTACGAGAGGGCACGACTTAAGGATTGAAGGGCACCCATTCAGAACAGAAATGCGAAGAAACTTTTTTAGCCAGAGGGTGGTGAATCTATGGAATTTGTTGCCACGGGCGACAGTGGAGGCCGAGTCATTGGGTGTATTTAAGGCAGAGATTGATAGGTATCTGAGTAGCCAGGGCAACAAAGGTTATGGTGAGAAGGCGGGGGTGTGGGACTAAGTGGGAGAATGGATCAGCTCATGATAAAATGGCGGAGCAGACTCGATGGGCCGAATGGCCGACTTCTACTCGGTTGTCTTATGGTCTTATGGGTCCTGAATTACCCCTATCAACTGTGCTCGATTACCCCTATGAACTGTGTTTTTGAAAAGAGAGAGAGAGAGTTATTTAACACAAACATCTTGTTTTAAGAGAGAGAGAGACAAAGCCTGCTCACAAGTTGTTGATACTTTCTCCAAGGACATTGCCTGCTTGTACATTCTTACACAGACAGAGAAGGGAGGAGTTATTTGAGAGACAGTTGGTACTCAGTATGGTGAGATAAATCGAAGGTCAGAGGATAGACCTGCAACACATGATTTTGGACACTGAAGGAGCTTTGATGGGCCCACAGAAAAAGTGAGTGTTTGGAGGATCGATCAGGCGGATCAATCAGTGGCTCTCTCAGTGTGGACAGGGTGTGACCGGTGGGGAGTTATTTGTGTGCCCAACCCTCACCTGGGTTGATAGCTCTACCACAGAAGAACCGTCCCCTTTGTTGCGGTCACAGTCGGTGACGCTTAAAGGATTTCGGAGGACAACGGGAAGATCGATGGCATCAGCTCACCTGAAGACTCAAATCTCTCTCTCTCTCTCTCTCTCTCTCTCTCCATCACTACTCAAAATACCACGAACTGTACTGAACTTTACGCATCATCGTAAGACTGTATGTATTTACCCCTAGACTTGAAGAAGCTTGGTTTTCTTATATATTCCACACGTACTTACGTATAATCATTGCTAACCTGTTTGATTTATTTGCATTTAAATTACTGTATTGCGTAGTTACTAATAAATAATGTTAGTTAATAGCAATACTGGATTCCAAAATGTTTACCATCTCTGCTGGTTCTTTAACCCATCACGGGGTACGTGACAGGTTGAATAGTCTCCATATCTCACACAGATTCATATTGTCTATATATGTTTTCAGCAGGTTACTTGCCTTTGATGGTAATGCACTCTGATTGGAAGATCTGTCTAAATATGTATCCAGAACAAAATTAAATTCCCCTCCAATAATCAGGTTAGTGCTAGAGACCTCTGGTATCAATCCTCGAACTCATCTAATTAAATTCCGGGCCATCCCTGTTTGGTCCGTAGATATTCAGTAAGGTAACTGGCAGAGATTGTATTTCCCCAGTAACTAGAACATATCTCCCATCCTTGTCCGCTATTGTTGTTAGGTGACGAAATGGAATGTTTCTGCAAATAGTTATTGCCACACCCCTAGATTTCATTGGAAGCTTTGAGGAATATATTTGGCCTAACCACTTGCCCTTAATTTTGCAGTGAGCTTCATTCTTCAAATGTGTTTCCTGCAAGAAGATCACATCGGCCTGTAGCGAGTTTAGGTGAGACAGCACTTTATCCCTTCTCACCGGCTGATTAATCCCATTTAAATTCCAGGAACAAAAAGTAAAACGATTTATTGTTCACTGACCTCCAATCATCTCAGCATTTAACATCTGTATGATAATGTCTTTGATCTGTTCTGGACCTTGTAAATCTATCGGTCATTAGAAATGAATGGACCCGAAGCAGCACTCCCTTACCCCTGTCACTCCCTCCCCCCACAACACCCATCACCCTTAAAAGCTCGAAATAACCAACAAAAAATCCATATCTCCATACACAAATACACCTAGTCATAACTCAAGGAATAACTTCTCGATCTCTAACACTTCTCTGAACCCATTTCGTAGCTCCCCAGTTATACAGCTGGTCACAAAGCCAAATCTGGCATCAGAATGAAAAAAAACGAGAAAAACTAGCGAACAGAGATTATCGAGATGTTAAAGTAAGTGTGATTCTCAAACCTATAACTTACTCTCGCACCAGAAAGTCTAGCACCATTAACAACATACTCCTCATATAATACCAGTTTAGACCAACTCCTATTGCAATCTGTGCACTCATAGGGCCTTGATCCGAAATAGTACAATCCAAATATAACTCAAAGAGTCCTGTTTTCTACAGAGATTAGAGGCAGGGCCTCATTAATGTTCGAAACGTTCACAATTTCCTACCGCAGAATTTTATCCGGGGCATCTTCATTTTGTAAGGGGTTCCTTCTCACTGTGCATAGTCAATTGGCAGCATTTCCCAAATGACGTTCCGCATACCGGCGAGCTTCTTCTGGATCTGTAATCGGTTCCATTAATCGTCACTCGTAGCTTCGCGGGATAGAGGAGGCAAAACTTGATTCCGGGTCTATTCCGCAGCAACCTCCTGACCGGTGTGAAAGCCGCACGTCGTTTAGCCACCGTGGATGGAAGGTCTCTGAAGATCTGAATCCTTTGTCCTTGATATTGTAGATTCTTGGTACCTATCGCTTTCTGCATTATATCTTCAAATACATGGCAATAATGGATCCTCGTGATCAGGTGTCGAGGCGGCTCGTCGCCCCCCGGGCGCTTCCGAAGTGCTCTATGTGCTCGGTCTATCACCGGAGCTTCTTCCAGGTTCAGAGCTTCTTTTAGCATCTGTACCGCGAAATCTCTTGTCTTCTGCCCATTTTCCGCCCCTTCTCGTAGGCCCGCAATTCTCAGATTCTGTCGTTTCGAACGTCCCTCTAAATCCAGGCATTTTTCAGAAAGTTCTCAACTTGCCCACAAAGTCGTTTCGCCTTGCTTTCCAGTTCCACAGCTATGTCCGAAGCTCCATTAGCCGACTCTACTCTTTCGTTCAGAGTTTGATCTCGTGTATTCTATTGGGCTTTCAATGCGGTAATCGCAGCGTCATTTTCCGCTTTCAACGAAGCAATTGCACTTCTCAAAGAGACCGCTACCTCTGCAACTATTTCTTCAAATTTCTTACAGATGTCTGACTTCATTGTAGTTAGCTCTGCATGTAGTGACTCTATGGCCACCAATACCGCACTGCTGTCCATACTCTGTGCACTTGGCTCCACGTGGCCCTCACTCATGAGCTCCAAGGCGTCAATTGGGCCTGTTTCGTCGTTCGTCTCTGCCTTACCCATTCCTCTTCTCGGCATTTTGTAGCGCACTCCTTCACTCTTTCTCCTTCTGGTATCTATTGAAGAGCACCTCCCCTTCGTCTGCCACCCTAAACCTCAAATTGACTTTGTGTAAATAACGTTTTAATATCAATTCTGCCGGAGCTACAGGAGGGTGCATTGTACTTGCTCATGGCTCAACAGCGCCCCCAACTCGGTTAAGCCACATCTGGAGTATTGCATTTAGTTCTGGTCATGTCATTACAGGAAGGCTTTGGAGAGAGTGCAGAAGAAGCAGAGCCCTCCTCAGCATTGAGGATATCTTCAAGATATGGTGACTCAAGAAGGCAGCATCCATCACGATGGACTCTCACCATCTGGGTCATGCCCTCTTTTCATTACTATCATCAGCAAGGAGGTACGGAAGCCTGGAGACCCACACTCAACAATTCAGAAGCAACCTCTTCCCCTCTGCCATCAGACTTTTGAATCGGCCATGAACCCATGAGCCCTGCTTCATTATTCATATTTTGCATGTTAATTATTTTTGTAACTTGTACACTTTTATGTCTTGAAGAGTACTGCTGCCACAAAAAAAAACAACAAATCTCATACTAGTATCGGTGCTAATAAACCTGATTCTGATTCTGAAAAGCAAGGTTGTATTCATATACCTAGGGATTTCTTTTATTGATTGAAATCGTGAGCAATAGCCAGATCAGAAATGCTGATCAAGTCAACTAGTTCCCAAAGAGAACTCTGATAGGCCAATCAGATGCTGCTCAGAGAACAGGCACAAGGGTCGCTAGCCCCTGTACACTTGATTAGTGGTGAATAGGAACCAGGAGCCACAATCCACACTGCCACCAGAGGGCAATACCGAGCCACCTCACTCCCCAGACACTGACAGAGTCAGAAAGCACAGAGAAAGGCCCTTTGGCTCAACTGGTCTATGCTGACCAAGATTCCGATCCAAACTAATGCCATTTACCTGTGTTTGTCCTATATCGCTCTAACTATATATTTTTAGATTATGAGAACACTCAGTCCTCGTTTATTGTCATTTAGAAATGCATACATGCATTAAGAAATGAGACAATGTTCCTCCAGGGTGATATCACTAAAAAACAGGACAGACTGAAGGCTAACACTGACAGAACCACACAATTATAACATATAGTTACAGCAGTGCAAAACAATACGATAATTTGATAAAGAACAACAATGGGCACGATAAAAAAAAAAGTCTCAAGTCCAGATCGGCTCCCGAGACCCCGATAGCAGGCGGCAAAGGGAGAAACTCCCTGCCATAAACCTCCAGGCACCGACAACTGCCGATGCATTGGAAGCAGCCGACCACAGCCGACACTGAGTCCGTCCATCCGAAAACTTCGAGCCTCCGACCAGCCCCTCCGATACAGCTTTCCGAGCACCATCCTCTGCGGAGCGCCTTCGACCTCGCCCCGGTCGCCGAAGCAAGCAAAGCCGAGGATTCGGAGCCTTCTGCTCCGGAGATTCTGGACCACACAGTAGCAGAGGGAGCGAAGCAGGCATTTCAGAAGTTTCTCCAGATGTTCCTCCATACTCTCACGTCTGTCTCCATCAAATCAGAATTGTGCACAGTACCCTAATTGACATATTACAGACATCATGCACCGGAGGGGCCGGTTTCCTATTTATGTACCTGTCCAAGTCATTGTACCTGCTTCAACTACTTTCTCTGGCAGCTCTTTGGGTGTAAAATTCACCCTTCCTATTTCTCTGATCTCAACTTAAAATTATGCCCTTTGGTTTTTGATTCCCTTTCCATGGAACTGTGACTACCTACCTTAACCACATTCCTAATCATTTTATAAACTTCTATAAAGTCACTCCTCAGCTGCCTTCACTCCAGGGAAAATAGTCCCAGCCTATTCAGGGACTATTATAACTCAAGTCCTCCAGTCCTGGTAGCATCCTCGTGAATCTTTCCTGCACCCTCTCCAGCTTAATGACATCCTTCCTAAAGCTGGGCAACCAGAACTGCACACATTACACCAAGTGCTGTCACATTAATATCTTGTACAGCGCTTCACACAGAGGATGGTGGATATATGGAACAAGCTTGCAGACAGAAAACGTTCTGGCACTTACATAGAAACATAGAAAACCTACAGCACAATACAGGCCTTTCAGCCCACAAAGCTGTGCTGCACATGTCCTTATCTTAGATATTACCTAGGGTTACCCATAGCCCTCTATTTTTCTAAATTCCATGTACCTATCCAGGCTTCCACCACCGCCGCCGGCACCCATTCCGCGCACTCACCACTCTGTGTAAAAAACTTAACCCTGACATCCTCTCTGTACGTTCTTCCAAGCACCGAAAAACTATTCCCTCTCGTGCTAGCCACCTCAGCACTGAGAAGGAGCCTCTGACTAGTCACACAATCAATGCCTCTCATTATCTTGTACACCTCTACCATGTCACCTCTCGTTCTCTGTTGGTCCAAGGAGAAAAGACAGAGTTCACTCAACCCATTCTCATAATCCAGGCAACATCCTTGTAAATCTCCCCTGCACCCTTTCTATGGTTTCCACATCCTTCCTACAGAGAGGCGACCAGAAATGAGCACAGTACTCCAAGTGGGGTCTGACCAGGGTCCTATACAGCTGCAACATTACTACTCAGCTGTTAAGCTCATTCCCACAATTGATAAAGGCCAATGCCTTCTTAACCACAGTGTCAAACTGCGTAGCAGCTTGGAGTGTCCTATGGACTCAGACACCAAGATCCTTCTGATCCTCCCCACTGCCAAGAGTCTTACCATTAATGCTATATTCTGCCATCGTATTTGACCTACCAAAATAAACCACCTCACACTTATCTGGTTTGAACTCCATCCACCACTTTTCAGCCTAGTTTTGCATCTCATCAATATCCCGCTGTAACATCCGGCAGCCCTCCACACTAGCCACAACATGCCCAACCTTTGTGTCATCAGCAAATTTACTAACCCATCCCTCCACTTCCTCATCCAAGTCATTTATAAAAATCACGAAGGGTTTTCAGAACAGATCCCTGAGGCACACCACTCCTCACCGACCTCCATGCAGAATATGACCCATCTACAACCTCTTTTGGCCTTATGTGGGCAAGCCAGTTCTGGATCCACAAAGCAATGTCCCCTTGGATCCCATACCTCCTCACTTCCTCAATAAGCCTTGCATGGGGTACCTTATCAAATGCCTTGCTAAAATTTATATACACTACATCTACGGCTGGACCTTCTGTCTAGTGACATGCTCAAAAAATGGCTTTGTCAAAGGCAGGTCATGCCGACTATTCCTAATCATTTTATGCCTCTCCAAATGTTCATAAATGTTCTAGATCTCTATCATTACCTAGTTTTTGAACCTTTTGTAAGCTCTTCTTTTCTTCTTGACCAGATTTATAACAGCCTCTGTACACCACTGCTCCTGTACCCTACCATCCTTTCCCTGTCTCATTGGAACGTACCTACGCAGAACCCCACGCAAATATCCACTAAACATTTGCCACACTTCTTCCCTACGTTTCTCTGAGAACATTTGCTTCCAATTTGTGCTTCCAAGTTCCTGCCTGATAGCCTCATATTTCCCCTTCCTCCAATTAAACGCTTCCCTAACTTGTCTATTCCTATCCCTCTACAATGTGTGGTAAAGGAGATAGAATTGTGATCAGTATCTCCAAAATGCTTTCCCACAGAGAGACCTGACACCTGACCGGGTCCATTTCCCAATACGAGATCAAGTACAGCCTCTCCTCTTGTGGACGTATCTGCATATTGTGTCAACAAACCTTTCTGAACACACCTAACAAACTCCACCGGATCTAAACCCCTCACTCTAGGGAGATGCCAATCAATATATGGGAAATTAAAATCTCACATCACTACAACCCTGTTATTATTATTCCTTTCCGGAATCTGTCTCCTTACCTGCTCTTCGAAGTCCCCGTTACTATTGGGTGGTCTACTAAAAACACCCAGTAGATTTATTGACCCCTTCCTATTCCTAACTTCCACCCACAGAGACTCCGTAGACAACTCCTCCATTACTTCCTCCTTTTCTGCAGCCGTGACGCTATCTCTGATCAACAGTGCATTGCCCCACCTCTTTTGCCTCCCTCCTGTCCTTTCTGAAACATCATAAGCCTAGCACTCGAAGGAACCTTTCCTGTCCCTGAGCCATCCAAGTCTCTGTAATGACCACAACATCATAGCTCCATGTGCTGATCCGCGCTCTGGGCTCATCCACTTTATTTATAATACTCCTCGCATTAAAATAGACACGTCTCAAACCATCGGGCTGAGTGCGTCCCTTCTCAATCACTTGCCTATCCTCCCTTTCGCACTGTTTCCAAGCTTTCTCTATTTGTGAGCCAACTTCCCTTTCCTCCGTCACTTCAGTTCAGTTCCCAACCCCCAGCAATTCTAGTTTAAACTCTCCACAATAGCCTTAGTAAATCTCATTGCCAGGATATTGGGTCCCCTCAGATACAACGATGACCTTTAAAAGACACTGGATCAGGTGAGGAGCAGGTGTACAGGAGTGAGGTAGATCGGCTGGTTGAGTGGTGTTGCAACAACAATCTTGTTCTTAATGTCAGTAAGAGAAAGGCATCTACTGTTCATAACAGTGCAGGCATTTCTCAGGTTACACAAGGTTATTACAAGGGAAGGGTGGTCTGGAAGAGCAGGATTTATATTTATTCAATAATACTAGAAAGAAATACATGGGAGATGTACATGCAATACTGTTATTCTGACACATTCCCCCCTCAACAGCTTGCTCACCATATTGTATTGCCTTAGCTTGCATATCAGTAGAGAGATAGGACGCAACATGCATGGTCAACCCGACCAATGGAAGACCTTAGAGTGCATTTTCCTAACACATAGTGTTGGGTTCAGGGGAGTACCACCACCCACAGATTCCCATCAAATCACACACTAGATCAACTTGGAAACCTATCAAACACCGCCGCCCCCCCCCCCACACACACACACACATCTGCAAGCACGAATCAGTTATGTGATGGGACACTTGCCTGGGTGAAGTTAAGTACATGTATTCTGCATCCGCCACATTACCTCCAACTCTTTTCCAACACCGCCCCCACCCCCGACATCTGACTAGGCACAAGTCAGGACTGTGATGAGAAACTCTCCATTTGCCATGCCAGTGTTCAGCCACGCACTCCACATCCACCACATTAACATTTATCTGTCTCCCACAAGGGACAAGCCAGCAGTGTGATGGGACACTCCCCACTTGCCTGGGTGGAGTTAGTCCATGCACTCCTCATCCACTGCATTACCTTTCCCACGTCTGCAAGGCATGGGTTAGGAGTGCGAAGGGCCACTTCCCATTTCTCTGGGTGAGCGCAGCCTCAATGACTGTCAAGAAGCTTGATACCATCTAGGACCGAGTAGTCTGTTCAATCAGCACCCCACCTATTCTCCGAAAACACTCCCTTCACCACTGGTGCATGATGTTTGCAGTGTACACCATCCTTTAAATTTTGTTAATATACCTGTTGTCTTTTAACTGCTATTAGTGTACCTGCCTCAACCACTTCCTCTGGAAGTTTATTCCAATTTCATAATACCCTTTGAAAAAAGCTTGCCCCTAAATTCCTATTAGCTCTCTCCCCCACCTTAATCCTAGATATTGATTTCCCAAACCCTGAGAAAAAGACTCTGAGCATTTACCCTGTCTCTGCCTCTTGTGTTTTTATACGCCTCTATAAGGTCACACCTCAGTCTCAGTAGAATATTCTCTAAGTGTGACGTCAATAACACCTTGCACAACTGCACCACGACATCCCAATATCTGGTCTCAGTGCCGTGACTGATGAGGCTAGCACGCCAACACCTTCTTCACCATCCGATATAACTGTAACTCCACTTTCAGAAAACAATACCCTTGTACTCCAAACTTCCCCTGTTCTACAACATTTCCCAGGGTCCTACTGTTCACTGTTTAAGTCCCATCTGGATTTGCCTTCCTAAAATCCAACAGCTTGCACTTATCTGACTTAAACCCAATTTGCCATTCCTCCGTAAACTTATCCATGTGATCAAGACTTGTGGGTTTCTGTAAAAATGGAACCTATGCATAACATAACTCACTCCATCAACCTTCACCAACTTTAACGATGCACTATAGAAAGAATCTTATCGGGAGGCTTCACAGTTTGGTACGGCAACTATTCTGCATGTGACTGCCAGAAACTCCAGAGAATTGTTGACACAACTCAGCACAGCACAGATTCCCCTCCATAGACTCCTTCTGACAGTCTCAATAGTGAAGCAACAGAATCAAATACCCCACCTACCTTGGACAGCTTCTCTTCTCCCCTCCTCCATCAGGCAGAAACTACAAACGCTGAAAGCTCATACCATCAGGCTCAGGGGCAGCTTTTGCCCCACAGTGAAAGACTGTAGGTTTTCACAAATGAAAATGACGGACACATTTTGTGTTTAAGAGAAACTGTAACTGCTGATGTATTGTACCCAAACACTGAACACAAAGTGTGGTAAAGGTACTTTACATAATGATGTCATCACATCAGGCCAGCCTCTTAACCGGCAGCCCGACTCAACGTCAGTGGCTGTGAATTATGTACATTTCCACCCATTACGCTACCCTGCACAACTCCTCCCCCGCCCCCGACAGAATTTACAAAAAGCAGCATTGTGATCCTGTCTGATGGCGGTGCTGCCATGCAGACCAAGGGCCGGATATTTTGGCCAATGCATGCATGACGGGGTTGTGGTCCATGAACGCTGTGAAATGGCGACCCTCTGAAGAAAACAAAAATGGAAGCCAGCCAGATAGAAACTGAGAAGATCACGGTCGTAAGTGTTGTACTTCCTTTCGTGGGGTACGAAGCTGCTGGCTGAAGAAGTAGAGCGGCTGCCACACGCCTCCCACTAACTGTTCGTGCTCAGCACCCGCAGCACAGTCTGAAGCATCAGTTGTAATGACTATGGGTGCATTGAGGAGTGGGTGCGCCAGTAGGCTCGCGATGGAAAGAACTCGTTTGGAATCATCAAATGCCCTGGTCATGTCCACTGACCAGTCAAGCATGTGATTAGGGGTACTCCATGCACACTATACAGGGGAGAACAATTTCAGCAGCTCGCGGAATGCTCTGCGAGCTCCATAGTATCCAAGACATCTTCGAGGAGCAGTGCGTCAGATAAGCAGCTTCCATAAGCAAGAACCGCACCACCCAGGGCATGCCCACTTCCCACTGTTATCATCAGGAAGAAGATTCAGAAGCCGGAAGACACACATTCAGTGATTCAGTAACAGCTTCTTCCCCTCTGCCATCGTATTTGTAAATGGACATTGAAGACATGAACATTACCTCATTATTTTTTATTTCTATTTTTTTTGCACTGCTTATCTTAATTTAAATATAAAATATAGCGATATATGCTTCCTGTGATTCAATTTTTTTTGTTTATTTATCTCGTATTGCATTGTACCGCTGCTGTATATTTAACAAATTTCATGACATATGCCAGTGAGATTAGACCTGATTCTGATAAATACACCATGCCTCAAAACTTCTGTAATATTTTTAGTATTAGTAGTGGCTACTTTTGATGGGAGAGGTTTCGTAGCTTCTGCAAGATGTGATGGCCGAGAAAGTCAATTGTTGACAGCCCAAAATGTCATTTAGCAAGGTTAATAGTCATCCCGTGTTGGCTTCAGCGCTTGAAAAATGCGCGGAGATGAGGTACATGCTAGGTTTTGGATGCAATGGTGACAAGCAAGAAAAATTAAATCTTTTTAACACAGAGTCTATCAGCCGTTGGAATATCTATGCTTCAGACCAAATGGCATCACAGCCGTTTTGGGAATAACTTCTGAGAACACAGACATCGGATGGTAGCCCCCAACTAGATTGACCTTGGAAACATTAATATCTAGGCCAAATGAGCCAGAAAGTTTTGGATTTGTAGAACCGGGTAACAATAACGGGGTGGGGGGGTTGTGCGAGGAGGTGGAGGCCTCACTAAGGTGTCGATTACCGCCACTTGGGCGACAACCACCATCGGACTTAGGGACCATATGGAAGGGTGAAGCCCAGGGGCTATTCGACCAGCATACATTGGTGAGTCTTTCCATGTTGGCCTTCATGATTGCCAGCTCTTCTGGGTGCAGTCTATGCGTGCGGGCATGGATTGGCAGGCCAGTTTTAGAAATGTGGTGCTCTGCCCTATGTTTTGTGGCTGTAGTGGAGAATGTGGGCTTGGTGAGGTTTGGGAATTCGTCCAGTAGTCGAGTAAAATCACATGCAATGGTGCATACACTTGACAGAGTCATTGTGAAGAACTTACTCGGGGAGCGGGGTAACGACCCAAGGTCCTTGACATCCAGAAACCGGCAGTTTGTAAGATCGACTAACAGTCCTTGGCAGACAGGAAATCTGCTCTGAGCAGAGGTGTAGCCACTTTAGCCACGACGAATTCCCATGTGTGGCGACCCCCACTGAAGCAGAAGGTCACCCGTAAGTCTGGATCCTGCGGCCTCCAGCGAGGTTTCGTCGTTCTTTGCCTTCTCATCAATAGGCGATGCTGCATCTCACTCCCTTGTGCACCCGTCTCACACAAGAAACGTCGCCCCGAAAGGGCGCTCGTAATGAACAGTACACGACCCTGGCAGCCGGTGCTCAGAGCTCTGATGCCCAGACGTACTGGCACTGTCGAAGCTGCAAGGTGGTAGCGCTTGTCCCAAAGTGACCGTGGTAAATACACAGGCCCGGCGTCGTCAGCTTCACAGTCGCAGACGTTCTCATGTTGGTGGCCTTGCTGACTGGGCTTATTGAGGTAGAGGAAGGAGGCACCACTGCCTGGCTGAGTGTAAAGCAAGGATGGTGCTTTCCCAGCAGAGACAGCATGTTGTCAGTTAGCTCCGAGGCTGACCAAGGAGAGCAACTGTTTGGCGTGCTCGGACTCCGATTGTCCAAATGTCCGCACAATGCGAGTTTTCGACGATCGGTATTTATCATGTTCAGGCGGGTATTCTAGTAGACTCGCCTCTCTAGCAGCAGTGGATTTGCTGAGCGACGCTACCACGTTGAAATTTTTGGCGCTGTCGGCGGAGCTTTCTTGCAGCGCGAACTAGGCCTCGGTTTGTGCAGACCAAGCAACGGCATTTTGTTGCCAAACTGCCGGCAGTTTGAAAGCGATTGCATTAGCCGACATGTTCAATAAACCTGGAATCGTTCTCGAGCATCGGGGTCACCAATGTAGGTTTTCGCAAATAAAAACAACGAAAGCGTTTTATGTTTATCAAATACAGTAACCACTCATTCACTCCAAACACTGAACACAAAGCGCGGTAAAAGCACGTTACATAATTATGTCAGTTTACAGACAAAGGTGTGAAAAGCAAAAAAAAAACAAAACATCGAGTCCACAACAGTTCTTTGGTGAAAATGCGTTGTTAACACGAGAGGTCAGAGGAGAATGGCTGGACTGGTTCGGGCTGACAGGACGTCCACGGTAACTCAAATAAACATGCATTACTACAAATGGTGTGCAGAAATGCAGCACTGAATGTACATGTCAAGTCTTGGAGTGGATGGGCTACCACAGCAGAAGACCATGAACATACACTCAGTGGCCGCTTGTATTAGGTACAGGAAATACTTAATAAAGTGGTCACAGAGTGCTATATTTTGTTCTGAATCACTGCCTTTCCGATTAAAACACTTTGTCTTTTGTGTCAGTAGCTGAATATTGACTCATTTTACATCCAGACCTACATCTGTCATTCACAGAGTGGGAAGACAATTGAGGCCCATAAAGGGATTTATGAGATCAAATCACAAGAATAACTAGAAACCAGAGTGCAGTGGGAGGTTGCAAAGCAGAGGATGTTCCACTGGTTTGACTGCTCACCTCACCCACTTCACTGTTCACGCTGTTTAACACTTAAGTAAACTTGTAATTTAATGCCTAATCATTTTCTGCCTAGACAGTCTACATTCCTCCATTCTCTGCACATTCATGTGCCTGTCTAATTGACTCTTACCTCCACCACCCTGTCAAACAATACAGGCACCCACCACTCTCTGTGTAAAATACTTCTCCTTTAAACTTTCTCATCTCATATTAACCCTGAAAGAAAGCTACAAACGATATTTATACTCTCATAAACATACAGACTTCTATCAGGTCTCCTCTCAGCCTCCACCAGTCTAGCTTGTCCAACCACTCCTTATAGATCATGCCCTCTAATCCGGGCAGCATCCTGGGGAACCTGTTCTGCACCCTCCCTGAAGCAGCAGGAGATTAGGGAAAAATTTATAATATTTTGAGAGGCATAGAGAGGGTAATTGGTTTGAGTTTAAATGACTGATCCCAGAGGGCCTGAATTTACAGAGGGAGGAGGAAGGTTCGAAAAAGATATGCAGGGTTGGTGATGGAGGTGGATACGATAGAGGTGTTTAAGAGTTTATTAAATAGGCACAGAAGTGTGCGGGGAATGGACAGTTTGGAAAAAAAAGAGATGTAGTTCAATTTGGAATTGTATTTGACACAGCTATCATGGGCTAAAGCGCCAAGTTCCTGTGCTGGAATTTTCTACCTTCAATGTCTAATGTTATA
Organism: Mobula birostris; assembly: GCF_030028105.1. NCBI lineage: Eukaryota > Metazoa > Chordata > Chondrichthyes > Myliobatiformes > Myliobatidae > Mobula > Mobula birostris. The sequence goes on along the minus strand of NC_092377.1, from coordinate 129,731,087 downwards.
TGTTGTATTACAGTGTTTACATCCACATCCGTTTGCAAATTGTGACTGTAATTTGTGATCATATTGGGATTAGGATTGTTTTATTATTGTCACAGTGAAAAACACAGTTTTAAATGCTATTCATACAGATAAATTCACCTTATAGTTAACGGCTAATCGGGATAACCCTGGGAATTATAGACTAGTTAGTCTTACATCAGTCATGGAAAATTATTGGTGAGTATGCTCAGACAGAGAATTTATGAGTATAGTCTGATTAGAGATAATCAACGTGGCTTTGTGAAATGGCAGGTTGTGCCTCACGAACTAGTCTGACTTTTTCGAGGAATTGAGAAAATATTTTGACGAAGCCAGAGCAGTGGATGCAAATGGATTTTAGTAAGCTGTTCGACATCATTCCCCATTGGAAACTAATTCAGAAAGTCAGGAGGTGTGAGACAGGGGAACTTCAATGTGTGGAATCAGAATTGGCTTGCCCACTGAAGGTAGATGAGGTAGCAGATGGAGCGTTTTCTGTCTTGAGTTCGGTGATCAGTGGTGTCCCGGAAAACTCTGTTCTTCACTGTGAGGGTCATGTTTTTTGACTTCTGCAGTGCGTTCAACACCATCCGCCCTGCTCTGCCGGGAGAGAAGCTGACAGTGATGCAGGTGGATGCTTCCCTGGTATCATGGATTCTTGATTACCTGACTGGCAGACCACAGTACGTGTGCTTGCAACACTGTGTGTCCGACAGAGTGATCAGCAGCACTGGGGCTCCACAGGGACTGTCCTGTCTCCCTTTCTCTTCACCATTTACACCTCGGACTTCAACTACTGCACAGAGTCTTGTCATCTTCAGAAGTTTTTGGATGACTCTGCCATAGTTGGATGCATCAGCAAGGGAGATAAGGCTGAGTACAGGGCTACGGTAGGAAAATTTGTCACATGGGGTGAGCAGAATTATCTGCAGCTTAATGTGAAAAAGACTAAGGAGCTGGTGGTAGACCTGAGGAGAGCTAAGGTACCGGTGACCCCTGTTTCCATCCAGGGGGTCAGTGTGGACATGGTGGAGGATTACAAATACCTGGGGATACGAATTGACAATAAACTGGACTGGTCAAAGAACACTGAGGCTGTCTACAAGAAGGGTCAGAGCCGTCTCTATTTCCTGAGGAGACTGAGGTCCTTTAACATCTGCCGGACGATGCTGAGGATGTTCTACGAGTCTGTGGTGGCCAGTGCTATCATGTTTGTTGTTGTGTGCTGGGGCAGCAGGCTGAGGGTAGCAGACACCAACAGAATCAACAAACTCATTCGGAAGGCCAGTGACGTTGTGGGGATGGAACTGGACTCTCTCACGGTGGTGTCTGAAAAGAGGATGCTGTCTAAGTTGCATGCCATCTTGGTCAATGTCTCCCATCCACTACATAATGTACTGAGTGGGCACAGGAGTACATTCAGCCAGAGACTCATTCCACCGAGATGCAACACAGAGCGTCATAGGAAGTCATTCCTGCCTGTGGTCATCAAACTTTACAACTCCTCCCTTGGAGGGTCAGACACCCTGAGCCAATAGGCTGGTCCTGGACTTATTTCATAATTTACTGGAATAATTTACATATTACTATTTAACTATTTATGGTTCTATTACTATTTATTATTTATGGTGCAACTGTAATGAAAACCAATTTCCCCCGGGATCAATAAAGTATGACTATGACTATGACTATTGTTATAAATGACTTGGATAAGGAAATGGGAGGCTAGGTTAATAAATTTCCAGATGACACAAAGGTTGGTAGTGTCATCAGAGCGTAGAAGGCTGCTGTAGGTTACAACAGGACATTGATAGGATGCAGAGCTGGGCTGAGATGTGGCAGATGGAGTTTAATCTGGTGAAGTGCGAAGTGATTTACTTTGGAATGTCAAACTTGAAGATAGACAAAAAGATTAATGGTGAAATTCTTCTCAATGTGGAGGAGCAGATGGAATTTGGGGTCCAAGTCCATAGATCCCTCAAAGTTGTCTTGCAGGCTGAGAAGGTGGTTAAGAGAGCACATAGTGTATTGGTCAAGGTATGTCAAAGTATATATATGTCACCATATACAACCCTGAGATTCATTTTCCTGCAGGCATACTCAGCAAATCTATAGAGGATCAATGAAAAAAAACTAGATTGCAGGAGACATCAAACAGTGCAAATGCAAATATAAATAAATAGCAATGAACAATGAGTACATGAAATAACAAGATAAAGAGTCCTTAAAGTGAGATCATTGGTTGTGGGAACATCTCAATGGATTGATAAGTGAGTGTGGTTAATCCCTTTGTTTAAGAACCTGATAGTTTTGGGGTAGTACCTGTTCTTGAACCTGGTGATGTGAGTCTGGAGGCTCTTGTACCCTTTACCTGATGGCAGCAGTGAGAAACGAGCGTGGGTGCTGAGAATTTCTGCTGATGGATGCTGCTTTCCTACGACAGCATTTCATGTAAATTTGCACAATAGTTGGGAGGGTTTTAGCCATGATGTATTCTGCCGGATCCAGTACCTTTTGTACAATTTTCCATTCAACACTTCGCTGTTTCCATACGAGGCCATGATGCATCCAGTCAATACACTCTCTCCTACACATCTAAGGAGGTTTGTTATGCCAAGCCTCTGAACGCTCTTAAGGAAGTAGAGGTGCTGCCGTGCTTTCTTCATAACTGCACTTACATGCTGGGTGCAGGACAGGTTCTCTGAAAGAGTCACACCCAGGAATTTAAAGTTGCTAACCTTCCCTACCTCTGATCCTTTAATCAGGACTGCCTCCTGGGCCTCTGTTTCTGTCTCCTGAAGTCTACAATCAGTTCCTTTGTCTTGCTGACATTGAGTAAGAGGTTCTTACAACAGCACTCAGCCAAATTTTCAACATCCCTCCTGTATGCTTATCCATCACCACCTTTGATTTGGTCCACAACAGTGGGGTCATCAGCAAACTTGTTTATATTATTAGAGCTGTGCTTAGTCACACGGTCATTGGTGTAATGCAAGTAGAGCAGGGCCTTCTACCTTTTGCACAAAGCCCTGTGGTGCACCTGTGCTGATAGAGATCATGGAGGAGATGTTCCTGCCAATCTGAACTAACTGATATCTGCGAGTGAGAAAATCCAGGATCCAATTGCACAAGGAGCTACTGAAGACAAGGTCTTGGGGCTTATTAATTAGTTTTGAAGGGTTGGTAATATTAAATGCTGAGCTGTAATTGATGAAGACAATCCTGATGTATGTATCTTTGCTGTCCAAATGTTCCAAGGTTGACTGAAGAGCCAATGAAATGGCATTCTCTGTGGACCTGTTGCTCTGGGAGGCAAATGGGAATGGAGCAAGAGGTCAGGCAAGAGTTGATATGCTCCATCACCAGCTTCGCAGAACACGTCATCACTGTGGATGTAAGTGCAACCGGGCGATAGTCATTGAGGCAGGTCACCACGATCTTCTTGGGCACTGATATACTTGAAGCCTGCTTGAATCAAGTGGGTACCTCACATTGCCAAGCGAGAGTTTAAAGTTCTCAGTGAACACTCCAGCCCGTTGGTCAGCACAGATCTTTAGAGCATGACCAGGTACCGCGTCCGGTCCGAATACTTTCCTTAGATTCACTCTCCTAAGCTTCAGATCATAGGATCACCGGGACATGTGGGGGTCTGCAATAGTTCCCCCATGTACGGACAGTCAAAGGAAGCATAGAAGGCATTGAACTCAGCTGGGAGTGAAGCTCTGTTGTCTCCTGCTTGATTTAACTTAGCAGAGGTGGTAACATTCAAACCCTGCCAAAGTTTTCAAGCATCCCTCGTTGATTCCAGTTTGGTGCGCCCATGAGATGGCTTTACAGAGCCATCCGCTTCACCCTTGAGGTGGCTTTACAGAAATCACACCTGCACCTCCTTACAAACAAGAGAAAATCTGCAGATGCTGGAAATCTGAGCAACACACACAAAATGATGGAGGAACTCAGCAGGTCAGGCAGCATCAATGGAAAAGAGTACAGACGACGTTTCGGGTTGGTGTGTGGGTCTATGACCCTGTGTGTCGGGGGGTTTGGAGTTATATTTAAGCTTCTGCCTTAGGTCGGTTGGGAGAGGATCGCTGTCAACATTTTAAGATCTGTAAGATGGTGGAAAAACTCAAAAGGGCAGTCAGCATCCGTGGAGGGTAGAAACCAGTTCAACACCCTTCCTTAGACCTAGGAAAAACTGTAACAAGCTTTTTATTGAAGTTGTAAAGAGAGTGATGGATTTAAGTTCAGGAGATAGTGCGGGTGGAAGAGATAAAAGCGAACTGTACACATCAACCCCCACCCCCGACCCCGACAATCCTTATTTCCTTAATCCTTTCTTATTTTTTTCTTTTATCCCAATCACTCGAAACTATATAGGTCAGTGAGCCATTACAGGTACCAGCATACACAGTCACATGACGGAAATTTACCAGAAGTGTGGGGAAAACCCCAACGAAATTGAATCCTTCCGTGCTGCACCCTGACCATCAGCACTTTGCTTACCCAATCCGTGGGTATCGCCGGAGGGAATAGCACGGGGAGATGACAGCGCATCGCGCCGCTATTTGAGGCTGCGAGGGACGAAATTCTCAAACGATCCTCGAGCGCCCTGGAGGTGACGCGCATCAGGTGAGTGAGTGGTAAAAAACTCGAGACAGGGGATTTTTAAGGGAAGGGGTTTATTGCACCGGGAGGAGTGGGCAGGTAAAATCAAGGGTCCAGGAAGACGCTGCGGTTTAAGTGTACGCCCCGAACTGAACGAACTTCACTTACTGGCCAGGGATACTCCGAAAACCGTTCCCGATCACTCAACCTCTCCCACACAAAAGGGTCGAGAACGGCAGCGTGGTGTGGCGGGTTGAGACGGTGTCTCCCTGCGTCAGAAGTCAATGGTAGCTCAAATACAGGTCAACAAAAGGCATAGACTGATGGGCCAAATGGCATTTGTCCGAGCTGAGTGTAATGCTACGCCACCAACCACGGGCTATTCCTCAGCCCCGACAGCTCCGGAGGAATCCCTTTCCGACACGGACTGTGACGGTTTGAGAGTGGAGACGGCTGACACCCACCACCCCACCCTCCCCACTCCACTTCATCAGTGTGCGGGGAGAGAGGGGCCAGCCGACGGAAATAAATAGATTAAAGAGCTGTTGCGGAAGAGTAGTTTGAGGTGTCTGTGATTTAAATAAGTTAGGTACAACCTCGACCATCTTGAACATAAAAAATGCAGAATAGGAGAAGGAACAATGTCTATGCCGAACACAATACTAAATGAGGTCATTTTTAATGCCCGCATGTGATCCATATTTCTCCATTTCCCCCACATCCGCGTGCCTGCCGGAAGGCCTCTTAAATACCTCTCTCATATCTGCCTCACCACCACCCGGGCAACGTATTATAGGCACCCACCAAGCTAGGATTGAACAGTTGATAGAGAAAAAGAAATAAATTTTGGCATCACATGGGCCACAGCATTGCAGGTCTTTCCATTGGCAACGTGGAACAGTCCATATTCCAAGCCTACAACAGCATCGCTCCCCAACTCTTCATACGCTACACTGATGACTGCATTGGTCCTGCTTCCTGCACCCATGCTGAGCTCATCAACTTAATCAACTTTGCCTCCAACTTCCACCCTGTCCTCAAATGTCCCTGGTCCAATTCTGACACCACCCCCCTTTTCTCAATCGCTAGATCTGGAATCAGCTTATCTACTGATGTCTATTACAAAACCCACTGACTCTCATAGCTACCTGAACTACACCCCCGCCCCTTCTCACCCTGTCACTTGTGCAATCTCCAGTTCCTTCACTCCGTTTCTCCATTTCCGACTGAACTGCCCTCAGAGTGAGGCTTTTTAATCCAGAACAACTGAGATGTCGTACTTCTTTAAAGAAAGGGACTTACCTTTCTCCTCCATCAATGCTGCCCTCACCCTAATCTTTTCCATGTTTTGCATATTTGCCCACACCCCATCCTCCTGCCGCCACACCAGGGAGAAGATTTCTCTTGTCCTTACCTACCAACCCACTAGACTCTGCATCCAGCAGATAATTCTCCACAACTTCCTTCATCTCAATGGGATCTCACAACCAAACACAACTCCCCCTCCCCACTTTCTGCTTTCCACAGTTATTGTCCCCTACACAACACCCTGGTCCACTTGTCCCTCCCACTGATCTCCTTTCTGCAACATATGCTAGCAAGCAGAACAAGTGTCTTACCTGCCCTTACACCTCCTCCATCAGTACCACTGAGGGCCAAAACAATCCTTCCAGTGTGGCAACACTTCACCTGCACGTCTGTTGGGGTCACCTACTGTGCCCGGTGCTCCTGATGTGGCCTCCTATATAACACTGACACATGAAGTAGATTGGGAGACCGTCTCTCCGAGGACTTTTGCTCCATCTGCAGCAAACAGCAGGGTTTCCCAGTGGCCAACTCTTTCAATTCTACTTCCCATCCCCATAGGAACATGTCAGTCCATGGCCTACTCTCCTGCTGTGATGAGGCCACACTCAGGTTGAATGAGAAACAACTTGTATTCCATCTGGGTAGCCTCCAACCTGATGGCATGAACATCTATTATTGAAATTCCGGTAACTATACCCCCCACCAACCCCTGTTTCTCCATTCCCTATTCCTATTTACCTGTCTCACCTTATCCCCGTACCTTTACTTCACCTACTGCACCCTCCCCGTTTCACCTATCACCTGCCACATCGCATTTCCTCCTGCACTCCCCCCAACCTTCTTACTCTGATTTCTCTTCTCTTCCTGCTTTCCTGTCCTGATGAAGGTATCAGTCCAAAACATCGATAGTTTACTCTTTCCCATAGATGCTGCCTTACCTGCTGAACTCCTCCAGCATTTTGGTGTGATGCTTAAGTTTGAATATAAATCCAATTGGCAGCATTTTTACAATGGGTGATTTTTTTTTGAAAGCAGTTTTTGAGGCAGCTGCAATAACAACATTTAAAAGGCACTTTGATATGTGCAAGGATGGGAGAGGTTTAAAAGGATATAGGTCAATTATGGCCAATTAGAGCTAGCTTCAATGGGAATTTCGGTTTACAGTGCCCCCTCTATCTGGGGGTCTACCAGCGGCCTGAGATGGCAACATGTCCACAAACTCAGCAGTATCAGCAGGCAGGAGCCCCCATCCATGTAGGATACTGTTCATTGCTTGCTTAGTTATGTTATTTCTTTTCTTTTTGCATTTGCACGGTTTGCTGTCTCCTATAATTTAGTTGAATGTCCTCTTAGGCCTTTTTTCATTGATGCTGTTACAATTACTATCCTACAGATTTGTTGAGTATGCCCACAAGAAAATGAATTTCACGGTTAATATAGTGATACATATGTATTTGGATTAAAATTTACTTTGACCTTTGAATGTGTTACTGCTGGAGTAGATCTCTGATGATAAGCCATCTATTGATATCCATGCTGTTGTATTGATCAGTTACTACAGGTCCCACCGCTTGCCTTTGTAGTGGTACTACACCACCACGTGCAGGCTATCCCCAAACTCTATCAGCTCTATGGAAATCTCTTTCCTACATGGACTGTGGTGGTGTGAGGATCCAGGCAGCTGACTCCGCCATCTCCAATGGGCATGGTGAGAAGGGCAATAGGTTCTTGCAAAACGCCAGAAGTGAATATATTAAATATATATTGCAGAAGAGTAGTTTGAGATCTCTGTGATTTAAACAAGGTAGCTAGAACTTCGAACATCTCAAAATAAATAAATAAACATATAGAACATAGAACATAGAATAGTACAGCACAGTACAGGCCCTTCGGCCCACAATGTTGTGCCGACCCTCAAACCCTGCCTCCCATATAAGCCCCCAACTTAAATTCCTCCATATAACTGTCGAGTAGTCTCTTAAACTTCACTAGTGTATCTGCCTCAACCACTGACTCAGGCAGTGCATTCCACGCACCAAACACTCTCTGAGTAAAAACCTTCCTCTAATATCCCCCTTGAACTTTCCACCCCTAACATTAAAGCCATGTCCTGTTGTATTGAGCAGTGGTGCCCTGGGAAAGAGGTGCTAGATATCCACTCTATCTATTCCTCTTATTATCTTGTACAACTCTATCATGTCTCCTCTCATCCTCCCCCTCTCCAAAGAGTAAAGCCCTAGCTCCCTTAATCTCTGATCATAATGCATACTCAATAAACCAGGCAGCATCCTGGTAAATCTCCTCTGTACCCTTTCCAATGCTTCTACATCCTTCCTATAGTGAGGCGACCAGAAATGGACACAGTACTCCAAGTATGGCCTAAACAGAGTTTTACAGAGCTGCATCATTACATCGTGACTCTTAAACTCTATCCCACGACTTATGAAAGCTAACACCCCATACACTTTTTTAACTACCCTATCCACCTGTGAGGCAACTTTCAGAGATCTGTGGACATGTACCCTCAGATCGCTCTGCTCCTCCACACTACCAAGTATCCTGCCATTTACTTTGTACTCTGTCTTGGAGTTTGTCCTTCCAAAGTGTACCACCTCACACTTCTCCGGGTTGAACTCCATCTGCCACTTCTCAGCCCACTTCTGCATCCTATCAATGTCTCTCTGCAATCTTTGACAATCCTCTACACTATCTACAACACCACCAACCTTTGGTCGTCTGCAAACTTGCCAACCCACCCTTCTACCCCAACATCCAGGTCGTTAATAAAAATCACGAAAAATAGAGGTCTTAGAACAGATCCTTGTGGGACACCACTAGTCAGAATCCTCCAATCTGAATGTACTCCCTCCACCACCACCCTCTGCCTTCTGCAGACAAGCCAATTCTGAATCCACCTGGCCAAACTTCCCTGGATCCCATGCCTTCTGACTTTCTGAATAAGCCTACCGTGTGGAACCTTGTCAAATGCTTTACTAAAATCCATATAGATCACATCCACTGCACTACCCTCATCTATATGCCTGGTCACCTCCTCAAAGAACTCTATCAGGCTTGTTAGACACGATCTGTCCTTCACAAAGCCATGCTGACTGTCCCTGATCAGACCATGATTCTCTGAATGCCCATAGATCCTATCTCTAAGAATTTTTTCCAACAGCTTTCCCACCACAGACGTAAGGCTCACTGGTCTATAATTACCCGGACTATCCCTATTACCTTTTTTCAACAAGGGGACAACATTCGCCTCCCTCCAATCCTCTGGTACCATTCCTGTGGACAACAAGGACATAAAGATCCTAGCCAGAGGCTCAGCAATCTCTTTCCTTGCCTCGTGGAGCAGCCTGGGGAATATTCCGTCAGGCCCCGGGGACTTATCTGTCCTAATGTATTTTAACAACTCCAACACCTTGCCTCCCTTAATATCAACATGCTCCAGAACATCAACCTCATTCATATTGCCTCATATTGTCCTAAACGCAGCCCAAGTACAGGCCTTTCAGCCAACAATGTCTGTGCCATCCATGTCAGCCTCCAAGAGACAGGGAAATGAGTATGAATGCTGGGAGATCATGTTGTGATTCTGCAGAACGCTGTGTGTGTCAACACTTGGAGTATGCTGTTCAAATTTTGGCATCCTGCTGAGGAATGATGTGGAAGGGAAGGGTTAAAATAATCGTACATAGATTAAAATATCAACACACAAGGGTGTATATACTGTAGTGTAATGCTACATTCCAGGATTCAAGATTGATTACTGGCATTTCCAGTACACAGGTGTAAAGGAGAATGAAAGAATGTTTCTCCAGAACTGCAGCATGAAAATAGCACAATCAGCTAACAAAGACAATAATGAAAGAGCAGTAAATATGAATACATAAGATAGTTTATCAGCATAGATACATAATGCCCGGCATGGGATTGTCTGTACATAGAGTGACTCTGACAGTAAATGACAAAGTAGTGATGGTAAGGTGGGAGTGTTGATCAGTCTTACTGCTTGGGGAAAGTAACTATGTTATTAAACTAGAAATAATGCAGAAAATGTTCTCGGGGATGTCGCCAGGACAATAGGAGCCGAGTTATAGGGAAAGTGTGGAAAGGCCAGGATTTTATCCTTTAGCGCATAGGACATTGAGAGGTGATTGGATCGAGATGTAGAAAATCGTGCAGGGCTGACATAGGGTGAATGCACACAGTCCTTTCCCCAGTGTTGGGGAATCAAAAACCAGACGGCACAGTTCAAGATGAGAAGGGAAAGATTTAGTAGGACCCACTAAGAAGCACCTGGCCATTGTCTCCTGTACTATCACTTAACTTAATAACTCTCGGGATCTCCTTTCTGCTGTCACCAACTGCATAGTTTCCTTAACCTGCACCTCCCATTTCCACATCCTACCCAAGATGCCTGAACCTATTTGTTTCAGTAAACCCATTGTTTCTGCCTGCTCCTGCTCCACCGAACTTGCGTCTGCATACCTAATACCTTGACTCTGTTTTATCAACCCTGCTTCAGTCCCTTCCTACCTATATGCAAGACACTTCACACATTCTTGATCTTTACAATGACTATAGGTCCCCTGGCCCTGATCATCTCATTTTCACTATTCATGCCCAGTCCTTATATGCCTCTGTCACCCATCAGAGGTCCTAAATGTGCTCCACTTATTTTTGGACAACAGACCAAAACCAGATTCCCTCCACCACCACTCTCCTCCACCTGGTGGAATTAGTCCTCACCCTCCATAATTTCTCCTTTGGCTCACCTCACTTCCTTCAATGGTGTAGGCATGGGCACGCACATGGGCCCCAGCATTGCAGGTCTTTTCATCGGATACCAGAGCGCCAGAGCAGATAGTGGAGCGGGGGTGAAAATAAATGATGTTAAAAGTTCATGCAAAGTTACAAACAGAAGAGTCGTGTGTGGTGGTAATAATCTTCTGAGTTGTGTCTATTTCAATGCAAGGAGTATTGTGGGGAAGGCTGACGAGCTGAGGGCGTGGATTGACACATGGAATTAAGACAATATAGCCATTAGTGAAACTTGGCTACAGGAGGGGCAGGACTGGCAGCTTTATGTTCCAGGGTTCCGATGTTTCAGACGTGATAGAGGCAGAGGAATGAAGGGTGGGGGGGGGGGGCGGGCGGTGTGGCATTGCTAATCAGGGAAAATATTACATCAGTGCTCAGGCAGGGCAGATTAGAGGGCTTGTCTACTGAGGCCTTATGGATGGAGCTGAGAAACAGGAAAGGTATGACCACATTAATGGGGTTGTATTATAGACCACCCAATAGTCAGTCAGAATTGGAGGAGTAAATCTGCAGAGAGATAGCAGACAACTGCAGGGAACATAAAGTTGTGATAGTAGGGGATTTTAATTTTCCACATATTGATTTGGACTCCCATACTTTTAAAGGTCTAGATGGGTTAGAGTTTGTAAAATGTGTTCAGGAAAGTTTTCTAAATCAATGTATAGAGGGACCAACTACAGAGGATGCAATATTGGATCTCCTATTGGGAAACGAGTTAGGACAGGTGACAGAAGTGTGTGTAGGGGAACACTTTGGTCCCAGTGATCATAACACCATTAGTTTCAACTTAATCGTGGATAAAGATAGATTTGGTCCTCAGGTTGAGGTTCTAAACTGGTGGAAAAAGGCCAAATCTGAAGAAATGAGAAAGGCTCTCAAAAGTGTGGATTGGGACAGGTTGTACTCTGGCAAGAGTGTGATTGGTAAGTTGGAGGCATTCAAAGGAGAAATTTTCAGAGTGCAGAGTTTGTATGTTCCTTTCAGGATTAAAGGCAAAGTGAATAAGAATAAAGAACCTTGGTTCTCAAGAGATATTGGAACTCTGATAAAGGAGAAGAGCGAGCTGTATGACAGGTATAGGAAGCAGGGAGCAAATAAGGTGCTTGAGGTGTATAAAATGCGCAAAAAAGTACTTAAGAAACAAATGAGGAGGGCTAAAGAAGACATGAGGTTGCTTTGGCAGTCAAGGTGAAAGATATTCTAAATAGCTTCTGCAGGTATATTAAGAGCAAAAGGATAGTAAGGGATAAAATTTGTCCTCTTGAAGATCAGAGTCGTTGGCTATGTATGAAACCAAAAGAAATGGGGAGATCTTAAATGTTTTGTTTTTCTGCGTCTGTATTTACTCAGGAAACTGGCATAGAGTCAATGGAAGTAAGGCAAGCAAGTAGTGAGGTTATGGAAGCGATACAAATTGAAAAAGAGGAGGTTCTTGCTATCTTGAGGCAAATCAGAGTAGATAAATCCCCAGGACCTGGCAGGGTATTCCCTCAGACCTTAAAGGAGACTAGTGTTGAAATTGCAGGGGACCTGGCAGATACATTTAAAATGTCGGTATCTGCGGGTGAGGTGCCGGAGGATAGCTCATCTTGTTCCGTTGTTTAAAAAAGGCTCTAAAAGTAATCCGGGAAATTATAGGCTGGTAAATTTGACATTGGTATTTTGTAAATTATTGGAAGGAGTACTAAGGGATAGGATTTACAAGTATTTTGATAGACAGGGACTTATTAGAGAGTGTCAACATGGCTTTCTGCGTGCTAGGTCATGTTTAACAAATCCATTAGGGTTTTCCGATGAGGTTACAAGGAAAGTGGATGAAGGGAAGGCAGTGGATGTTGTCTACACGGACTTCAGTAAGGCCTTTGTCAAGGTCCCGTATGGGAGGTTAGTTAGGAAGATTCAGTCGCTAGCTATACATGGAGAGGTAGTAAATTGGATTAAGCATTGGCTCAATGGAAGAAGCCAGAGAGTGGTAGTGGAGGATTGCTTCTCTGAGTAGAGGCCTGTGACTACTAGTGTGCCACAGGGATCAGTGCTGGGTCCATTGTTATTTATCATCTATATCAATGATCTGGATGATAATGTGGTAAATTGGATCAGCAAATTTGCTGTTGATACAAAGATTGGAGGTGTAATGGACAGTGAGGGAGATTTTCAAAGCTTGCAGAGGAATTTGGACCAGCTGAAAAAATCGGCTGAAAAATGGCAGATGGAGTTTAATACAGACAAGTGTCAGGAATTGCACTTTGGAAGAACATACAAGGTAAACGGTAGGGCACTGAGGAGTGCAGTAAAACAGAGGGATTTGGGAATACAGATACAAAATTCCCTAAAAGTGGTGTCACAGATAGATAGGGATGTAAAGTGAGCGTTTGGTACATTGACCTTTATAAATCAAAGTATTGAGTATAAGAGTTGGAATGTTATAGTGATGTTGTATAAGAATTAGTGAGGCCGAATTTGGAGTATTGTGTGCAGTTTTGGTCACCAAATTACAGGAAGGATATTAATAAGGTTGAAAGAGTGCAGAAAAGGTTTACAAGAACGTTGCTGGGACATGAGAAACTGAGTTACAAAGAAAGGTTGAATAGGTTAGGACTTTATTCTCTGGAGTGTAGAAGAATAAGGGGAATTTTGATGGAGGTATATATAATTATAATGGGTATAGATAGAATGAATGCAAGCAGGCTTTTTCCACTGAGGCTAGGGGAGAAAAAAACAGTGGACTTGGGTTAAGGTTGAAGGGAGAAAAGTTTAAAGGGAACATTGGAGGGGGTGCTTCTTCACACAGAGAGTGGTGGGGGTCTGGAATGAGCTGCCAGATGAAGTGGTAAATGCGGGCTCATTTTTAACATTTAATAAAAACTTGCACAGGTACATGGATGAGAGGTGTATGGAGGGATATCGTCCAGGTGCGGGTCAGTGGGACTAGGCAGAAAAATGGTTTGGCACAGCCAAGAAGAGCCAAATGACCTGTTCTCTGCTATAATATTCTATGGTTCTATGGTTGTTCTATGGATACATGGAAAAGTCCAAATTTCAAACCTACACCAGAACCACTTTCCAACTCTTCCTGCGCTATATTGATAACTGCATTGGTGCTGTGTCCTGCACCTACACTGAACTTTGAGTCCAACATCCACCCTGCCCTCAGATATACTTGGTCCATTTCAACACTTCCTTCCTTTTTCTTGATCTCTCTGACTCCATCTCAAGAGACAGCTTATCTACTAATATCTTTTATAAACCCACTGATACTCACAGTTACCTGGACAATACATCTTCCACGCCCACCCCCCCCCCCCCGTCACACGTACAAATGCCAGTTCCTTCACTCAATCCCTCCGTTTCTGACAGAACTGCCCTCAGAGTGAGGCTTTTCATTCCAGAACAACTGAGATGTCTTACTTCTTTAGAGAAAGGGGCTTGGCTTTCTCCTCCATCAATGCTGCCCTCACCTTCAGCTCTTCCAGTTTTTGCACATCTGCCCGTCCTCCTGTCGCCACACCAGGGAGAGGATTCCAAGCAGAACAAGTGCCTTACCTGCCCTTACACCTCCTCCCTCACTCCGATTTGTGGCCAAAACAATCCTTCCAGTGTGGCAACACTTCCCCTGCATGCCTGTTGGTGTCACCTACAGTGTCCGGTGCTCCTGGTGTGGCCGCCTGTAAATCGTTGAGGCCTGATGTAGGTTGAGAGACAGCCTCTCTGAGGACCTTTGTTCCATCCGCGTCGAGTTTCCCCGTGGCCACCTCTTTCAATTAAATTTCCCATCCATACCAACATGTCAGTCCATGGACTCCTCTACTGCTGTGGTGATGTCACACTCAGGTTGAATGAGCAGCACCTTGTATTCCTTCTGGGTGGCTTCCAACCTGATGGCATGAACATTGATTTCTTCAACTTCCAGTAATTATCCCCCCACTCCCTCCTTCCTCTCCTAATTCCTATTTCCCTGTCTCACCTTATCGCCATACATGCCCAACACCTCTTTCTGGAGCCTCTGTCCCTTTCCTTTCTTCCATGATTTTCTGTCCTCTCCTATCAGATTTCCACTTCTCTAGCCTTTTGTCTTATTCACCAATCAATTTCTAAGCTCTTTACTTCACTGACTTCTCCTCTTCCAATTTCAGCTATCACCTCTCACCTTTTCCTCCCCCCCCCCAGCTTGTTACTCTGACTTCTCTTCTTCCTTTCCAGCCCTGATGAAGGTATCAGTCCAAAACACCTATAGTTTGCTCTTTCCCATAGATGCTGCCTTACCTGCTGAGTTCCTCCAGCATTTTGACGTGATGCTTTAGATTGAATATAAACCTGATGGGCAACAATTTTACAAAGGGTGGTATGTTTATTGAAAGAACTGGTTGAGGCAGCTGCAATAACAACATTTAAAAGGCACTTTGATAGGTACAAGGATGGGAAAGATTTAAAAGGATATAGGTCAATGTGGCCAAGCAGAGCTAGCTTCGATGAGAATTTTGGTTTGCAGTGCACCATGTGACCCCTCTATCTGGGGGTCTACCAGCGGCCTGAGATCGCAACCTGTCCACAAATGCAGCAAGAAAAAGAGGCAGGACCCCCACCCTCGCAGGATACTGTTCCGGGATGGTCTCAATAGTCATTGCTTACTTATTTATGTTATTTTTTTCTTTTTGAACTTGCATAGTTTGTTGTTTTCTACAATTTAGTTGAATGTCCTCGTTGAGCCTTCTTTCAGCGATCCTGTTATAGTTACTATTCTATAAATTTGCTGAGTATGCCCACGAGAAAATGAATTTCACATTTAGTGTGGTGACACATATGGATTAAAATTTACTTTGACCTTTGAATGTGTTACTGCTGGAGTAGGTTACTGATGATAAGCCATCTATTGATCTCCATGTTGTTGTATTGATCAGTTACTACAGATTCCACCGCTTGCCTTTGTAGTGGTACTACACCACCACGTGCAGGCTATCCCCAAACTCTATCAGCTCCGTGGGAATCCCTTTCCTGTATGGACTGTGGTGGTGTGAGGATCAATACAGCTGACCCACCATCTCCAGTGGGCATGGTGAGAGGGGCAATAGATTCTTGCAGAACGCCAGAAGTGAATATATTAAAGAGATATTGCGGACCCTAGTTTGAGATGTCTGTGATTTAAACAAGGTAGCTAGAACTTCGAACATCTCAAAATAAATAAACCTAGCACAAGAAGAGGCCTTTCAGCCCACAACGTCTGTGCTGGACACAGTACTAAATGAAGCCATTTTTAATGCCTGTATTTGATCTGTATCCCTCACATCCCCCACGCATTCACGTGTCTGTCTAAAGGCGTGTTAAACACCTCTCTCATGTCTGCCTCCACCACCACCCCTGGCAGCCCATTACAGGCACTGAACACATTCTGTGTTAAGAAAAAAAAGTACCCACCTCCACATTTTTAAGTTAGCCCTGTCACTTTAAAATTATGCCCAGCCTATTAGCTTGACATTTCCAGCCTTGGGTAAGAAGAGTTTCTGACGGTCTATGCCTCTCATAATCTTATCAACTAATATCATTTCTCCCCTCAGCTCATGCGGCTCCAAGGAAGGTTTGTCTAGAGTTTCAAGTTGAAGTCTATGATTGTCGGTGCACCTAGCCAGTGAGTAAACACCATGAACGTTAGCAGTTTGCAGCAGCAGTACAGTATATTACAAACATAACAAACATAAATCCTGATGGGCCGCAACTGACAGGCTTGTCATATCATGTGCGTTTGATGGCTCTGGGCCGGTGTTCATTAGAATTCAGAAGAATGAGGGGTGACTTCATTGAAATCTTTCGAATGATGAAAGGCCTTGATAGAATGGATGTGAAGGGTATTTCCTCTGGTAGGAGACTCTAAGGCCAGAGGACGCAGCCTTTTAGACATTCATTTAGAATGGAGAGGAGGAGGAATTTCTTTAGCAAGCTAGTAGGAATCTGTGGAATTCTCTGCCACAGGCAGCTGTGGAGGCAAAGACTTTATGCATACTTAAGGCAGAATTTGAGCGATTCTTGATTTGTTTGGGTATAAAAGGATATGGGGAGAAGGTAGGAGATTGGGGCTGTGAGGAAAGTTGCATGGGCCAAATGGTCTCATTTCGTTCCTATATCCTTTGGTTTTATTGTCCATAAATTAACATAAATTATTGTAAATTATCATAAAATGCATTAAAAAATAAACATAATGACGGCAGTGCAAGTTGATAGAGAAAAAGAAATTACGTTTCAGGCAATATTAGGGTTTGCAGGTTGGCTGGATTATCAAGAAAGGTTGAGAAGGCTAGGACTTTATTCCATTATATAGATAGTAAAAATATGGAATGCCAGGGCAATGAGTGTGAATATTGGGAGGTCACGGTGTGGTTGTACGGAATGCTGGTGAGTCGACACCTGGAGTACGCTGCTCAGATTTTGTCACCCTGCAAGGAATGATGTATGAGATTGATCTTAGATAGGTTAAATCATCCACTCACAAGAATGTATACTGTGCTGCAAGGTTACAATCCAGTTTCAGGATTCAAGATTGATTCCTGTCATTTCCAGTGCACAGGTGTAAAGGAGAATGAAAGAACGTTGCTTCGGATCTGCAGCACAAGAATGACACAATCAGCTAACAAACACAATAATAAAAGCAGATTAAATACAAATACATAAAATAGTTTATCTACATAGGTACATAATACTCGGCACAGGATTGTCTGTACACAGATTGACTCCGACAGTAAACGATAAAGTACTGGTGGTGGGGTGGGGGTGTTGAGCAGCCTTACTACTTGGGAAAGGTGACTATGTTATTAAACTAGAAATAATGCAAAACAGTTTCTCAAGGAAATTGCCAGGACATGAGGGGCTGAGTTACAGGGAGAATGTGGATAGGCTAGGACTTTACTCCTCAGATCACAGGACACTGAGAGGTGATCTTAGAGGATGTGGGGAATTATAAGGGGCAGAGACAGGGTGAATGCACACAGTCCTTTTCCCAGAGTTGTAGAATCAAGAATCAGAAGGAACTGGTTTCAGATGAGAGTGGAAAGATTTACTAGGAACCTGAAAAGCAACATTTTTACATAGGATGTTGTGATGTGAAAGGACGTGGTTGAGGCAGGTACAATAACAACGTTTAACAAGCACCTTGACAGGGACATTGATGAGAAAGGTTTAGAAGGGTATTGGCCAATATGGCCAGATAGAGATAGTTTCTATGGGAATCTCAGTCATCAGGAACACCATGTGCATCCTCTATCTTGGAGACCAACTGAGGCCTGAGAAAGTAATCTGTCTGCCAGCTCCACGGAATAAGAGGCATGAGTCCCCAGTCATGCAGGGCACTGTTCTGGAATACTCCCAATACTTCTTGCTCTTTCATTTATATTACTTTTTCTTCTTTTTGTATTTGCAGTTTGTTGTCTTATGCACTTTGATTGAACACTCCAGTTGGGTGGTCTTTCATTGATTCTGTTATAGTTACTATTCTATATATTTGCTGAGTATGCGCACGAGAAAATTTCATGGTTGATATGGTGATATGGGTGTATTTTGATGATAAAATTTACTTTGTACTTTGAACGTTGAATGTGTTGCTACTGGGGAAGAGCACTGGTGATAAATCAACTGTTGACCTCCACGTTATTGTATCAATCAGTTACTACAGTTCTTACTACTTGCCTTTATTGCAATAAGGTTTTAGTTGCTATTTAAATTGTACTTTTCTTGTCATTTTAAACTGGAATTGGAATTGGTTTGTTACTGTCACAAGTAACAAGGTACAGTGAAAAAATTGTTAGAATCAGAATCAGGTTTACTGTCACTGATACACATCATGAAATTTAGTGTTCTGCAGCAGCAGTACTGCACAATACATAATAAAACTATAAGCTACAAAAATAAATAGTGCAAAAGTGAATAGTAAGGCAGTGTTCATGGTTTCATGCACCATTCAGAAATCTGATGGTGTAGGGGAAGAAGCTGTCGCGGAATCGTTGAGTGTTGGTCTTCAGGCTCCTGTACCTCCTTCAGTGTTGGTCTTCAGGCTCCTGTACCTGATGTTACTGAGGTGAACTGGGAAATCCTCAGATGTTGAGGGTTCTTACTGAGGTACTGCCTCTTGGAGATGTTCTCAAATGTGGGAAGGGTTGTGCCTGGTTCAGACGTCAACTTCCACAGCCATTTGTGAGCCGATAAACTGGAGCCTCCATACTATGTCTAATTTTATCATTCAAGAGGTTCATTCAAATGTGTGATTACAGCATGATAGAAGCTGTCATTGAACCTTGTAGTATGGACTTTCAAACTTTGGTATCTTCTGCCCGAAGGGAGAGGAGAGAAGAGAGAAAGTCCAGAGTGGGTTGTGTCTTTGATTATGCTGTCTGCTTCATTGAGGCAGTGGGAACAGTAGACAGCCGATGGAGATGAGTCAGGTTTCCATGAAGTGCTGAACTGTGCTCACAACTCTCAGCAATTTCTTGCGGTCACGGGAAGAGCAGTTGCCATACCAAGCCGAGATGCATCCGGACAGAACGCTTTCTATGGTGTATTGATAAAAGTGGTAGGCTTCGAAGAGGACCTGGCCAATTTCTTTAACCTCCTGAGGAAGTAAAGATTTTGCTGAACCTTCATGACACATGGTCTCCATCTGAGGGGGCCGTGCCCTTTTTTACCCTCCTGAGGAAGTAGAGGCGTTGCTGAGTTTTTCTGACACAATCATCAGTTTCTTTGTTACTGGCCTTACTTTTCATTCCTGCTTGCCTGCTTTGTCTTTGCACTACTCACTGTTCAAAGTGGCGCTGGTTAACCACTACTTCGATGAACATTGAAAAAAAGAGCCACAACAATAAGATTTGCCTTGTTCTTGAATTCCAAATATCTTCCTGAACAACATTATCTCCGACGTCACCAAGATTCAAAAAGAAGCTGGTAGGTTGTTCTACTGGCAGGAGATGGGGTTGAGTTCCCACTGACACACAGTAAGAGAGTGAGGGATTGTTCTACTGGCTTGAGATAGGGTTGAGTTCCCATGGACACACAGTAAGAAAGTGAGAGATTGTTTTACTGGCAGGAGATGGGGTTGAATTCCCACTGACACGCAGTAAGAGAGTGAGAGATTCGGGTCGAGGTCCACAGCTCCCTGAAAGTGGCCACACAATTAGAAATGTTGATAAAGAAGCTTGCTTTCATGGGTTGGAGCGTTGGGTACAAGACTCAGGAAGTCACCTTGCAGCTGTATAAAACTCTGTTTGGGCTACCCATGGAGTATTAGAACAGAGAACAGTATGGCAGAGTACAGGCCATTTGTCCCAGAATGTTGTGCCAACCATTAGATCAACCTAACCTTTCTCTCCCATATAACCCTCTATTTTTCTTTCTTTCTTGCCTATCTAAGAGTTTCATAAATGTCCCCAACGTGTCTGCCTTTACCACCAGGCCCGGAAATGTGTTCCATGACTCACCACTCTCTGTGTAAAAGAAAAGACACCTCTGACTTTCCCCCTGTACTTTCCTCCAGTCACCTTAAGCTAACATCATCCAGTATTAGCCATTTCTGCTTTGGGTATAAGTTGAGGGGAAGGATGTAAGTTCAAATGAGATGTATGGGGCAAGTTTTTTTTTACAAAGAGAGTGCTGGCTGTCCACTCTCTCCATGCCTCTTATCATCTTATCACATCATCCCCCATCCTCCTTCACTCCAGAGAGAAAAGCCCCAGCTCACTCTATCATTCCTCATTAGGCAATGTCTCAAATTCAGGCAGCATCCTGGTAAATCTCCTCTGCAACCTCTCTAAAGCGTTAAAATCCTTCCTATAATGTGGCAACCAGAAGTGAACACAATACTCCAAGTGTGGTCCAACAGCATAATAAAGCTGCAACATTATTTCATGGACATGAATTCAAACCCCTAACTGATGAAGGCCAACACTTCACACATTATATTGTCTGCAGTTCTGGTCACCCTATTACAGGAAGGATGTGGAGAGTTTGGAGAAGGCCCGGGAAGAGGTTCACCAGTATGATGCCTGGTTTAAAGGACATGAGCAGTTAAGAGAGTTTGGACAAACTGGGCTGTCATCCTTGAGTAGCAGAGGCTGAGGGGGGATGTGATAGAGCTTCAGAATCAGAATCAGGTTCATTATCACCGGCATCTGACGTGAAATTTGTTAACTTAGAAGCAGCAGCAGTTCAATGCAATACATATACTAGCAGAGAGACAGAGAAAAATAAATTAAATAAAACATAATAAATAATAAATAAATAATGTATATTGAATACATTATTAAAAAACTGTACAAAAACCGAAATACTGTATATTAAAAAAGTGAGGTAGTATCCAAAGCTTCAAAGCTGTGTAAGATAATGAGAAGTAGAGATAGAGTAGTCAGTCGTATCCTTTTTCCCAAGGTCAGAATGTTTAATACCAGAGAGCATGCATCCAAGGTGATAGGGAGGAAATTGAAAAAAATGTGTGGGGTATGTTTTTTTTACAAAGAGATTGGTGGGCAGAGATGCTTTGGCAGAGCTGATGGTAGAAGAAATTACCAAATAATAAACCAATTTACCAATTCAAATAAATCAGAGGCATTTAAGAGGCTTTTAGGCAGACACATGAATGTGTAGGGAACGGAAGGAAATGGATCACATGTGGGCAGAAGGGATTTAATTCAATTCAGCCTCATGATCAGCACAGACATTGGGCTGAAGGGCATGTTCTTATTCTGTACTATTCTGTTTTCTACCAAGTAATATAATTTAGTTACGATTATATACAAACATCTGTTTTTAGCATCAGATTACACTGTGTAATCTCAAAGTACTACTGTTGTAATTGGATCTCAGTCTTGCCCCAGTTTAAGATCAGGCTAACAATCTCCTTTATGAATTGTTCTCTTCTACTATTCCTCCTTTTTTCTCAGGAAATCACCATGGCAATATTATAGCTGTGTAGCATTTAGTAAGGTCCCATCTGGGGCATAGTACCATTACTCTTATTTAACAAATGATATGATGTTGACTGCAGTCTAGGAAAGTATTACGGAACTAATTTCTTCATTAAAAGGGTAGTCCTAGCTCCAGGGACAAATGAAATTCAATCTACTTGTTCTGGAGTTTAGAAGAACAGGCAGTGACCATACTGAAACATTGCAGATCTTCAAGGGACAGGGCAGGGTGTATCACACAGCACAGAAATAGGCCCTTCAGCCCTACTGATAGAGGGAAGTGGGCAGTATCGGTTCCCGAGCCCTGTGTCAATCCCCAAACTAATCCGCAAACAAACCTGTATCAAAGCCAAACCAACCCCACTCAATGTCATGACAAAAGCTCATCTCATGGAATATCTCACTGGGGGGGCCTTCACTTGTGACGTTTAAACAATGTTACTATTTCCTCCTTTAGTTAAGACCTGACTCTATTGATTTCTGCAGCAGATTTATGGATTGTTGTGGAGTTTTACTGATATTTATTATATCTATGATCTATTTCCTTGTTTAGCTTTACCATGGGAATCCAATCAGCAAGACTGTTTCTAATATATTACCGTGAGTATTTGGAAGAAGAATATTTGATAAATATGATATTGCTGAGTAGGCCACTGTTACTAAACATTAAGCGAACGCGAATATCTTTTCTATTAGCTCCAACACCTAGAGACGCGGGTTGGATCTCAACCTTCACCACTGTGTGTGTGTGCGTGCGTGTGTGTGTGCGTGCGTGTGTGTGTGTGTGTGTGTGCGTGCGTGCGTGTGTGTCTGTCTGTTTGTCTGTGTGTCTGTGTGTGTCTGTGGGTGTATGTGAGGGAGAGAAAGAGAGAAGGGGAAGAGGGGGCAGAAAGAGAAGGAGGGAGAAGGGGAGGACGAGGGAGAGGGGGAGGGAGTGTGAGAGGTTCGCCTCGGGGGCTGCTGTTTCCGTAGACATATCTGAAATTGACGAATAGGTTTAATGTGCTCCTGTGAATTGCCCGCAACCCCCACCCCCTCCTACGGGTCGGTGGGAATTCAAGGTGAATGAAATGGGATTGACGTCAATGTGAGTCTGATGGATGCCTCAGTCTCGATAGTCTGAGGGATTTGTTATCGTTCTATACAACTCTATGACTTACAAACTACTTAGAAACAATTCCATTGGATCTGAGGTAAAGTTCCCGCATCTGTCTAATGCGCGTTTCCATCTTCACCACAGTTTTCCTATCGGAGGTAGCTTTAACAGTGTGCTCTTTGGGTAAGTCGTTGCAAATTATTACCGAATCTTCCTTTGCGAGGTTTGTTGGGCGCCTACGCTCTGAGCGCAGCGGTTATCCCGAGCTCTCCGTTACACACCTTTTCAACTCCGTGCCCCGATCCTACATCGACCTGTCCGTCCTCCGACATCTTCACCACCTGCGTCAGGCCCACCGGCGTATTGTGTATAGGTTGGAAGGATGAACTTTGCCATTTTAAAGCATCACGGAACTGTTCCCACAACCTATGGACTCACTTTCAAGACCCTTCACAGCATATAATCGATATTTATTGCTTATTTATTTATTATTAATATTATTGTTTTTTTCCTTTTGTATATGCGCAGTTATCTTTTGCGAATTGATTGTCCGCTCTGTTGGGTGCGATCCTGCATTGATTCTGTTATGGTTATTAGATTTATTGAATCTCAGGGTTATACAGTATATGGTAAAGCAAATGCACTTTGATGATAAAATTTCTTTGAATTTTTAAAGTGAAATTTGAGTTGATTGTCAGATGAACAAGTCCATGTGTGCGCAAGTGCAATAGTAAACGTACTTGTAGCTGCATTACAGACACAGAGCATCAGAGACACAACATTAACAAGAAGAAAAAAAAACAGAAATTAAATATAAATTATGCACAATTGTTGCAAGAAAGAGCAGAAACAGAACAAAACAGCGAAGTCCTTTGTGGTTCTAGTGTTAGTATACTGAGGTAGTGATTAGGGGTGTGCGGATGGTTCAAGAACCGAATAGTTGGTTAAAGGGAAGTAACTGTTCCTGACCTGGTGGTGTGGGACTTCAGGCTTCTGTACCTCCTGCCAGTGGGAGCTGTAAGAAGATGGCATGGCCTAGACCAGGTGGTGAGGATACTTAATGATAGCTATTAATAAAACATGGCAGGAGAAGTAGGCCATTCAGCCCATCGAATTTGCATCAATCTATGATAGCTGATTCGTTTTGTTGCCTTCTTCATGCAATATCTCCTGTGGAAACAACTGATGGTGCAGTGGGATGTGCCGCTGATATACTGAGCTGAGTCCTCCTTTCTCCGCAGGTACATGAGCTTGAAGCCCATGCACCGCCAGGTCCAGGAACAGCTCCTTCCCGTCAACCTTTTGCTTCTTGAACCAACCAGAACAACCCTAATCACTGCCTCAGTACAGCAACAGGAGTAGCATTTTGTGCTACAATTGGACTCTTATTTTCGTTTTGTGTTTTTTTTTGTAAAATTATGGTTATGTATAAATTCATGTTTTCCTTGTGAATGTTGTCTATCTGATGCTCTGCATGTGTGATGCTGTTGCAAGCAAGTTTTATTTTGCACCAGTGCACACGTGTACTTGTGCACCTGACAATAAACTTGACCGTGACCGGCACTACTGAGGGTTTGAATTGCCATTCTAGGCCATTTCCCTTTCATGCTTGGCTGCAGGTGACACGAGCTGTAATTTCCACATCGAACCCAAGAAGAATTGATTCTAGTTAACTCCCTGATCTCAGTTTTGTGAATCCCATATCAAAACACACTATCCAGACAAACCAGCAACAACAATTATAACCATATTTGCTGCAAACATGCTAATCGTGTTTGCCCATATTATACTCGGTACTCCTGTACAAGATGGTACAAACAGTTGTACAGGTGTCCATAAGTCAATAATAATGTTTATTTATTTACTTAGAGATAAAGTGTGGAACAGGCCCTTCCAGCCCTACAAGCCAAACATCAAACCTAGCCTAATCATGGGACAATTTGCCGGTTAGTAGGTTAATGACTAATTAACCTACTAACCCGTACTCATTTTTGGGCTGTGGGAGAAAACTGGAGCGCCTGGAGGAATCCCACACACACAGGGAGAACGTACAAACTCCTTTTCGAGGATGCCGTAATTGAACTCTGAACTCCGACACCCTGAGCTGTAATAGCATTGGGCTAACCATAAACTACCATGGCAAGAGTTAAAAGCACACAAAATCACTCCACATGATAACTGTACATAAAACATAAAGCATAAAACATTACAGCCCTTTGGCCCACAATGTTCTGCCAAACTAACTAAACTAACTAACTTCCTCTGTCCGCCAGAGAAAGCAGGATCTCCCAGTGGCCACACATTTTAATTCCACGTCCCATTCCAATTCTGATATGCCAATCCATGGCTTCCTTTACTGCCAAGATGAAGCCACACTCAGGTTGGAGGAACAAAACCTTCTATTCCGACTGGGTAGCCTCCAACCTGATGGCAAGAAAATTGACTTCTCTAACTTCCATTAAAGCCCCTCCTCCCCTACTTACCCCATTCCTTATTTATTTATTTATCTATCTGTCTGTCTATTTATGTATTTATTTGTAGTTCGTTTGTTTGTTTGTTTGTTTATTTATTATTTTTTTCCTTTTTTCTCTCTCTCTGTCCCTCTCACAATAACTCCTTGCCTGCTCTCCATCTTCCTCTGGTGCTCCCCTCCCCCTTTCTCTCTCCCTGGGCCTCCCGTCCCATGATCCTCTTCCTTCTCCAGCCTTGTATTCCTTTTACCAATCAACTTTCTAGCTCTTAGTTTCATCCCTCCCCCTCCTGTCTTCTCCTATCATTTCGGACCTCCCCTCCCGCTCCCACTTTCGAATCCTTTACTATCTCTTCTTTCAGTTAGTCCTGACAAAGGGTCTCGGCCGGAAACGTCGACTGTACTTTTTCCTGTAGATGCTGCCTGGCCTGCTGCGTTCCACCAGCATTTTGTGTGTGCTGCTTGAATTTCCAGCATCTGCAGATTTCCTCGTAAATTAATCCCTTCTGTCTGCACAATGTCGATATCCCTCTATTCCCTGCACATTCATGTGCTTAGCTAAGTCTCTTAAACACCTCTATCATATCTGCCTCCACCATCACCTCAGGCAGCACATTACAGGCATCCACCACTCTCTGTGCAAGAAAACTTGCCCTGCACATCTCCATTGAACTGCCCCCTCCCACATCCTCTAGTATTAGATACCATCTCTCTAATCTATGCCTCTCATAATCTTATAAACCTCTTTCAGATCTCCCCTCAGCCTTTGCCTCTCCAGAGGAAACAACACAAGTTTGTCCAACCTCTCTAAACCAGGCAGCATCCTGGTGAACCTCTTCTGCACTCTCTCCAAAACCCCTACATCCTTCCAGTTTATGGGTGACCATAACTAAATGCAATACCCCAATTGCGACCTAACTAGAGTATTATAAGGCTGTAACGTAACTTCCTGGCGCTTGAACTGAATGCATTGACTAAAATGGACGGCACAGATTGGAGGGGCCAAAGAGCCTCTCCCTATGCAGGAAAAGAGTACTGACACTTCTGGGCAGACATGTATTATATAGGAGATAGAATCAAAGAAAGAGAGATAGATAAAGATTATGTGAACCTGGTGACGCAAGTGGACAGTGAAAAGGGCGTATGGTATTCTGGTCAGAGCAAAAGGAAGAAGAGCTGGAACGTTATGTTACATTTGGACAAGACATCAGCGAGACTGCACGAAGTACTGTATTAGGTTCTGGTCGACCAACTACAGGGAGGATGTTACTGGTACTGGAGGGCTTGAGTTATAGAGAGAGGATAGATTGACTGGGACTGTTTTCAATGGAGGAAAGGAAGATGAGGAGTAACAGTCTCACAGCCTCAGTAAAGAAACTTTGAACAAGGTGGGTGGAACCGTGCATGTTCCGAGCCTACACTAGTATCACTCCCGAACTCTTCCTACACTACATCGACAACTGCATTGATGCTGCCTCCTGCATCAATGCTGAGCCCATCGACTTCATCAACTCCCACCCTGCCCTCAAATCTATCTGGTCCATTTCGGACATCTCCCTCCCTTTTCTCGATCTGTCTGTCTCTATCTCTGGACACTGTCTATCTATTGCTATCTTTAAAACACTCCTGACTCTCACAGCTACCTGGACTATGCCTCTTCCCACCCTGTCACTTGTCTTCCTCTGTCTCCACCGCATCTGCTCTCAGGAAGAGGCTTTTTTATTCCAGAACTAATGAGGTGTCCTCCTTCTTCAAGAAAAGAGTCTTTCTTTCCTCCACCACCAATGGTGCTCTCACTTGTATCTCTTCCATTTTGCGCACGTTTGCCCTCACCCTATTCTCCCACCGCCACACCAGTGAAAGGGACCTTGTCCTCACCTACCACCCCACCAGCCTCCGCATGCGGCACGGAATTCTCTGTAACTTCCACCATCTCCAACGGGGTCCCGCTACCAGCACATCTTTCCCTCCCCTTCCACTTTCTGCTTTCCTACATGACTCCATTGTCCACTTGTCCCTCCCCATCGATCTCCCTCCTGGAACTTATCCCTGCAAACGTACAAGTGCCACACCTAGTCCTACACCACCTTCCTCACTACTCTTAAGGGCCCCAAACAGTCCTTCCAGGTGAGGCGACACTTCACCTGTGAGTCTGCTGAGGTGTTCAACTGTATCTGGTGCTCCCAGTGTGGCCTCTTCTATATTGGTGAGACCTGATACAGATTGGGAGATCACTTCACTGAGTACCTACACTCCATCTATCAGAATAAGCAGGATCGCCCGGTAGCCACCCATTTCAATTACACTTCCCAATCCCATTCTAACATGTCAGTCCATGACCTCCTCTTCTACCGCAATGAGGCCACACTCAGGTTGGAGGAACAAGACCTTATATTTCATCAGGGTAGCCTCCAACCTGATGGCATCAATTTCTCGAACTTACTCCCTCTCCTTCACAATTTCTCATTCTTGTCTCCCACTCTGATCCTATCTGTTTACGTGCCCATTGCCTCCCTCTGGAGCTTCTTCCTGTTCCCTTTCTGCCATGGTCTTTTACCCTCTCTTATCAGATTCCCCCGCCTCCAGTCCTTTATCTCTTTCACCAATCAACTTCCCAGCTCTTTACTTCACCCCCTCTCCATCTCCTGGTTTCACCTATCACCTACCACCTTGTATTCTCCATCCCCACCCCCCTTGCCAGCCTTCTTATTCTGACTTTCCGTATCTTTTTCCAGTCCTGTTGAAGGGTCTCTGCCCAAAACGTCGACTGGTTACTGTTTTCCATAGATGCTCCTGGCCTGTTGAGTTTCCCCACATTTTGTGTGCATTGCATTGAACAAGATGGCACTTTATGGAGTGACAAAGGTTAAGGGACAACTTGATAGAGGTGTATAGAATTATGAGAGGCATAGATCGAACGGAGAGTCAACATGTTTTTTTCCCAGGTCAGCAGTGGCCAATACCTAAATGGAGATATACAGCGTAAGGTTTCTTATACATGTTGAAGGTCAGTGTTGGAAAGTTTGGCGGGATATCGGTGGTAGGTATTCTACACAAAGTAGTGGGTGTGTGGAATGCAGTGCCTGGGGTGGTGGTAGAGGCAGGTACATTGGGGACATTTAAGAAAATCTGAGATAGGCACATGAATGATAGAAAACTGCCGCGTTGTGGACTGTACAGGAGGGAAGGGATCGATGGAATGTGGAGTGGGTTTATACGGGTCACTCAATATCATGGGAAGAAGGGCCTTTGCTGTGATGTACTGTTCTGTGTTCTACAATCAAATATACCAGCCATTCTCGACATTCTTTCTTCTCCCCTCTCCCATTGGGCCAAAGGCACAAAAGCCTGAAAGCATGTACCACCAGGCTCAAGGACAGCTTCTACCCCATGGTGATAAGACTATTAAATGGTTCCCTAGTGCAATAAGATGGACCCTGAACCTCACAATCTACCTCGTTATGATCTTGTCTACCAGCACTGCATTTTCTTCGTAAATGTAACACCTTATTCTTTCTTCATGCACCATTGCAATGAAATGATCTGTGTGGATGGCATGCAAAACAAAGTTTTTCATTTTATCAGGGCACACGTGACATTAATTAACCAATACACATTACAGGGTTTATAGATAGGACTCACAGTTGTGTTCCTCAGGGTAGAGGAATACAACACTAGAGGGCAAAGGTTGAGATTTAAAGGGGATGTTTTTCAGAGAGGGTGCGAGTATATGGAATTAGCTGCCAAATGAACTAGAATTGGAATATTATTGTCACATGTATCGAGATGTATCTTGCGTAAAGCCCACGCAGATCAGACCATGA
Source organism: Mobula birostris (assembly GCF_030028105.1). Classification (NCBI taxonomy): domain Eukaryota; kingdom Metazoa; phylum Chordata; class Chondrichthyes; order Myliobatiformes; family Myliobatidae; genus Mobula; species Mobula birostris. The sequence continues at coordinate 129,701,999 of NC_092377.1, read as the reverse complement.
AACGGTGTCTTGAGGTGGAACGAAAGAGAGTGGTCACTGAATGCAGAACCAAGTGTAACAGCCACAGAGAAGCACAGTGCAGACAATAAGGTTGAGGGCCATGAGGAGAAGAGATTGTGAGGCTAAGAGTCCCTTTTATTGCACTAAGGAACCATTTAATGGTTTCATAACAGTGGAGTAGAAGCTGTCGTTGAGCGAGGTGGTACATGTTTTCAGGTATTTGGGTCTTCTTCCCAATGGGAGTGGGGAGAACAGAGAACATCTGGGGTGGCTGGGGTCTTTGATTACACTGGCTGCTCCTTATGTCATATTCAAGAATAATTGTAACGCTGCCTTTTACTGCAATGGTGAACTCAGTGTTGCTGTGGTTTTACAGGCGATTTGTTCTACCCATTTGGTAACAGTAGTGGCGATATCACCACTCCGGTCAGAGATGATGGAAGCTCCCCAAGCATAACCATTTCAACATCGTTCCCATTCTTTGAAAGATCCTACAACTCCTTGTATGTAAGTGCACTGGTGGGTTTTGGGATGAGGCAGCTTCTCCCTGGTGAGGCATAGATGGAGTCGACCAGACAGTGTCTATTCCCCAGGGTAGAGGGCCTGTTTCTAAAGCGAGAAGGGGAAGTTTCATGGGAGATGTGGGGGCAAATGTTTTACACACAGAGTAGTGGGTGGATGGAAGGTGTTGCCAGGAATGGTAGTGGAGGCAAATATGTAAAGGCATTTAAGTGGCTCCTAGATAGGTAGATAATTGTGCAGAGAATGGAAAGATATGGGTATTGTCTTGGCAGGTAGGTTTACTTTAGTTAGGCATTAAGTTAACAATTTAATTAGTTCAGCACAGCCACAGGGTTGGTGTTGGGATTGCTTCTTTTCATATCTGTCAATGATTAATATAATGGAATTGTCGGCTTTGTAGCCAAAACTGAGGATGATATAAGGTTAGGTGGAGTGGTCGGTGGTGTTGAGAAAGCGGGAGTCTGCAGAAGGATTTAAATAATATCGGAGAATGGACGAAGAAAAGACAATTGCAATATCGCATTGGGAAGTGCATGGTTATGCACTTTGGTAGAAGGAATAAAAACATAGACTATTTTCTAAGTGGGGAGAAAAATCAGAAATCAGAACTGCAAAGACACCTGGGAGTGCTTGTGCAGGATTCCTTAAAGGTTAACTTGTAAATTGAGTCATTTGCGAGGAAGGCAAATGCAATATTAACATTCATTTCGAGAGGACGAGAATATAAGAGTAAGTGTTTAATACTGAGGCTTTATAAGACATTTTTCAGACTGCATTTGGAGCACTGTGAGCAGTTTTTGGCCCCTTATCTAAGAAAAGATATGCTGGTATTGGAGAGGGCCCGAGGAGGTTTACGAGAATGATGCTGGGTGTGAAAGGGTTAACGTATGAGGAACGTTTGATGGCTCTGCGCCTGTACTCGCTGTAGTTCAGAAAAATGAGAGGGGGTCTCATTGAAACCTGTCGAAAAGTGAAAGGCCTAAAGAGAGTGGAATGTAGAGAGGCTGTTTCCTATAATGGGGGAGTCTAACAACAGAGGACACAGCATCAGAATTGAGGGACGAACATTGAAAACATAGATTAAGGTTTTGTAAGCCAGAGGGCTGTGAATCTGTGGAAATCGCGCCACAGACAGCTGAGGAGGTTAAGTCATTTGGGTATATATAAAGGGGAAGCTGATAGGTTCTTGTTCAGTCAGTGGGGTTGACAGGGATAATAAATCAGCCACGATGGAACGGCTGAGGAGGCTTGATGGTGCGAATAACTCGATTCTGTTATAAAGTGACTCTGAAAAGAGACAAGAGAGAGAATATGGGGGTGGAATCTGGAGCAACAAACAATCCGGAGGACCTCAGCGGGTCGAGGAATGTCTGTGTTTGCGGGGAATTGAATGAACTGTTGGCCCTGGAACCGTTCTTACCCTCTGTGGTAAGGCGTGGGGTCTGCTGCACCGATTAACGCTACTAATGCTAAACCCCACAGGTCAACAACAACGGTGTCATCTCCTTTGTCGTGCCCGTGAGCCAGTACACCTCTACCACATTCCCACTATCGGATGGGCGCGCCTTCATTGCCCCGTTCTGGGCAGATGTAGACAATACCCTGCGAGGTAACATCTACTATCGCGAGAGTACCGAGGAAGCGTTACTGCAACGGGCCACGGCGGACGTCCGCAAGTACTCACCCGGACTCGAATTTCAAGCCCGCTGGGTGTTTGTGGCTACTTGGGATAACGTTACTTATTATGGCTCCCGGTCCTCCAAGGTATTCATTCAGTACATTCGAATACCCAGTGTGGCTTCTGAGATCAATTTCCAATAATCCGGTCCCGTGCCATTTCAGAACTCAATTATTCGTCAAGCAGTTTATTTCTTGATGTTCCTCGCCCCCTTAAACCAACTGAGACCTTGTTTCTCGCTCCCTTTGAAAGCACGGAGACTCCAATTCCTGCTCCCGTGAAACCCACCTGACCCCGTTTCCTGCCCTCACTGATTTAACCTCGATGTTATACTACCGCATTAGATTAAAAAGCTGTGAATTAAAACTGTTTCTGAGTGTAATACGTCTACGTAATATCGCAGGTATTCAGCAGGCCAGGCAGCATCGATGGAAAAGATTTTCGGGAAGTTTCGTGCCGAGACCTTCATCATCACATCAGTAAAGCTCGACTGGTTACTCTTTTCCATAGATCGTACCTGGCCTGCTGAATTCCACCAGCATTTTGCGTGTGTTGCTTAGATTTCCAGCATCTGCAGATATTCTCTCGTATGTAATATCGAATCTTCGCCGCCCTTTCACACTCGGCGTCACAGTGTGACTATTTTTTACCTTGTAGGTGAACAGTTTCCAGGCGGTCCTGATTACCGATGGATTACAATCATTTATTATCTTTAACTACGGGAATATTGAATGGACTACCGGAACAGCGAGTGATGGCAACGCGTTGACCGGACTTGGCGGGACCCCAGCACAGGTATATGTGATCAGAATAGGAAAGCGGGGCAGTAAGACATTGGAGCAGAATTGGGCCATTAGGCTCATCGAGTAAGCTCCGCCATTCCATTGTAGCTTCTCTATTGTCCCTCAGAACTCATTCTCCACTGTTCTGCCCTTTACCATTGACACTGTTACTACTACTCAAGAACCTATCAACCTCGCTTTAAATACTGTATACCCAATGACTTAGCCCCCACAGCCGCCCGTGCCAATGACTTCCACAGATTCACCGTCCAATAGCTAAAGAAATTCCTCCTTACATCTGTTCTGAAGAGACGACCTTCTATTTTGAGGCTGTGCCCTCTAGTGGTAGACTCCCGCACTCTAACAAACAAATTATTCCGTCCACTCCATCGCGTCAAACGGGTTCCCGTTGGGTTAAATGCGAGCAGGAAACGGGTTCTCGGTGAGTTTAAAGAAAGCGGGAAGTGGGGTTCCAGCAGGTTTCAAGATAAAGGAATCCGCGATAACGGATTGTCGGAGTTAATGTCTTCCCCCCGCCCCAACACCACCCCACCCCATCCCCAAACAGGCTGGCTTCAACAGCGGGGACTCCTTGAGCTTTTTCACAATTCCTGGGTCCCGGACGTCAGAGATCATCGATATCGAGACAACCAGCAACGTGGACAAACCTGGTCGGTGGGTCTTCAGGACGGATACATTCGAAGCACTCGGGGGTTGTATATATAATGGTAAGGAATATTTAATTAAATTAGTGAATTGAACCAGTGCTTTTAAATAGAATAGCTCTCTTCCTCTCCCACAATTTTCCACTCTGTCCTATCTCTCTCTTCTTTTCTACCACCCCCCACCCCCAACGCCCGATTTCTAGTTTGCGGAGAATATAATCTGCAATTAAGTCCCATTTCCTGCTCTTGTGATCACAGTTACACTCTGAACTGATTACATCAAATTAAATATGCTTCACTGGGCTTTGAAATTGATATTAACCTGATAGCGATTGAGACTAAGGGGCGATTTTATAGTAATGTTAAACTCATGAGCATAGATCGTATGAGTAGGTAGGGTGAGTGCATGCAGAACTAGATGCTATTCCTCAAAGTAAAATACTTAAAGGTAAGGGGATTCTAAAGGAGAACTTCTTCACTAAGCGTGTGGTGTGATTGTGGAATAAGCTGCCAATGGAAGTCGTAGGTGCGTGTTCAATTACAACATTTAAGAGAAGCTTAGATCGCTGAAAGTGGCATCACAGACAGATAGGATCGTTAAGAGGCACATTTGCCTTCATAAATCAATGTAGTGCGTACAGGAGATGGGATGTTATGGTGAAGTTGTATAAGACAACAATGAGGAATAATTTGGAATATTGTGTGTAGTTTTGGCCACCTACCTACAGAAAAGGACCTGAATTATAAGGAAAGCTTGTACAGGTTTGGACTTTATACCTTGGAACGTATAAGATTGAGGGGAGATTTGATAGAGGTATACAAAATTATGAGGGGTATAAATACGGTGAATGCAAGCAGGCTTTTTTCCACTGAGGTTGTGTGGGACTGCAACCAGAGGTCATGGGTTAAGGGATAAAGGTGAAAAGTTTAAGGGGAACATGGGAGGAAACTTCTTCACCCAGAAGGTAACGAGCTGCCAGCGCAAACGGTGCATGTCAATTGGAGAAGTCTGGATGTAGGGGTATGGAGGGCTCTGGTGTCGGTGCAGGTTGATGCGAGTGGACAGTTTAAATGGCTCGACCTGGTTAAGATAAGTCGATGGGCCTGTTTCTGTGCTGTGTTTTTCTATGGTTCTATAACTCTAGGTACATGAATGAAGGGAAGGTGTAGAATTGGACCCAAAATCTATCAGTGGTAGGAATCAAAAGGCTGGAGGGTAAAGTACAGAACGCAAGACAACAACAGTAGAAGCGTTTCGCTGTTCTGACGTTCAATATTGCCCTCAATCCTGAAAGGGAGGCGATTGTAAGGTATCCCTCCTGCAAAAAAATTAGAATCAAAATCAGGTTTTTTTAAATCACTGACATATGTTGTGAAAGTTCTTGTTCTGTTGCAGCCGGACAGTTCAATACTTAAAAGTTACAATTATACGTTACAATAAAAAACTAAATTGGTGAATGAATAAATAAATATGGACTATATACATACTGTACATAAATAAATAAATTAGATAGATGGATGGATAGGTAGTTGGATAGATAAAGAGATCGACAGAGAAGTTGGATAGTGCAAAAGAGAAATATCTCGGTAGTGTTCATGGGTGCACGAAACATTCAGAAATCAAAGCAACAAATTTCGTGTCATATGTCAATGACAATAAACCGGATTCTGATTCCTGTTAACCTGAGAGGTTGCTCCGGAGTAAGTGTGTAACGCATTAAATATTTCCGCAGGAAAGTACATTCGGGAAAATCAGACAGTGTGGATCAATGGAAGCTGCCAAACCAAATGTAATTGTTCCTCGGAGGGGTCGCTAACGTGTGTTTCTGAACCGTGCGGCGCGGTCGAAATCTGCGTCCCTGCTCCACCGTTCCACGCCTGCCGCCCAGTCTCGATGAAGACCTGCAACGTTTACGGAGACCCCCACTACTACACCTTCGACCAGAGGGTCATCCACTTCCAGGGGACATGCACCTATGTCCTGTCCGAGCTGTGTGATGATATGTCCAACCTGACCTACTATAGGGTGGAGGGAGAGAACGAGAACCGCGGGAGCGAGGCCGTATCGTGGGTGAGACTCGTCCGTCTCCTGGTCTACGGAACTGAAGTTATCATGCTCAAGGGGACGACCGACTACGTCCTGGTAAATCGGCGGGAGAATAATTGTTTAATTCAATAAACTTTAGCTTGAAATAGGTGGAATTCGTCCTGATGCCGGACGCTATCTGGGCGGAGAGTGATTGTGATTAGATTGGGATTGAATGTTTGGGGTTTGAAATGGGACAGTGGGATTAGGTTCAGGGCTGACTGTGGGGAGAGCGTGGGCAATCGGCATGGTTTAGGAACTGACAGTTCTGTGTGAGAGAAGGAAGTAGTGGGATGAGTTCGGGGACTGATGCGGGGCTGTGGGATTTGTCTTGGGACTGATACAGCCCTGACGATTCTCTTGCAGATGAACGGGACCCGCAGTTCCGTCCCGGTCTTCCTGGAGGACGGCCGACTCCAAATCCGGACCGCCGGATTCACTATGAGGGCGACAGCGGACTTCGGACTGACCGTGACCTACGATGGCTCCCACCGCGCATCGATCACCCTGCCCGGATCCTACCACGGAGCCGTCTGTGGGATGTGCGGGAACATGAACGGGGACCCCTCCGACGACATGCGCACCCGCAGCGGGAACCTTACGACCTCGCTGGGGATATTCGGGGCCAGTTGGAGGGCGGACGGCGGTAGCGGAGGGGACGTATGCCGGGACTCCTGCACCGGTAGGTGCGGAGTCTGCCCCGAGGCGGAGCGCTACTCCTTGCCGTCCTCCTGCGGCCTCCTCGGAGCCCGGGCCGGCCCCTTCCGACTCTGCCATGCCGCTATCAACCCTCAGGATTTCGAGCAGAGCTGCGTCTATGACCTATGCGCCACCGGCGGCCTGGAGGCCTCCCTCTGCCAGGCTCTCTCCAGCTATGCCGAGGCTTGCCGCTCAGTCGGGATGAGGCCAGAGCCCTGGAGGACCGAGACATTCTGCGGTAGGGTCCGCCTGTCGGAAATATCAGGGTCTCAAGCGCGAAGCCCTCTAGTTCTGGATTCCCCAGCCCTGGGGGTGGGGATCTTTATGCGTGTACCCTATCTATGCCCCGTTTACAAGAGTATTCCTCAGTTTCTACGATCCAATGAATAAAGTCCCAACCTGCCCAACCTCTCCCCATATCTCAGGTCTTCGACTCCCGGCAACATCCTGGTAAATCTCATCTGCTCCCTTTCCATATTAATGACATCTTTCCTACAATAGGGTGAGTACAACATTTCTAATATGGCCGCGACAACATCTTACATCTCAACTCCTCTACTCTTGTAAATCCTGATGACTACCTTAAAACCATAAGACAAAGGAGCAGAAGTAGGCCATTCGGCCCATCGAGTCTGCTCCGCCATTTTATCATGAGCTGATCAATTTTCTCTTAACTAGTCCCACTCCCCTGCCTTCTCACCATAACCTTTGATGCCCTGGCTACTCAGATACCTATCAATCTCTGCCTTAAATGCACCCAATGACTAGGCCTCCACTGCTGCCCGTGGCAACAAATTCCATAGATTCACCACCCTCTGACTAAAAAAATTTCTTCGCATTTCTGTTCTGAAAGGGCACCCTTCAATCCTTAAGTCATGCCCTCTCGTACTAGACTCCCTTATCATGGGAAACAACTTTGCCACATCCACTCTGTCCATGCCTTTTAACATTCGAAATGTTTCTATTAGGTCTCCCCTCATTCTTCTAAACTCCAAGGAATACAGTCCAAAAGCGGACAAACGTTCCTCATATGTTAACCTTCTCATTCCCGGAATCATTCTAGTGAATCTTCTCTGTACCCTCTCCAAAGTCAGCACATCCTTTCTTAAGTAAGGAGACCAAAACTGCCCACAGTACTCCAAGTGAGGTCTCACCAGCGCCTTATAGAGCCTCAACATTACATCGCTGCTCCTATACTCTATTCCTCTAGAAATGAATGCCAACATTGCATTCACCTTCTTCACTACTGACTCAACCTGGAAGTTAACCTTAAGGGTATCCTGTACGAGGACTCCCAAGTCCCGTTGCATCTCAGAACTTTGAATTCTTTCCCCATTTAAATAATAGTCTGCCCGTTTATTTTTTCTGCCAAAGTGCATAACCATACACTTTCCAACATCGTACTTCATTTGACACTTCTCTGCCGTTTCTTCCAATCTATCCAAGTCTCTCTGCAGACTCTCCGTTTCCTCAGCACTACCGGCCCCTCCACCTATCTTCATATCATCAGCAAACTTAGCCACAAAGCCATCTATTCCATAATCTAAATCGTTGATGTACAATGTGAAAAGAAGCAGCCCCAACACTGATCCCTGCGGAACACCACTAGCAGCCAACCAGAATAGGATCCCTTTATTCCCACTCTCTGTTTCCTGCCAATCAGCCAACGCTCTATCCACGTATGTAACTTTCCCGTAATTCCATGGGCTCTTATCTTGTTAAGTAGCCTCATGTGTGGCACCTTGTCAAAGGCCTCCTGAAAATCCAAATATACAGCATCCACTGCATCTCCCTTGTCTAGCCTACTGGTAATTTCCTCAAAAAATTGTAATAGGTTTGTCAGGCAGGATTTTCATTTAAGGAATCCATGCTGAGTTCTGCCTATCTTGTCATATGCCTCCAGGTACTCTGTAACCTCATCCTTGACAATCGACTCCAACAACTTCCCAACCACGGATGTCAAGCTAACAGGTCTATAATTTCCTTTTTGCTTCCTTGCCCCCTTCTTACATAGCGGAATGACATTTGCAATCTTTCAGTCCTCCGGAACCATGCCAGAATCTATCGACTTTTGAAAGATCATTGCTAATGCCTCCGCAATCTCCACAGCTACTTCCTTCAGAACACGAGGGTGTATTCCATCTGGTCCAGGAGATTTATCTACCTTTAGCCTATTCAGATTCCTGAGTACTTTCTCTGTCGTCATTGTGACTGTGCACACTTCTCTTCCCTGCCACCCTTGAGTGTCCGGTATACTGCTGTCTTCCTCAGTGAAGACTGGTGCAAAATACTTGTTCAGTTCCTCTGACATCTCATCTCCCATTACAATTTCTCCAGCATCATTTTCTATCGGTCCTATATCTACTCTCACCTGTCTTTTACTCTTTATATACTTGAAAAAGCTTTTAGTATCCTCTTCGATATTATTTGCTAGCTTCCTTTCATAGTTAATCTTTTCTCTCTTAATGACCTTCTTGGTTTCCTTTTGTAAGCTTTTAAAAACTTCCCAATCCTCTCTCTTCCCACTAATTTTTGCTTCCTTGTATGCCCTCTCTTTTGCTTTAACTTTGGCTTTGGCTTTGACTTATCTTGTCAACCACGGTTGCATCCTTTTTCCACTCGAAAATTTCTTCTTTTTTGGAATATACCTGTCTTGCACATTCCTCATTTCTCGCATAAACTCCAGCCACTGCTGCTCTGCTGTCTTTCCCACCAGTGTCTCTTTCCAGTCAACTTTGGCCAGTTCCTCTCTCATGCCACTGTAATTTCCTTTACTCCACTGAAATACCGACACATCAGATTTCGGCTTCTCTTTTTCTAATTTCACAGTGAACTCAATCATGTTATGATCACTGCCTCCTAAGGGTTCCTTCACCTCAATCTCTCCAATCAACTCCGGTTCATTACACAATACCCAATCCAGTACAGCCGATCCCCTAGTAAGCTCAACAACAAGCTGTTCTAAAAAGCCATCTCGCAGACATTCTACAAATTCTCTCTCTTGAGATCCAGTGCTGACCTGATTTTCCCAATCTACTCGCATGTTAAAATCCCCCACAATTATCATAACACTGCCCTTCTGACAAGCCTTTTCTATTTCCAGTTGTAATTTGTAGTCCACATCCCTGCAGCTGTTTGGAGGCCTATAAATAACTGCCATCAGGGTCCTTTTACCCCTGCTATTTCTTAGCTCAACCCATAAAGATTCTGCACCTTCCGATCCTATATCACCTCTTTCTAATGATTTAATATCATTTCTTACCAATAAAGCCACGCCTCCCCCTCCGCCTACCCTCCTATCCTTCCGATACACCGTGTATCCTTGGACGTTCAGCTCCCAAGGACATGCATCCTTTAGCCGGGTCTCAGTGATGGCCACAATATCATACCTGCCAATCTGTAGCTGTACGACAAGATCATCCACCTTATTCCCTATGCTGCGTGCATTTAAGTACAACACCTTAAGACCAGTATTTGATACTTTTTACTTTGATTTCACTGCAACTTTATTGCACTGCAGCTCATCCCAATGGCTACAAATTTGCCCCATCATCTGCCTGTCTTTCTGACATCTTTACTGCTCACTATCTTAGATTTATTTCTGTTTTCCCCTTCCTCCGCTCTATCATTCCGGTTCCCATCCCCCTGCCAAATTAGTTTAAACCCTCCCTAACAGCTCTATTAAACTTTCCCGCCAGGATATTGGTCCCCTTTGGGTTCAAGTGTAACCTGTCATTTTTGAACAGGTCGTACTTCCCCCAGAAGAAATCCCAATTATCCAAGAATCTGAAGCCCTGCCCCCTACACCAGTCTCTCAGCCACGCATTCATCTGCCTGATCCGACTACTCTTGCCCTCGCTAGCACGTGGCACAGGTAGAAATCCCGAGATTACTACCCTGGAGGTCCTGCTTCTCAGCTTCCTTCCTAACTCCTGGAAATCTCTCTTCAGGACCTCCTCCTTTGTCCTATCTATGTCATTGGTACCAACATGTACCAAGACAACTGGCTGCTCACCTTCCCCCTTTAGAATATTAAGGACCCGATCCGAGACATCCCATACCCTGGCACCTGGGAGGCAACACAGCATGCAAGTATCTCTGTCAGGCTCACAGAATCTCCTGTCTTTACTGTCAACGACACTGCTTATTGTGGTGTCATCTGCAAATTCATGAATCATGCCTTCTACAAATTAATAATGCAGATCACAATGACAACCACTGAAGTAGATAGTCACAACACCGAGCTCTGAACACCATCAGTCCTGGGCTTCCAATCCAAGAAACAACCAACACCCTCTGCTTCCTACCACTGAGCAATCGGGATCTAATTAGCCAGCTCTCCCCGGATCCCTCAAGATCTCGTGTTACCAGGATAAGACTGGGGTCACGACGAACTAATCTCTGGAATGGGTGGGATGTCGCGTGAGGGATTGTTAGAAACATAGGAAACCTACAGCACAATACAGGCCCTTCGGCCCACAATGCTGTGCTGAACATGTACTTTAGAAAAAACCTCGGGTTACCCATAGCACTAACGTTCATGTACCTATCCAGGAGTCTCTTAAAAGACCCTATTGTATCCACGTCACCACCGTCGCCGGCAGCTCATTCCATGCACTCACCACTCTCTGCGTTTAAAAAAAACAACTAACCCCTGACATCTCCTCTGTACCTACTTCCAAGCACTTTAAAACTGTGCCCTCTTGTGTTAGCTATTTCAGCCCTGGGATTGCTGAAATGACCATTGCCTCTCATCATCTTATACACCTCTATCAGGTCATCGCTCATCCTCCATCGCTCCAAGTAGAAAAAGCTACGTTCTCTCAACCTATTCTCATAAGGCATGTTCTCCAATCCAGGCAACATCCTTGTAAATCTCCTCTGCACCCTTACTATAGATTCCACATCCTTCCTGTAGTGAGATGACCAGAACTGAGCACAGTACTCCAAGTGGGGTCTGACCAGGGTCCTATACAGCTGTGGCATTACCTCTCGGCTCCTAAACTCAATCCCATGGTTGATGAATGCCAACACACCGTGTGCCTTCTTAACCACACTGGCAACCTGCGCAGCAGCTTTGAGTGTCCTATGGACTCGGACCCCAAGATCCCTCTGATCCTCCACACTGCCAAGAGTCGTACCATTAATACTTTATTCTGCCATCATATTTGACCTACCAAAATGAACCACCTAACACTTATCTGGGTTGAATTCCATCTGCCACTTCTCAGCCCAGTTTTCCATTCTATCAATCTTCCGCTGTAACATCTGAGAGCCCTCCACACTATCCACTACACCCCCAACCTTTGTAGCAAATTTACTAATCCATCCATCCACTTCCTCATCCAGGTCATGTATAAAAATCACGAAGAATAGGGGTCCCAGAACAGATCCCTGAGGAACACCACTGATCAGCAACCTCCATGCAGAATATGACCAGTCTACAACCACTCTTTGCCTTCTGTGGGCAAGCCGGTTCTGGATCCGCAAAGCAATGTCTCCTTGGATCCCATGCCTCCTTACTTTCTCAATAAGCCTTGCATGGGGTACCTTATCAAATGCCTTGCTAAAAACCATGTACACTACATTACGTTGTTGGAGTTTTGGGGGATTGTATCTGTTGGAGTTTAGAAGATTGAGAGTTCTACAGCATTATATCCATCTTTGCCCGCATTTGATCCATATAGCGCTAAAGCCTTTTTATCAACATACATGGGCAGAGATTGTAATTGTACAAACCTCTACCACTTCCTCTGGCAGCTCGTTCTATGCACATACTGTACCTCCCTTTGTGTGAAAAACTCGACCCTTAATCCTTTTCCCTCTCACATTAATCCTGTGCTCTCTGTCTTTCAACACCCCTACCCAGGAAGAGACGGACTGAGAATTCTCCTTATCTACACCCCTCATGATCTTATGCACCGCTCTAAGATTTCCCCTCAGTCTCCTGCGTTCTAGGGACAAAACAGCCCAACCTATCCAGCAGAGAAACGGGCCCTTCGGCCCCGCTAGTCCATACTGACAAGACATTCACTCTTACCTGCCTGTGTTTCTCCTAATCCCCTCTCAAGTGTTTCCTATCCAAATGTCCTTTCTAATTGCACCCCGTCTATCACTTTCTCTGACAGCTGGCTCCACACACCCACCACCCTCTGCGTCCCATTTAACTCTTTCCACTCTCACTTTAAACCCTTGCCCACTAGTTTTAGACTTCTCTATCGTAGGAGGATAAAATACTGTGACCACCCATGTTATCTGTATCCTTCGTGAACTTTATAAATTTCTGTCAGGTCACTCCTCAGCCCCCGAACGCCCCACCTGAGCCTGCCCAACCTCTTCCTCTCAACTCAGTCCATCGAGTCCTGCTAAGGTCCCCCCCTCACGCATCTATGGATGATGGTAATAAATCGGGGAGAGGTGCGTATTGGGAACACGCTGAATTTCTTTAGATTCCGGGGGAAGCAGGGGTGCGGCAAGCTTTCCTGGCTTCACCGAGGCAGCAAAATGTACAGAGTCTTGTAGAGAAGGTTTGAGAGCATTGCGCAGAGTGTTGGCGAGGTTTATTCTGTCGTTCTCTCTTCCAGGCATCCGGTGTCCGGCCAACAGTCACTATGAGGCGTGTGGGAATGAATGCGGCCGGGATTGTGTCTTCAGTTCCCCCTCTTTACACTGCAACGAGTCGTGCTCGGAAGGGTGTTTCTGTGATCGCGGCTACATCCGCGACGGGAGCGAATGCGTCCCCCCGGATCGCTGCGGCTGTTTGCACCACGGTGTCTACATGAAGGCAAGAGCTCAGTCTCGTTGCGGTCTTACCCACAACTGGGACCGTGAACCACTGTGGCCCGATGCTGCGAGCTTTTTCCGCACATACTTACATACTCATTCGTGCTCTCTCGCTCTCTCGCTCACAGTGGCTCAGCGTCTCGCTCTCTCCCCCTCTCCCCCACTTCTCTCTCTCTCTCTCTCTCTCTCTCTCTCTCTCTACGTCTCACGCGTTCGCTCCCTCTCTCTCGCTCCCTGTGGCTCGTGTGTCCCCTCCCCCTCTCGCTTGCTCCGTGTGGTGCGCGCGCGCTCTCCCCATCTCGCTCGCTCTCCCCAACCACCTCACCCCCCGCCCCTGCCGCTCAAGACCATGATTGCCCATGTCTTACGACACGGCACATAACGAACTAATAAATAGGTTTAAATTGAGAAAGATGAGATGAAAGAGATGACTTCATTCAGAAGTTGGTGGGTGTGTGGAACAAGCTGCCAGAGGATGTGGTAGAGGTGGATATAGTTACAATGTTTGAAAGATACTTGGATAGGAAAGGTGGAGAGGGATACGATCCAAATGTGTAGATAAACACCTTGATCATCATGGTCGGGTTCGGCTGCAAGGGCTGATTCTGTGCTGTGGGACTCTGAGAATCTAGGATCTGCCCAAGTCCTCAATCCCAGTGCCAGCTTCCCACTGCACTCAGCTTCCCAACCTTCTTTAAGATGTGTCTACCTCCTCTTTAAATATTTCTGGGGATACCACCTTAGTGGGCCATATCTCAAACAAGAGACAAGGTACAGGAAGGAGATAGAGCGCCTAATGGCATGTTGTCACGACAACAATCTTTCCCTCAGTGTCACAGCTGGTCACTGAGTTCAGGAAGCGGGGTAGAGTACATGACCCTGTCTGTATCAACGGTGCTGAGGTAGAGAGGGTTGAGATATTCAAGTTACTATTGGTAACTATCACCGCGAGCTTGTCCTGGTCCAACCAAGTGGCTGTTGCAGTCAACAAAGCCTCTACATCCGAAAATGTCAGAAGAAATTCTGCAGGTCCCCATCCTTTGTTATCGATGCACCGTAGAAAGCATCCTATCCGGATGCATCACGGCTTGGTACGGCAACCGCTCTGCCCGTGACCGCAAGAAAATGCAGAGTGGCCGACGCATATCCCTCGCTTTGTCCCTCGCTTTGCCCCCCCCGCCCCCCTCCCTCTCTCTCTCTTTCTCTCTCTCTCTCTCTCTCTCTCTCTCTCTCTCTCTCTCTCTCTCTCTCTCTCTCTCTCTCTCTCTCTCTCTCTCTCTCTCTGGCTTTCTCTCGCTCTGGCTCCGTGTCGCGCTATCTGTCTCTCTCAATCTCCTACTCTTTCTGGCTTTCTCTCACTCTGACCCCGTGTCGTGTTCTCTCTGGCTCGCTCTCGCTCTCTCGGGCTCTCTCACGCTATCTCGCGCTCTCTCTCAGTGTCATGCGCTGTCTCTCTCTCACTCACTCTGGCTCTCTGAATCTGTCTCTGTCTCGATCTGTCTGTCGCTCTCATACATCTAAAGTACACACACATTACCTATTTCACCTACACATACAAATACAAATACAAAACCGAGAAAATCTGCAAATACTGGAAATCCAAAACAACACACAAAATGCTGGAGGAACTCAGCAGGCCAAGCAGCATCTATGGCAAAGAGTAAACAGTTGACGACTGTCTCGGCCCGAAACGTCAACTCTTTTACTCTCTTCCATAGATGCTGCCTGGCCTGTGGAGTTTCTCCTGTATTTTGTGTGAGTTGCTATACACGTATGCAGTTTCCTCTCTCCGACGCACATCCACACATTGTGTTTCGCACACACTGTCTCTAACATGCACAAACACATGCATTATCTCCATGCGTCTCTCTCAGTCTCTCTCTCTCCCTCTCTCTCTCTCTCTCACACACACACACACACACACACACACACACACACACACAGACGTACATGTTCTCTCTCTCACAAACGCACACGCAGACACACGCACACACACACACGCACACATACACACACACAGTCTCTAATGCACACAATTACTCTGCCACGCATACAGCGCTGGAGGTTGGAATCGAACCCGTATTCCAGAGATTCGAGCCACTGTATTTACACACTGTTACAGAGGCTGTCCCTCAGCCAGGAACTAATGTCTCTCTGTTATTTGCAGTTGGGAGAGCGAAGGGTGTCTCCAGAGTGTGAGGAGATGTGCCAGTGCTCGCAGGGAAGAAGGGTCCAGTGCGTCCCCTTGGGCTGCGGGGCCGGGGAGGTGTGCACCATCCGCGGAGGCAGGAGGGGCTGCTTCACCGCCCAGTCCCTCTGCACCGTCACAGGTGGAGGTACCCTCCTCCTCACCTTCGACGGCCGACCAGCCCGCCTCCGGGGTTACTGCACACACACGCTGGCCGAGGTCTGCTGCAATTCCTCCGCCCCCTGGTTTCGAGTGACGGCGGAGAAGTGGCAGGAGGGCGAGATGGCAGAGGGGGTCACCCGTGTCAGGGTCCAGCTGGTGGGCACCGACTTTGTACTTGAGAGGGGAAGGCCGCCGACGGTGAGTGGCGAGGGATGAACCACGAAGAGCCAAGCAGCGCAGCGAGTAGCGTAGTGAGTTCAGTGAGTAGCGTACAGTAGGAGGTAGACTAGAGTATGTGGAGAGGAGGGGAGTCAGCAGCATAGACCAGAATAGTGACTGTTATAGACTGTAGTAGTAATTGCATAGAGTATTGTGCAACGTAATGCAGCCCGCAAGTGTTGCCAAACTTCTAGTGTCAACATAGGATGCCCACAACTTACCAACCCTTTGGTTACTGTGGGAGGAACCGGAGCACCAGGAGAAAACCCATGTGGTCATGGGGAAAAGTGAAAACTCCTCACAGACAGCGGCGTGAACTGGACCACGATCAGTGAGGCTGGTACTGTAAAATGCTGCGCTGACCTTTATACTACCGTGCTTGTGAATGTTGTGTCTCCGACGCTCAGTGCCTGTGATGCTGCGGCAAGCAAGTTTTTCTTTGCACCTGTGCATACATAGGCTTGAGCATCAGACAATAAACTCAGAGTTGATGGGACGGTGTGGAAGAAGCCTCACTCTGTATCTGATGCCAGAAGTGTGCGATGGGACAGTGTTCAGGAAAACAGAATGGTATCAAGTGGACAACCAAACTAACTTATCACCTTGCTTTTCCTCTCAGATGAACGGGGCACCCATCTCTCTCCCCTTCACCAGCCCCTCTGTCGCCAACGTATCCTTTGTGGCTGGTGATGTCATAGCAGTCACAGCGTCCCAGCTGGAAGTGCGTTTCGACGGGGAGGGGACCATCTTTGTGAGGGTGGGGCCGTCCTACACCGGCCTCCTGCGTGGGATGTGTGGCAACTGGAATGACGATCCTTCTGATGACGATCTGGAGCTTTCCAGAAATGGCACCGAGCTCAGCTATCTCTGGGGAATCACCAACAGCTCTCAGAGGTGGGAACGGCCTGCAGAGCACTTCCCAATACAGTCCCATTCGCTGAGGGAAAGCATCTTAGAACATGGAGCAGAACAGCCAGGATAGGCCATTCGGCCCACAGTGTTGCGTCACCCTATTAACCTACTCCACGATCAATCTAACCCTACACTTCCACGTAGCCCTCAATTTTTCTTTCATCCATGTGAGTCTGTTAAATGTGCCTGATGTATCTGCCCCTACCACCACCCCTGGCAACACACTCCATGCAGCTGCCACTGTTTGTGTAGAAAACCTTCCTTTGACATCCCCCTATACTCTCTTCCAATCGCCGACAAAAACTACATACTCTCGTATTAACCATTTCTGCCCCGGGAATGTCTCTGGCTGTCCACTCTGTCTATGCCTCTTATCAGCTTATACACCTCTGTCCGGTCCCCTCTCATCCTCCTTCACGACAAAGGGAAACGTCCTAGCGCGTTCAGTCTCTAAGTCTCTGCAGTTTCTGGTGTTGCTGCATTTTTCAGCAGGCAAACAGGCATTTCAGCCCATCGCAGCCAACCAAGATAGATAGATATACTTTATTGATCCCGAGGGAAATTGGGTTTCGTTACAGCTGCACCAACAAAGAATGAGCATAAATATAGCAATACAAAAACCATAAACAATCAAAGAATGAAATGCAAACTATGCCAGATGAAAATAAGGCCAGGACCAGCCTATTGGCTCAGGGTGTCTGACCCTCCACGGGAGGAGCTGCAAAGTTCGATGGCCACAGGCAGGAACGACCTCCCGTGACGCCCAGTGTTGTATCTCGGTGGAATGTGGCCGGGGTCCAACAGCAAAAAGTTCAATATCCGGTCTACAAACATGTTCCTCGATCGTAATATGACCCGGATTGCACCATCCGTTGTTAACCAGAATAGTAAGCACCCAACCCCTTCACGCTTACCGCTCTTAGTGCACTTCCGGTCAGCCCGAACGGTCTGGAAGTCGTCCATGGAAAAGATTTGATTGGGTATGTCCTCGTGCAGCCCCGTTCCAGTAAAACACATAACACTGCACTCCCGAAATGTTCTCTGACGCCTGGCTAGCTTACCTAACCTACTCATACAGGTCCTGTTTGCCTGTATCCCTCTGAACTTTTCCTATTCAAGTCCTTGTCCAAATATCTTCTGAAGATCTTTGTTGTACCTGATTCTACCACTTCCTCCGCCAGCTCCTTCCATTCGTCGTCTGTGGAAACCTGTACGTTTAAATCTTCCCCTTCCCGTCTTTCCCCCTGGTTTTAGACTCCCCGACCCCAGGGGAAAACTGTGACCATCCACCTTATCTACACCCCTCATGGTTTTATAAACCTCTATCAGGTCACCCCTCAGCACCCTTCACTCCAGGAAAACAGTCCCAGCCTGTCCAGCCTTCCGTCACTGGTAACATCCCTGTGAGTCGTTCCTGCATCCTCCCCAGTCTAATGGCATTCTTCCCATAGCTGGGTGGCAAGAACTCCAAGTGCGGTCTCACCAACATCTTCTATAGGTTGTAGTATGACGTCCTATCTCCTGTACTCAGTGCCTTGAGTGATGAAGGAAGAGTGCCAAACACTCTCTTCCCCACCCTATTGTCTTCTCTGGAGCGGCAGAGGCCTGATAGTAGTCTATAAGATGATGAGAGGCATAGAAAGAGTAGACTGGTGGTTTCTTTCTCCCCGGTGTTGAAATATCTAAGACTAGAGAACATATACTTAAGGTGAGCAGGGACAAGTTCAAAGGAGATTGTGGGAAATGTTTTTTACATAGAGAGTGGTCAGGGCCTGGAATGCGCTGCTGGGGTAGGGGGTTGGTGAAGGCTGATACGATATGTGCATTTAAGAGGCTCTTAGAGAGAGAGACATGAATATACAGGGATATGGACATTGTGTCCGGAGACGGACTGAGTGTAGTTTAATTTGCCCCGCACATCTCCTTTGATCTTCCCCCCACCGCCCCCCCCCCCGCACCCCCACCTTAAATGCATGCCCTCCGATATTAGATATTTCTAGATTGCAGGAAAACATTCTACTTGTCCACTCTTTCTGTCCTCTCGTAATGTCATAAACTTCTATCCGCACTGCCCCAGCCTCGGCCACTACAGAGAAAACAACCGAGGTTAGTCCAAATACTCCTTATAGTTCATACCCTCTGATACAAATAGCATCCTGGGGAACCTCTTCTGCACCCTCCTCGAATCCTCAACATCCTTCCTGTACTATGGTGACCAGAAATGAATGCGATACTCTAGACAGAGCAGAGTTTTATACCTACATTCGCTGACTAATAAAGGCAAGCCTGTTGTCTACATTCTTTACCACCCCCGCAACCTGTGTAACTGCTGAACTGCTTCCCGGGAGAAGGCGGTTCTGTCCCACAACCCAGCGATCCGTACTCAGTGGGTTAACCAATCACTGTGAATTTCCACCTGGAATCTGGGCAAGGGGAGACTCTTGGAGGTGGTGGGGGGGTGTGGTGAGAGCGGATGAGAATTTGAATGAGAAGGAAATGGGATTAGCATCACTGAGTATCGGATGCATCAAGTTGTACAGCACAGAAACAAGCCCTTTGACCCACCACTGGAGGAGATATCTCTCTCTCTCTCTCTCTCTCTCTCTCTCTCTCTCTCTGTCTGTCTCTCTCTGTATCTCTCTCTGTCTCTCTGCCTTTCTCTCTCTCTCTCTGCCTCTCTGTGTCTCTCTCGCTCTCTCTTTATTTCTGTCTCTATGCCTCTTTCTGTCAATCGCTCACACACACATGGGGTACCCCTCCTTCACACAAACAATCTCCCGGGGGAACGGGTCACACGCAGACCAAATGGCCTCCTACCATAACTGGCCTGCCATGCACTGAATTCTGTTCTCCTGTAGATGTGAAGATAACTTCAACGTGACCGACCCTCGGTGCGCCCAGTCTCCCTCTTTTGAGTCCCTGTGCTCCATCATCCTCGACATCGCCGGACCCTTCGCTGCCTGTCACCGTCGTCTGGACCCTGAGAACTTTTACAAGTCCTGTGTGTACGATCTGTGCCTCCATGGCACGAATGGTACACGGCTTTGCAGAGCCGTCACCACTTACGAGAAAGGATGCATCCTCGAGGGGGTGCATATTCCCGCCTGGCGCAATCCCAGAATTTGCCGTAAGAACTACAAATATATTTTTGCTCATTCCTATGTTCTAGACAGTCTCCCGCCACATGAAAGCGCTGTGTGGTACGAGGGGGCATAACTTCAGGTGCAAGGGGTCTGGGGAGGAATTCTTTTCAATTTTATTGTGGTTAAGGTGACTTTAGTTCCAGAGCAAGTTTGTGGGAAACTGAAAGATTAGGAAGACTTCAAAAAGAAAGGAAGAACCACAACGAAATCAATAAAGAAATTGACAATGATTATGTAAGTAAACTGACACAAAATGTGGACAGTACAGGTTTTGGCAATTATATAAAACGGAAAAGGTGGTTTACGTGGACGTAGGAACTTGTAAGATGAGAATGGGTAGTTAATAATAGGTTATGTGGCTATCGCTGAGGCCTTGAGTGACCATTTTCTGTTGGTTTTCACAAAGACACGTCGAACATGACAAAGGGAGACTTTAGGGCTGCAAATGGAAGTGAGGACCTCGATACAGTCAATGACACTAAAGAGTGTAGTGATCAACAAACTGGTAGACATGTCCGCTGGTCCTGGTGGGATACATTTAAGGACACTGAAAGAATTGGCAGTAGTTATAATAGATACATTTGTGATAAGTTACCAAAATTCCCTAGTCTTTGAGCAGGTCCTTCTTACCAATGTATGTATATACCACCATGAGATTCAATTTCTTGCAAGTATTTACATAAAAAGAAATACAATGGAATTTATGAAAAGTTGGACATAAATAAAGACTGGCAAAGAATCAATGTGGAAAAGATGACAAATTGTGTAAATACAAGTACAAATCAAATGATAATACAAAGGATTCTAGTTATTTGGGACACATCAGGATCAGTACGTTTTAGTTCAATTAAGCATCTGTCCTTATTAGCTGAAGTTTCATGGAAATAATTAAAATGGTAAAAAAAAACAAACTACCATTTAACTGAGTAACATATTGTGTACTTAAATGAAATATATCTATGCTTTTGATTGATTAGTAAATGAACAAAATCAGTGTGCTTTTCTGATCTTGGGCATTGGTGTTTCTGTACCAGGCTGTGATGCAGCCAGTCAGGATACTCTCCACTGTGTATCTATGGACGTTTGTGAAAGTTTTAGGTAACAAGCTGAATCTACAGATACTTCTAAGACAATAGAGATGTTGTCCTGCCTTCTTTTTGATGGCATTTATGTGGTGGTTCCAGGACAGATATCTGAAATGATGATGCCAAACAACTTAGAGTTACTGACCCTCTCCACCTCTGATCCCCTAATAAGGACTACCTCATGGGCCTCCGACTTCCTCCTCATGTTCTCAATAATCAGCTCTTTGGTTTTGCTGCCATTGAGTGAGAGATTGTTGTCGTGGCACCATTCAGTCAGATTTTCTCATGTTCTCATGTAGGTCAGAGGATGGTGAAGAGTTTACTCTGAACAGTGAACGACGGGGTCCTGGGAAGCACTGGTGCTCAGGCAGGGTTTCCCAGATCCCAAACACCCTCTGGGGAGGGAGGGATTATAAATACAGATTCCTCCCAACCGGCCTATGCTCACCCTAAACCCTTAGCCATCACTGCTCTGGAAAGAAGGTTACTAAATCTGATCTGCCTTTGGTGACCTAGTATGCCTCGACAAAGTCCCCCCTTCAGCCTTCAGCAAGGACAGACCCAACCTCTGTTGGCTGAACAAGCTCCACTCATTAAGTTTCTCATCGAGTTAGAGGAAACAGGCCCTTCAGCCCCACCAATCCATGCCAACCACGGTGTCCAGTCCAAGCTAGTTTCATTTTCCTGCATTTGGTCTATATCCCTCCAAACCTTTCCTATCCGTTTACCTTTCCAAACGTCTTTTAAAAATTGTTATTATACTTGCCCTAATCACTTTCACTGGCAGCTCACCGCACATCTAGGCCACCATTTGAGTAAAATGGTCCTACTAAATCTTTCCCAACCCACCCTGCACCTCTACCCTCTAGATCTTGATTTTCCCGAATGAGAGGAAAAGACGATGCCCTCCCCCTGCCTATTCCCCTCATGCTATTATCCACCCCGTTAAAGCCACCCTTCATTCTCCAACACGCTTAGGAATAAACAGCTCTGTACAGGCCCTTTTGCCCATGATGCGTGCTTGCCTTTTAACCTAGCCTAAGGTCAATATAACACTTCCCCCCTATATAGCCCTCCATCTTCTGTCATTCATCCGCCTTTCTAAGAGTCTCTTCACTATCTCCCGAGTATTTTCATCTACTACCACTATGCTGGCAGTGTGTTCCCCACACACACTACTCTCTGCAAAAAAAAAAACTTACGTTTGAATTGCCTCTGACATCCTCCCCATACCCCCACCACCAATATGTTCCTCCAGACACCTTAAAATTATGCCCCCTTGTATTGGAAAAAAAGTCTCTGGCTCTCACTCTATCGATCCCTCTTATCGTCTTGTACACCTCCAGAAAGTTGCCTCTCATCCTCCTTCATTTCAATAAGGAGTCCCTTTTGTACTCGGGCTGTGGACCTGATTGAAGTCCCCTCCTCTCAAAACTTCCGGTCTGGATTAGTCGCAGGTCAAAGCTCATAAAAAAAAGTCCGCCTACAGATTGCTGGCACCATGGAATCAGGGCGACCGGATGACACATTGTACGAGAGAGAGCCCCAGCTTCCCCGAACTTAATGTCATCCAACCGCAGGCCCATTGACTGCTTTTCGGTAAACCTGATCCTCTGGGTCAGTAGCTTGGTCGGCTGCCATGCCAGCATAATCAACTCCTATGTGTATGGCCTGAACGACAGGCCATGAGAGGCAGTCAGCCACAGCATTATTTTTCCCTTGATATGTTATATGTCAGTTGTGAACTCTGATAAGTAGGTCAATTGGCGTTGCTGCCGTGCAGACCAGGGGGCTGATATTTTGGCCATCGCGTTCGGGGGGGGGGGGGTTGTGGTCAACAAACGACCCTCTAGAAGAAAACGAAAATGGCTGACAGTCAGATAGAAACCAAGAAGCTCACGGTCAAACATGCTGTACTTCCTTTCGGAGGGACTGAACTGCCGGCTGAAGAAATACGAGGAGACGCCACACACCTCCGACCAAGTATTCGTGCACAGCACACACAGCGTCAGAAGCATCAGTAGTAAAGGCCAGAGCTGTGTTGCGGAGCGGGTGCGCTAGTAGGGTCGCGTTGGAAAGAGCTTGTTTGGTGTCATCAAATGCCCGGGTTATGTGGACTGACCAGACAAGCATGTGATTATGGGCATTTCCTTTAAGTGCACTATAGAGGGTAAGTAGAAGTTGAGCAGCCCGCGGAATGAAGCGGTGACAGAAATTCACCATGCCTAAAACTTCTGCAGATTTTTAGTAGTGTGCGATGGAGCGAAATCCATTTAGCGACTACTTTTGATAGGAGGGGTTTCTGAGGAGATGGGATGGTTGACAACCCAAACTGGAACTTCGAAGGGTGAATAATCAACTCATGTTGTCTTAAGCTCTCGGAAAGTGTGGAGATATAAGATACTGTCGGTGCTCGGGTTTGGATGCACTGACGTCCAGCCGTTAGAAAGTCTCTACTGTACTTTTCAGCCCAAATGACATGCGTAGAAACTCAGAGGCTAAACGAGCTTATCACAGCCGTTTTCGGAATGTCCTCCGAGCACGTAGGTACCTAATGGTAGCCCCTAACTAAGTACTGACTCAAGGCGGCAAAATCCATTATCAAAGGGCCATGCCATCTTCTCACGGCTCCCGTGGGGCAGGAGATACAGAAGCCTGAAGTCCCACATCACCAGGTTCAGGAACAGCTACTTTCCTTCAACAATTCGGTTCCTGAACCAACCGGCACACCCCTAATCACCGCCTCAGTATATCAACTTTGCACTACAATGAACTTTTGTTGTTCTAATTGTGCTCTTCCTTGTAAAATATGTTTTTTCTTGTGAATATGGTTTATCTGATGCTGACATGTGCCTGTGATGTTACTGCAAGTAAGTTTTTCATAGCGCATGTTTACCTCGCTGCCTTAGAAAAACAGCCAATAAATCAAAGACCCCGCCTCACGCGGTGTACTTTCTATGGATGATGGTAATAAATCGGGGGAGGGGTATCGGGAACACGCTGAATTTCTTTAGCTTCCGGGGGAAGCAGGGGTACGACAAGCTTTCCTGGCTTCACCGAGGCAGCAAAATGTACAGAGTCTTGTAGAGAAGGTTTGAGAGTATTGCGCAGAGCGTTGGCGAGGTTTATTCTGTCGTTCTCTCTTCCAGGCATCCGGTGTCCGGCCAACAGTCACTATGAGGCGTGTGGGAATGAGTGCGGCCTGGATTGTGTCTTCAGTTCCCCCGCTTTACACTGCAACGAGTCGTGCTCGGAAGGGTGTTTCTGTGATCCGGGCTACATCCGCGACGGGAGCGAATGCGTCCCCCCGGATCGCTGCGGCTGTTTGCATCACGGTGTCTACATGAAGGCAAGAGCTCAGTCTCGTCGCGGTCTTACCCACAAATGGACCCGTGAACCACTGTGGCCTAATGCTGCGAGCTTTTCCACACACATTTACATACTCATTCGTGCTCTCTCGCTCACAGTGGCTCTGCGTCTCGCTGTCTACCTCTCTCGCTCGCTCTGGCTTTGCGTCTCTATCTCTATCTCTATATCTCGCGCTCTCGCTGTCTCGCTCCGTGTGGCTCGCGCGCTCTCCCCCTCCAGCTCGCTCCGTGTGGTGCGTGCACACTCCCTCTGTCGCTCGCTCTCCCCCCTCCCGTTCGCGCTCCCCCCTAGCGCTCTCCCTCCTTCGCTCTGCGTCATGCGCTCTCTCTCTGGCCCTGTGTCGCCTCTCTGGCGCTCTCTCTCTCGCTCTGGCTCTGCGTCACTCTCTCTCGCACTTTCTGGCTCTCTCGCTCTGGCTGTGCGTCACGCACTCTGTCTCTCCAGTTCTCTGGCTTTTTCTGGCTCTCTCACTCTGGCTCCGTGTCACGCTCTCTGTCTCTGTCTCTCTCTCGCTCTGGCTCTGCGTCATGCTCTCTGGCACTTTCTGGCTCTCTCGCCCTGGCTCTGTGTAGCGCTCTCTGTCTCTCTCGCTCTCTGGTTCTTTCTGGCGCTCTCGCTCTCGGCTCTTTTTGGCTCTCTATCACTATGGCACTGTGTCGTCTCGTTGGCTCTCTCTGGCCCTCTCTCGCTCTCTCAATTGCTCTGGCTCTCTGAATCTGTCTCTGTCCCGATCTGTCTGTCTCTCTCATGTACTGTATCTAAAGTACCCACACATTACCTATTTCACCAGCACATACACGTATACAAACCCGGGAAAATCTGCAGATACTGGAAATCCAAAACAACACACAAAATGCTGGAGGAACTCAGCAGACCAAGCAACATCTATGGAAAAGTGTAAACAGTCGACGAGGTCTGGGCCAGAAACGTCAACTCTTTTACTCTTTTGCCTGGCCTGTGGAGTTTCTCCAGCATTTTGTGTGAGTTGTTACACGTATGCAGTTTCCTCACTCCCACACTGTGTTTCGCACACATGGTCTCTAACATGCATAAACACGTGTATTATCTCCATGCGTCTCTCTCAGTCTCTCTCTCACGCACAAGCGCGCACACACACAGACACACACACGCACACACTGTCTCTAATGCACACACATATTCTAATTTGCACATAAATACGCAGGGCAGGAGGTTGGAATCGAACCCGTATTCCGGAGATTCGAGCCAGTGTCTTTACACACTGTTACAGTGGCTGTCTCTCAGCCAGGAACTAATGTCTTTCTGTCTATTTGCAGTTGGGAGAGCTAAGGGTGTCTCCAGAGTGTGCGGAGGTGTGCCGGTGCTCCCAGGGAAGAAGGGTCCAGTGCGTCCCCTTGGGCTGCGGGGCTGGGGAGGTGTGCACCATCCGCGGGGGCAGGAGGGGCTGCTTCACCGCCCAGGCCCTCTGCACCGTCACAGGCGCAGGGGCCCATCTCCTCACCTTCGACAGCCGACTGGCCAACCTCCGGGGTTACTGCACACACACGCTGGCCGAGGTCTGCTGCAATGCCTCCGCCCCCTGGTTTCGAGTGACGGCGGAGAAGTGGCAGGAGGGCGAGATGGCAGAGGGGGTCACCCGTGTCAGGGTCCAGCTGGTGGGCGCCGACTTCGTACTTGAAAGGGGAAGGCCGCCGACGGTGAGTGGCGAGGGATGAACCACGAAGAGCCAAGCAGCGCGGCGAGTAGCGTAGTGAGTTCAGTGAGTAGCGTACAGTAGGAGGTAGACTAGAGTGTGTAGAGAGGAGGAGAGTCAGCAGCATAGACCAGAATAGTGACTGTTATAGACTGTAGTAGTGATTGCATAGAGTATTGTGCAGCGTAATGCAGCCCGCAAGTGTTGCCAAACTTCTAGTGTCAACATAGGATGCCCACAACTTACCAACCCTTTGGTTACTGTGGGAGGAACTGGAGCACCAGGAGAAAACCCATGTGGTCATGGGGAAAAGTGAAATCTCCTTGCAGATAGCGACGTGAACTGGACCACGATCAGTGAGGCTGGTGCTGTAAAATGCTGCGCTGACCTTTATACTACCGTGCTTGTGAATGTTGTGTCTCCGACGCTCAGTACCTGCGATGCTGCGGCAAGCAAGTTTTTCTTTGCACCTGTGCATACATAGGCTTGAGCATCAGACAATAAACTCAGAGTTGATGGGACGGTGTGGAAGGAGCCTCACTCTGCATCTGATGCCAGGAGTGTGCGATGGGACAGTGTGGAGGGAGCTTTACTCTGTGTCTGACCCCGGTAGTGTGTGATGGGACATTGTCGAGGGATCTTTACTCTGTGTCTGACCTCGGGTCTGAGTGATGGGACGGTGTGGAGGAAGACAGAATGGTATCAAGTGGACAACCAAACTAACTTCTCACTTTGCTTTTCTTCTCAGATGAACGGGGCACTCATCTCTCTACCCTTCACCAGCCCCTCCCTCGCCCGCGTATCCAGTGTGGGTGGTGATGTCATAGCAGTCACAGCGTCCCAGCTGGACGTGCGTTTCGATGGGGAGGGGACCATCTTTGTGAGGGTAGGACTGTCCTATGCCGGCCTCCTGCGTGGGATGTGTGGCAACTGGAATGACGATCCTTCTGATGACGATCTGGAGCCTTCCAGAAATGGCAGCGAGCCCGGCTACGCCTGGGGAATCACCAACAGCTCTCAGAGGTGGGAACGGCTTGCAGAACACTTGTTTATACAGTCCCATTCGCTGAGGGAAAGCATCTTAGAACATGGAGCAGAACAGCCAGGATAGGCCATTCGGCCCACAGTGTTCAGTCAACCTACTAACCCACTCCACAATCAATCCCTCTGAACTTTTCCTGTCCAAGTACTTGTCCAAATATCTTCTGAAGGTCTTTGATGTACCTGGTTCTGCCACTTCCTCCATCAACTCCTTACATTCGTCGTCTATGGAAACCTGTACGTTTAAATCTTCTCCTTCCCGTCTTGCCCCCTGGTTTTAGATTCCCTGACCCCAGGGGAATACTGTGACCATCCACCTTATCTTTCCCCCTCATGGTTTATAAACCTCTATCAGGTCACCCCTCAGCCCCCTTCACTCCAGGAAAACAGTCCCAGCCTGTCCAGCCTCTCCATCACTGGTAACATCCCTGTGAGTCGCTCCTGCACCCTCCCCAGTCTAATGGCATTCTTCCCATAGCTGGGTGGCAAGAACTGCATACAGTACAGTACTCCAAGTGTGGTCTCACCAACATCTTGTATAGGTTGTAGCATGACGTCCCATCTCCTGTACTCAGTGCCTGGAATGATGAAGGAAGAGTGCCAAACACTCTCTTCCCCACCCTATTGTCTTCTCTGGAGCGGCAGAGGCCTGATAGCAGTCTATAAGATGATGAGAGGCATAGAAAGAGTAGACTGGCGGTTTCTTTCTCCTCAGGGTTGAAATATCTAATACTAGAGGGCATACATTTAAGGTGAGCAGGGACAAGTTCAAAGCAATTGTGTGGGTCAATGAGAGTGGTGGGGGCCTGGAATGCGTTGCTGGGGGGAGGGCGTTGGTGAAGGCTGATACGATAGGTGCATTTACGAGGCTCTTAGAGAGAGACACATGAATATACAGGGATATGGACATTGTGTAAGAGGGGCTGAGTGCAGTTTAATTTGCCCCGCACACCTCCTTTCAACTTTCCCCCTCTCACCTTAAATGCATATCCTCTGATATTAGATATTTCTGGATTGTAGGAAACTATTCTACGTGTCTACTCTTTCTACCTCTCTCGTAATCTCATAAACTTCCATCCGCTCTCCCTCAGCCTTGGCCCCTACAGAGAAAACAACCGAGGTTAGTCCAAATAGTCCTTATAGTTCATACCCTCTGATACAAATAGCATCCTGGGCAACCTCTTCTGCACCCTCCTCGAATCCTCAACATCCTTCCTGTACTATGGTGACCAGAACTGAATGCGATACTCTAGACCAGAGTTTTATACCTACATTCGCTGACTAATAAAGACAGGCCTGTTGTCTACATTCCTTAGCACCCCCGCAACCTGTGTAACTGCTTAACTGCTTCCTGGAGGAGGCGGTTCTGTCCCACAACCCAGAGATCCAGGCTCAGAGGATTAACCAATCACTGTAAATTTCCAGCTGGAGTCTGGGCGAGGGGAGACTCTTGGAGGTGGAGGGGAAGGGTTTGGTGGCGAGAGCGGATGAGAATGTGAAGGCAAAGGAAATGGATTAGCATCACTGAGTATCAGATGCATCAAGTTGTACAGCACAGAAACAGGTCCTTTGACCCACCACTGGAGGGGATATCCCTCTCTCTCTCTCTCTCTCTCTCTCTCTCTCTCTCTCTCTCTCTCTGTCTCCTTCTGTCAATCGTTCACACACACATGGGGTACCCCTCCTTCACACACACAATCTCACGGGGGAACAGGTCACACGCAGACAAAATGGCCTCCTACCATAACTGGCCTGCCATGCACTGAATTCTGTTCTCCTGTAGGTGTGAAGATAACTCCAACGTGACCGAACTTCGGTGTCCCCAGTCTCCCTCTTTTGAGTCCCTGTGCTCCATCATCCTCGACATCGCGGGACCCTTCGCTGCCTGTCACCGTCGTCTGGACCCTGAGAACTTTTACAAGTCCTGTGTGTACGATCTGTGCCTCCATGGCACGAATGGTACACGGCTTTGCAGAGCCATCACCACTTACGAGAAAGGATGCATCCTCGAGGGGGTGCATATTCCCGCCTGGCGCAATCCCAGAATTTGCCGTAAGAACTACAAATATATTTTTGTTCATTCCTATATTCTAGAAAGTCTCCCGCCACATGAAAGAAGTGTGTGGTATCAGGGGGCATAACTTCAGGTGCAAGGGGTCTTGGGAGGAATTCTTCTCAATTTTATTTTGGTCAGGGTGACCTTAGTTCCAGAGCAAGTTAGTGGGAAACTGAAAGATTAGGAAGACTTTATAAAGAAAGAAAGAACCATAAAGAGATCAATAAAGAAGCAGAAGAATGATTATCTAAGTAAAGTAACGCAAGATATAAAAAAAGGACAGTACAAGTTTTGGTAATTGTATAAAACGGAAAAGGTTGCTTACGTGGACGTAGGAACTTGTAAGATGAGAGGGGGTAATTTATAATAGTTTATGTGGATATCGCTGAGGCCTTGAGTGACTATTTTCTGTTAGTTTTCACAAAGACACGTCGAACATGACAAAGGGAGATTTTAGGGCTGCAATGGGAAGTGAGGACCTCGATACAGTCATTGACACTAAAGAGTGTAGTGATCAACAAACTGGTAGACATGTCCGCTGGTCCTGGTGGGATACATTTAAGGACACTGAAAGAATTGGCAGTAGTTGTAATAGATATATTTGTGATAATGTACCAAAATTCCCTGGACTTTGGGCAGGTCCTTCTTACCAAAGTATGTATACACCACCATGTGATTCAATTTCTTGCAAGCATTTACATAAAAAGAAATACAATGGAATTTATGAAAAGTTGGACATAAATAAAGACTGGCAAAGAACCAATGTGCAGAAGATGACAAAGTGTGCAAATACAAAAAAATTCAAATGGCAATACAAAGGATTCTAGTTCATTGGGGAACATCAGGACCAGTACGTTTTAGCTCAATTAAGCATCTGTCCTTATTAGCTGAAGTTTCATGGAAATAATTAAAATGGTATAAAAAGACAAACTACCATTTAACTGAGTAATATATTATGTATTTAAATGAAATATGGAGTCAATTAGAACACTCCCAATACTGCTACAGCGCTATAAAATTGTGTACTAATTCCTAATAGTTATCGATGGAGGAATTCATCCTGGTATGCGTGCTTTTGATTAATTAGTAAATGAACAAAATCAGTGTACTTTTCTGATCCTGGGCATTGGTGTTTCTGTACCAGGCTGTGACGCAGCTAGTCAGGATACTCTCCACTGTGTATCTATGGAAGTTTGCAAAACTTTTAAGTAACAAGCTGAATCTACGTAAACTTCTATGACAATAGAGATATTGTCGTGCCTTAATTTTGATGGCATTTATGTGGTGGTTCCAGGACAGATATCTGAAATGATAATGCCTAACAACTTAGAGTTACTGACCCTCTCCACCTCTGATCCCCTAATGAGGACTGCCTCATGGGCCTCCGACTTCCTCCTCATGTTGTCAACAATCAGCACTTTGGTTTTGCTGCCATTGAGTGAGAGATTGTTGTCGTGGCACCACTCAGTCAGATTTTCTTATGTTCTCATGTAGGTCTGAGGATGGTGAAGAGTTTACTCTGAACAGTGAATGACGGGGTGCTGGAAAGCACTGGTGCTCAGGCAGGGTTTCCCAGATCCCAAACACCGTCTGGTGAGGGAGGGATTATAAAAACAGATTCCTCCAAACCGGCCTATGCTCACCCTAAACCTTTAGCCATCTCTGCTCTGGAAAGAAGGTTACTAAATCTGATCTGCCTTTGGTGACCTAGTATGCCTCGATTAAGTCCCCCCTTCAGCCTTCAGGAAGGACAGACCCAGCCTCTGTTGGCTAAACAAGCTCCGCTCATTCAGTTTCTCATCGAGTTAGAGGAAACAGGCCCCTCAGCCCCACCAATCCATGCCAACCACGGTGTCCAGTCCAAGCTAGTTTCATTTTCCTGCATTTGGTCTATATCCCTTCAAACCTTTCCTATCCGTTTACCTTTCCAAACGTCTTTTTAAAATTGTTATTATACCTGCCCTAATCACATTCAATGGCAGCTCACTGCACATCTAAGCCACCCTTTCAGTAAAATGGTCCTATTAAATCTTTCCCATTCCACTCTGAACCTCTGCCTTCTAGTTCTTAATTTTCCCGAATGAGAGGAAAAGACGATGCCCTCACCCTGCCTATTCCCCTCGTGGTATTATCCACCCCATTTTAGCCACTCTTCTTTCCCCTAGGGATCAACAGCTCTGTACAGGCCCTTTGGCCCATGATGCATGCTGGCCTTTTAACCTAGCCTAAGATCAATCTAACACTTCCCTCCTATATAGACCTCCATTTCCTATAATTCGTCTGCCTATCTGAGAGTCTCTTCAATATCTCCCGAGTATTTTCATCTACTACCACTATGCTGGCAGTGTGTTCCACACACACACTACTCTCTGCAAAAAAACTTATGTTTGAATTGCCTCTGACATCTTCCCCACACCCCCACCTCCAGACATCTTAAAATTATGCCCCCTTGTATTGGAAAAAACGTCTCTGGCTCTCTACTCTATTGATCCCTCTTATCTTGTACACCTCCATAAAGTAGCCTCTCATCCTCCTTCCCTTCAAAAAGAAAAGCCCTAGCTCGCTCAATCTATCCTCATAAGACAATGTTGTGCCGACTTTTTAACCTACTGCACAGTCTGTATAACCATTCCTTCCCACGTAGTCCTCCATTTTTCTTTTCACTCATATCCCTACCTAGAGGCCCTTAAATGTCCTTAATGTATCTGCCTCTACTACACTCCAGCAGTGTGTTTCATGCATTTACCACTCTCGGTGTAAAAGCCCACCCTTCGGCCATCTCCCCTAAATATTCCTCACTTGACTTAAAAGGAATGCCCTCTAGTATTAGCCAATGCCACTCTGGAAAATGTCCCTGGATGTCTATTCATCTGTGCCCCTATTGCCTTAGACACCCCCATTGCGTCTCCTCACATCATCCTTCATTCCAAAGAGAAAAGCCTAGTTTGTTTTACCTTTCCTCCTAAGACATGTTCTCTAATCCTGGCAGCGTCCTGGTAAAACTCCTCTTCCCCCTCTCGAAAATTTACGCATTCTTCCTATAATGAGGTGGCCACAACTGATAACAATTCTCCAAGTGTGGTCTAACCTCTAGTACCTGTAATGCTGCTCTCGGGGTAATGTACTCTGCGGTCTCTCTGACTCTGTGCAACATTGTTCTATTTAACCTTGTGTATCACTCCACGACCCACAGGGGGCGAGCGGGGAGGGGTAGACTATTTAGCCAGGTTTGTGTCAACATTGAATGTCTGTGTGTGTAGATCCATCGAGGTTTGATTCTCGCGGTGAACTAACGCCCCGGTGTTTTCCTCAGCGATAACCAATCCATGCAGAGATCAGGAATGCACGGCTGAAGAGTGGTGTGGAGAGCGAGGAGGCAATTACGGCTGCTTCTGTAATACGACAACCAATCTCGCCAATCACCGCACTTACGGTAATGGAGCAAGCTCTTCTTCCTGAATTAATTTTGTTCGCCATTGAACAGCTGATAAGTTTGCAATTATGTTTATTTATTACAGCAAGTACTACAAGGCTGATGGAGGCCAATAGGGTACACGTTACTCTGGAAGTAGCGAGTATCTCAATCACGTTAATTATCTCTGACATTCCTATGCTGTGAAATTTGTTGTTTTGCGGCAACAGTACAGTGCAAGGCACAAAAATGCTGCAAGCAGCAAAAGATAATTAGTATGAAAGAGGAATAGCATGATACCGTAGCATTCATGGACTGTTCAGGAATCTAATGGTGGAAGGGATGAAGCTGTACCTGATTCATTGAGAGTGAATCTTCAGGCTCATGTGCTTCCTCCCTTATTATGGTAATAATAGGAGAGCATGTTCCGGAGGGCGAGGGTACTCGACCATGGGTGCCGCCTCCTTGAGACACAGCCTCTTGAAGATATCCTCAATAATGATGGAGGTGGCTGAACCTGTAACTCTCTGCCATACCAGGCTGTCAAAGTCAAAGTCTAGTGTATTGTCAGGCACGTGTGCAGTGAAATGCTTGTAACATCATCGTTGACAATTAGCATCATATAATCACAGAGCTAAATTAAAATTAAAGACATTGGAAGCGATGTTCAGAGAAAAATACAAACTAAGCATAAATTAAACTATATTTTTTTGAAGAAAGAACACAATTAGAACATGAAATAAAGCCCATTTTAGTGTAAAAAGCAAAGTGCATTCTTGCACAGGTGCAACACGAGGTTTAGGGGAAGAATTAAACTATTTAGCCCATTGAGTCTGCCATTCAAACGTTGTTATGTTTTTCAACTCCACTCTCCCTCCATAACCCTCAAAACCCCCTACTGATCAAGAATCTAAAAATGTTCGCCTTAAATACACCCAAATTTGGAACAAATTCCTCAGATTCACCACTTGCTGGCTGAATAAATTCCACCTCATCTTAGTTCTAAATACTCTGATGCTGTGGCATCATAGAGATGGAAAAGTCCCCTCAACGTCCACTCTATCCAGGACTTCTACTATCAGGCAGTCTCAATAAGATAGACCCCCTTCCCCATCCTTGTGATCTCCATCAAGACACGCTCAAAGACATCAAACGCTCCTCATAATTAAGCTTTCCTTTCTCTGATCCTTCTTGTAGACCTCTTCTGGACGCTATCCAATGTCAGTACATTCTTCATTAGATACGGGGCCCAAAACTGCTCACAATATTCCAAACGTGGTCTAGCCTGTGCCTTATAAATTCTCAGCAGTACATCCTTGATTTTATATTCTAGTCATACCCTGGTTTCAAAGTTCAAAGAGAAATTATCAAAGGACATATATGTCAACATCTATAACATTGAGATTCATTTTCTTATGGGCATATTCAATGAATCCATAATAGAATATTAGACATAACAGAATCAATGAAAGATCTCACCAACTTGGGCATTCAATCATTGTGCAAAGGACAGCAATTGTCAATCAATAAATAAATAGAAAGATTAATTGATGGATGGATGAATGAGTGAATAAACAAACAAATAGACAGATTAACTGATCAATAGATAAATAAATACGTCCATAGCAAGAACATAAGACGCAGAGTCCTGGTAACTGGGTCCATTGGTTTTTGGTACATTTCAATGATAAGGCAAGTGAAGATGAGTGAAGTTATCCCCTTTAGTTCAAGAGCCTGATGATTGAGCCGTTCAAGGGCATTGGTGTTTCCACATCAGGCTGTGATGCAGCCAGTCAATATACTGTCCACGACACATCTATAGCTTAGACTTCCACACAAGAAATCCAGCATTTCCCCATTGGCCTTCAGTGATTCTTATGGATGAAGCATTGGGAATACATCCAATCTGGATGCATCACGGCTTGACAGTAACTGCCCTGCAGAGAGTTATGGACACAGCTCAGTATATCACTGAAACTGGTCTCCCCTCCATGGACTCTGTCTGTACTTCTCACCAGTTCAGTAAATCAGCCAACATAATCAAAGACCTCACCTCCCATGGACACTCTCTCTTTACCCCCCACCCCATCGGCAGGCTCAAGGACAGCTTTTACCCTGCTGTTAGAAGACTATTGAATAGTCCTCCAGTATGACAAGATGGACTCTCGACCTTATAGTCCACTTCGTCATGACCTTACACCTTACTGTCTGCCTGCACTATATTTTCTCTGTAATTGCCGCAGTTTATTATACTTTTTTATGCTTTTCCCTTGTACTCCTCAACGCAGCAGTGCAATGAAATAATGAACACGAGAAAGTCTGAAGGTACCGGAAATCCAAAGCAACTCACAAAAAATGTTGGAGGAACTCAGCAGGCCAGTCAGAATTTGTGGAAATGTATCAACAGTGGATGTTTTGGGCCGAGGCCCTTCTTCAGAACTGATAAGGAAAGGGGAAGACACAAGGTGGAGGGAATGGAAGGAGGATAGCTAAAAGCTGATAGGTGAAGCCAGGTGGGTAGGGAAGACAAAGAGCTAGAGAGGAAGAAATCTGATAGGCAAAGAGAACGGACCATAGGAGAAAGGGAAGGAGGATGGGACCCAGGGAGAGGTGATAGAGATAGGAAGAGGTAAAAGGCTAGAGTGGGTAATAGAAGAAGAGGGGAAATCGATATTCATGCCATCAGGTCGGAGGCTGTAGCTCCTCCACCCTGAGGGTGGCCTCATCTTGACACAAGAAGAGGCCATGGAGCCCATTTCTGAATGGGTATGGGAATCAGAATTAAAATGTTCGGCCACTGGGAAGTTCCGCTTTTGGTGGATGGAGCGTTGGTGTTCGACCAAGTGGTCCCCCAGTTTACGACTGGTGTCACCAATATAGAACCGTATCAGAACACTGGGCACAGTGGACGACCCCAGCAGACTCACAGGTGAAGTATCGCTTCACCTAGTAGGACTGTTTGGGACCACTGAATGGAGCTGAGGGAGGAAGTGAATGAGAAGGTGTGGCAGTTGGGCCGCTTGCAGAGATAGGTGCCGAGAGGGAGACCTGTGGACAGGGATGGATGGACAGGGGAGTCGCAGAGGGAGAAATCCCTGTGGAAAGTGGGAGAGGTGGGGAGGTGGTTAGTGGTAGGATTCCTTTGGAGATGGGGGATATTGCACTGGATGATGTGTTGGATACAGGGGCTCTAATGAAATGTTCTGTATGGATGGCATGTAAAACAAGGTTTTTCTCTGGAGGTAGGTTGGTTAGTTTACATACAGATGACATAACAATTGCCGTGTTGTGAACAGTGAAGAGGGCTTTCAAAAGATGTAACGGGATATAAATCGGTCACAGATCTGGGTTGAGCTTCATCCAGGCAAGTGTGAGGTGCTGCACTTGTAAGGGAAATGCAGACAGTTACGGGCAGGGCCCCTAACAGCACATATATACAGAGGGATGTTGGGGTTCAAGACCATCGTAAGTGGCAACGTAAGAAGACAAGTTGGGGAAGAAAGCAAATGGCATGCCTGCCTTCATCGGTTGGGGATAAATACAGGAGAGAGAACGTGGCACGTTGCAGCTGTATAAAACCTAGGTTCAGCCACACTTGGAGTGTCGTGTGCAGTGCTGCTCGCCACATCAGAGGAAGAATATGGAAACTTTGGAGGAGATGCAGGAAGAAGTTCACCGGCATGCTTGCTGGATTAGAGGGTATGTGCTGCAAAGCAAGGTTGAACAAACTTGGGTTGTTTTCTCTGGAGCAGTGGAGGATGAGGGGAGACCTGATAGAAGTGTATAAAATTATGAGAGGCATAGATAGGGTAGTCAGCTGGCATCTTATTCCCAGGTTGACATGTCCAACACCAAAAGGCATACATTTAAGTTCAGTGGAGATCTGCGGGGCAAGCTTTTCATACAGAGCATGGTGGGAGCCTGGAATGTGCGGCAGGCAGAACGGATTCATGTTGGATACAGACGTGAGGCTTGAAGGTCCTGTTTCTGTGCTGTATTGTTCCAAGTTTAATGTCCTATATTCTAGCTCTATGCTCTGTGTCTTATGGCCTTTATTCGGCATTCTAACTAGAATAGTCAGTTAGCTAGATGGGGTATGATCCATTACCCTATCTGGACCAGTCTGTTTACCCACTCAGTTAAATACCAACCTTGTTCTCATCAATTTCATGCCCGAGGGATAGGGACCCCATCAAGAAATTGAACTGAAAACGGTTTATGTACTGAGATACAGTGGACAACCTGTATTGCATTAGATTGATACAGATCAATTCATTACACAGTGCAAAGGTCAAACAATAAAAATGCAGAATAAATTGTAACAGCTACAGAAAAAATGCAGTTCAGGTAAACAATAATGTGCAAGGCAATATAGTAGATTTCAAGATCAAGAGTGCAACTAATTAAACTAGTGAACCATTTAATGGCCTAGTAACAGCAGGGCAGAAGGTGTCCTTGAGCTAGTGGTTTGTGTTTTCAGGGTTTTGTGTCTTCTGCCTGATGGGAGGAGGAAGAAGAGAGAATTTCCAGGGTGGGTGGGTCTTTGATCATGCTAGTTGTTTTACCGAGGCAGTGAAAAATGTAGACAGAGTCCATGGAGGGGAGGCTGGTTTCCGTGATGTGCTGAGCTGTGTCCACAGCTCTCAGCAGTCTCTTGTGGCTATGGGAAGAGCAATTGCAGTACAAGCCATGACACATCCATTCATGGTGCAGTGATAACATCCAGAACATCTTTAAGAGGTGATGCCTCAGCAAGGTGGTATCCATTAATAAGAACCCTCATCGATAAACATTTGAGAGGTTTAATCGGGCATGTCAAATATCTTTACCCCCTTGAAGGATTGGAAGTGTTGGTGAACTTTACTGTCCATGGTGTACACCTGTTTGTACCTGGGCAGGCTATTGGTGTTGTTTACTCGGAAACCGACCCTGTCAATTCTCAGTTACTGACGGAAATGGCCTTCCTTTTGCAGACTACAAGCTAACGTGCAATGGCTCCAACAGCAGCATCTCATTCGCACGCTGCCTTTTATTCAGCGATGGGTGGGTGGCTCAATCTCTTCACCTGAATGATCCCAACTGCAAGGCCAGTCTCAGCCACGGGAGGACTATGTTCACTTTCAACAGCCATCAAAGATCCTGCGGCTCGAAGCTCCAGGTAATTACATACCAATTATATATTGATTAGCGCCCCACACAGACTTCCAATCTGCCCCTTGTAAGGCATGAAAAGGCCCGACGCAGGCCTCTCATGGTCTGAGTCGACGTTCCCCCTATATATTGATCCCAGTAGCCATAATTTCAATTCCACATGCCATTCCCACACCAACATGCCTGTCCATAGCCTCCTCTACTGCCACAATGATGTCAGACCCAGGCTGGAGAAATCTGGCATGTCCCCGTCCACCCTTACCAATTTTTGTCAAAGTACTAACTTCCAAATGCAGTCTGACCAGCGCCTTATAAAGCCTAAGCTGTACATCCTTGCTTTTATATGCTAGTCCTTCTGGGGTTGTCTTTACAAAAAGAAATCTGGCGTGTCCTTGATAACTTATACCAACACTTATCGATGTCCCATGCAAGCATCCTATCTGAATGCATCACGGCTTGCGATGGCAACTGCTCTGACCATAACCGCAAGAAACATCCAAAGAATCATGGACACAACTCAGCACGTCACAGGAATCAGCTTCACTCTGTCTAAGCTTCCCACTGCCTTGGTGAAGCATCCAGCATAATCAAAGACTACCCCTCCAACCCCGATCACGGCCAGTTCCTCTTCTTCCCTCTCACATTGGGCAGAAGATGCAAAAGTCTGAGAGTACATACCACGAGCCTCAAATGCAGCTTCCATCCTGCTGTTATGGGATACTGTAGTTCCATAGTTCCAACGAAACGAATTGGACTCTTAGCCTCACAATCTACCTTGCACTTTATCGTTTACCTGCACTGCACTTTCTCTGTAATTGTTATACTTTATTCTGCAATCTGTTATTGTTTTACCTTGTTCTACCCCAATGTACTGAGTAATGATCTTATCTGTATGAACAGTATGCGAGACAAGCTTTTCACTGTACAGTATCTTGGTACACGTGATGACAATAAACCAATTCCAACAGCAAATTCTAATTCCCCCGTTGATTTCTCTCATTCTTCTGGCCCCCCTCCCCCTTCTCCTCCCCCCTCCTACGTCCCTCTGGTTACCCACCTCCTGCCCTTTATCCCATAGCGTACTGTCAGATTCCTTTTACTTCACACATTCATACGCTTATTTATCTAAATAACACTTCCAGCACTCCTGGCAGTACATTCCAGGCACACACTAATCTCGGTTTAAAAAAACTTGCTCCTCACATCGCAATTAAACTTACCGTGTCTCACCTTAAGTGCGTGCTGACTAGCATTTGACCTTTCAACCCTGTAAATACGTAAGTAGTGCAAAAGAGGAAGAGTGATCTAAGTGCTTAGGGAGCAACCGGAAATTTGATGGTGATAGGGAAGAAATTGTTCCTAAACCATTGAGTGTGGGTCTTTCTCTAGTATTGAGAAGAAGGTATGTCTTACACTGAGTGACACTGAAACACCTCCTCTAGAAGCTGTCCCCGATGGTTGGGGGGCAGTGCTCCTGATCGAGATAGCTGGGTCTTCACCTCACCACACTGCAGCCTCTTGCGATCCTGTGCTCGGAAGCTTCTGCACCAGGTGGTGATGCAAACCATCAGAATGCTCTCCATGGTACATCTGGAGAAGTCTTCCAGCTCCTTTGGTGATATAGAAAATTTCGCCAAACTCCTAATGGGGTGGAAGTGCGGGCGTGCCTTCTTCGTGATTGTGGAATGAGCTGCCAGAGGAGGCAGTGGGGGCAGGAGCAGTACCCGTATTTGCGTGTCATCTGGGCACGTATCTGCATGAACCGGACATGGAGAGGTATGAGATTAACGCACGATTATTATGGAGGGGAATTACAATTGACCTAGACAGGGTGGGCTGAATCTGTGCTGTACAATTCAATGCCTACAATTTCAGAGTATGCTGGAGTGTGCAGCTCCAGAGATGCTCAGGGACTGCTTGTCCCACTCCCATCAGGGAGTCTGCTCCGCCATTCCATCATGGCTGATTTATTATCCCTCTCAACCCCATTCTCCTGCTTTCTCACCATAACCTTTGACGCCCTTTCTAATCAGGAACCTATCAACATTCACATAAAATACACTCAATAACTTAGCCCCCACAACTATCTGTGGCAATAAGTTTCACGGATTCACCACCCTCTGGCAAAATGAATTCCTCCTCATCTCTGTTCTAAAGGGACACCTTCATCTCATCTCACGCTCAAACAAATGAGTACATTGTATTTTACGAGAGTGGTTACTCTTATATTTTGTGTTTTTAAGCTAATGATGTGTGTGTATGTGTGTTATGCTGCATTGGATCCAGAGTAACAATCATTTCATTCTCCTTTACGCCCGTTTACTAAAGAATAATAATAAACAATCTTGAATCTTGAAACACTCAGCAGGTCAGACAGCATCAATGAGGAAAGAGGGACAAAGTTAATATGGACACTCAAGTATTGATGAGTTGGGCCGAAGGGCTCACTTCCATACTCTATGACTCAATAATATGATGTTTTCCAACAACCAGGTAAACAGAACACACTTTATACATTCCAACACTGTCCACGGATATAATGGTGCAGGAAATGGAATTGTTGTAAGGAACCGGACACTATCCATAGAATTCTCCTGCGCAGTCCCGCTGACAATTAATCTGTCCCTTCCTTTGGGGAGCATTGTGAAGAGGTAAGGTCTTTATGTCGCCTGGTGTATCATTGTCAACAACTTTAATTTTTATTAATTTTCAACAGTTGCTGGGTTTCATTGACAGGACCATTATTTTTTTACATAATCCCTGACCACCTCCCGTGACAAGGTGGGAGTGAGCCACCTCTTTGGTGCAGTCTGTGTGGGGAAGATAGTCACATGGTTGCGTTTCTGGTCGGGAAGGATCCCAAGGTTCAGATCCAGCAGCACCGAATGAATGGCTGACAGATTTCTGAGTCAGAAAGGGAGGGGGTGGAATCCTGTGGGAGACGCTGTTCCCTGCCAGCACCCCCCACCCCCACTGCCTTCTTTACCGAGCAGGCAGAGCTGGGAGGAGATTTCAGAAAGGGCTGTTGGAGTAGCCCAGGGTAAGTAAGCATGGTGTATTCTGTCGAATATGCCCAGTGTGTTCCGGAGGTGGAGGGAGGGACTGTTCATGGGGCTGGTGAGTGGGGTGCTGATGGAACGGGCGCCGATCTTAATTAGCATCAGAAAACATCTCCTGACCCCGTTACCTCCCACATCCCAACAATGTACGGGCTCAGTGAGGTAATTTACCAGCCCCGGAATAACGAGGCATGCCATTAAAACTGAGATGTTGTATTTCTCCAGAATCAGAACCCGGTTTATTATCACTGACTCAGCTGACATGAAGTCTGTTGTTTTGTGGAGGGAGTGCAGTGAAAAAAAAAGCATAAATTATACAAAGAAACAAATGGTGTAAACATAGACAAATGATGAGGTAGTGTCCATGGGTTCATTGACTGTTCAGAAATCTGATGGCAGAGGGGAAGAAGGTGTTCCTGAATCATTGAGAGTAGGTCTTCAGGCTCCTGTACCTCCTCCCCAATGGCAGTAATGAGAAGAGGCCATGATCCTGATTGTCAGGGACCTTAATGATGGGTGCCCCATACCTGAGGGGCCACCTTTTGAAACTTTCCTCAATGGTGGGGAGAGGAGGGTTATGCCTATGATGGAGCTGGCTGAGTCTACAACCGTCTGATCAATGTCCTTAAGATGATGAAAATTACTGAGCATCTTTCTCTCCAGGGTCAAGATGTGTAATTCCAGATAAAGGAGATGTGAGAGGGAATCTTTTTACACAGAGAGTGGTGGATGCCTGGATTGTGCTGCCAGGGGTGGTGGTGGAGGCAGATACCGGAGAGGAATTTAAGAAGTCCTTAAATAGGCACATGAATGTTCAAGGAATGGAAAGATATGGACATTATGTAGGAAGAAGGGATTAGTTTAGTTGGACATTTGTTTACTATTTTAATTGGTTTTGCACAACATTGGGGGGCCGAAGGACCATTTCCTGTTCTGTACTGTTCAATGTCCAATGTCTTATGAATGGTGAGGCAAGATAGATTTTGCAATAGCCTACTTCTCGTATGTTATTGTGGTTCTTTGTTGTAGTTTCATCATTGTTGTTACTGCCCTATGTTCTGTGATTTCAAGCTAGTCTTCCTTTCATTAAACAGCGTTGTAAGCATCGTGTTGCCTACTGGTACCGAGCGCTTCGAAGCGACAATGATCATGTACCGCGATGCGCGATACAGCCAGGCCTACACCGAGACGCCCATCTTCCTCGATGTCGGGAGTCAGGTTTACATCGGGATTCACGTCCAGGGCCTTGATGCTGACCAGTTCGTAGCGACACTGGAGAACTGCTGGGCCACTCCCATAAGCGACCCGTCATCACAGGTTAAATGGGGACTTATAACCAATCAGTAAGTACGTCTCGGAGGAAGGGAGTCTTGTGCTGATTGGGAGAATTGGGAAAGAATTGGCAGATGGAATGCAGTGGAGGGAAATGTGTTTTGCACTATTTTTTCTTGTTAAACCCGTCACCACCACTGGGGCATAGTATGCCAAAAGCAGCTCGCCAAGTTCCTCTGCCCTGGGCCTGTAGAAGTTTGATCAGCCCTGTGGCTTCCACTTTCACCACGTGATTTCATACATCTTCTGGGCAAAGATCCTTTCTCTCCCAGGGATGAGGTCTTTGGAGCATCTGTTGGCGTTTCTGTAGCCCTGGGTTTTTACAGGGTGGGTTTGCATACTCCTTGTCCAACCCTCCTCCTTTCGCAGCCGGGCTTGGGGCCATCCATGGCGGTATTGTGATGCACTTTGTTATGAAGAATAAAGTGTGGACTATCTTCACTCAGAGGGTGATGAAAATATGGATTGGGATACCAACAGAAGTGGTGGATGTGGGTCCTGAGATAAGTTTGGATAGGTATATGGTTGAGAGCGAAATAGTTTGGGTACGGGGGCATGGGACAAGGCAGAAGATGGTCACCACGGACTAGATGGGTCAAAGAGCCTTTATCTGTGGCGTAGTGCTCTATGGCTCCAGAGATCATTCAGAAATTAGAGTGCATAGGAGGTGGGGAGTTCGAGTTCAGCATTCCTTTAAGTTTAACATTCAAGTTGAGTTGGTGGTTAATTGGAAAATTAGTTTATTATTGTCACACGTGCTGAGCTACTTTGAAAAGCTTCATCTTGCACGCCATCCGTACAGATCATTTCATCACATCTGTGCATCAGGGTAGAGCGGGGAAAATAACAGAATGCAGAATAAAGTGTTACAGTTACAGAGAAAGTGCACTGCAGTCAGACAGCTAAGTGCAGGGTGACGGCAAGGTAGATTGTGAGGTCTAGAGTCCATCTTATCGTAATAGGGACCATTCAGTAGTCTTGTAATAGCCCGATAGATGCTCTCCTTGTGTCTGGTGGTCTGTGGTTTCAGGCTTTTGTACTTTCTTCCTGATGGGGGTGGGAAGAAAAGAGCATGTCCCGGGTGGGTGGGGTCTTTGATTATGCTGGCTGCTTTACCGAGGCAGTGGGAAGTGCAGACACAATCCATAGAGGGGAGGTTGGTTTCCGTGAAGTGCTGAGCCGTATTCACAACACCCGGCAGCATCTTGTGGCCACGAGCCGAGCTGTTGCTGCACGAAGCTGCGATACAGACCACGCATTCCAGACCACCCTCTGTAATACTATAACGCTTCTCAGTAAAGCTATGTTCTGCAATCTGTTTCTCATTTTCACTACCTCGATGCACTTGCATATTAAATTATCGGTCTAGATGACAGGAAGGCCAAAGCCTCACTGTATCTCGCTACATGATACAAAGATACACCTATACCAATTAATGCATACACTTTCAAAAGATACGTACATTCCCAAACAGTAACAAAACAAAACAGATTGGAAGTACGCAGCAGGTTGGAAATAAGGAAACAGTTATAAACATAAGGGATTCTGCAGATGCTGGAAATGAAGAGTAGCACACACACAACACGCTGGAGAAACTCAGCAGGTCAGGCAGCATCCATGCAAGGGGATGATTAGTTGAAGTTTCAGGCTGAGCCTCTTCATCAGGCCTGGAAAGGAGGGGGGCAGAAGCCAGAATAAGGTGTTTCGGGGAAGGGGAGGAGCACGTACCACCTTCTAGCTTGTCCTCCTACTCCTTCCGTTCCCTTGCCGCCGTCTTCTGGCTTCCCAGTACTGATGAGGGGTCTTGGGCTGAAACGCCGACTGTCTACTGCTTTCCATGGATGCTGAGGTCCTACACGTTCTGTATGAGAAACGGAGTTAGCTTTGCCAATCTGAGTAGCTCCAGCACTCCCAGTGTCTAATATGTTTTCTTATTTATTTTTTACGCAGGTGCCCGAATTCTCTCAGTGAGGTGGTGATTGAAGAAAGCGGCGTCTCCCCCATTTGCCGATTCAAATTCTCAGCTTTTAAGTTTCAGGGCGAGACGAATGATTTCTACCTGCATTGTCAAATTCAGCTGTGCAATTT
The DNA here is from genome assembly GCF_030028105.1 of Mobula birostris. Taxonomy (NCBI): domain Eukaryota; kingdom Metazoa; phylum Chordata; class Chondrichthyes; order Myliobatiformes; family Myliobatidae; genus Mobula; species Mobula birostris. Next base: position 129,657,895 of record NC_092377.1, on the reverse strand, counting down.
CCGAACGACCCAGTGCTCCCTGGTAAGCCCACATCCCATCCTTGTGGCTACGCTGATACATTAATAAGACCATAAGATACAGGAGCAGAAATAGCCTATTATGCCCATCAAATCTGCTTACTTACTGCCCCCACGCTGCTGATGCTTAGGGGAGCAATAAAGGTCTTCCATCTCTGTCTACCCTTGACCATTTTTTGGTCTTGGTCTTGGTGGTTTCAGGGCTTCCTTTATCATGTCAGTAGCAACTTCTCAGGGTTCTCTACTTTCAGACATGCTAGTCCCCGGTGGAGACCCAGCAATACCATCACACTCAGATGTAGGATTCTTCATTGCTGTTTCGGTAACAATTTTGTTTGACCAGTCAAGGTTGTTCGCCCTGATCTGATCTCCTGAACTTGGAGGACTAGTAAACCACACAGTCTGACCTCTACCCTTTGACCTGTTTGGCATGAGTGACCTTACGAAGAGCCAAAGCATAATAACCTGGCTCCAGCCAGCAGACCTCTCCAGGTCAATGAGACACACAAGCCTCCAAACTCAATGTCAAGGTTATTGACTGCAAATGCTGGAAATGCAGAGTAACACACACAAAACGCTGGAGAAACTCAGCAGATCATGCAGCATCCATGCAAAGGTTCTGACGAAGGGTCTCGGCCTGAAACGTCGACTGCACCTCTTCCTAGAGATGCTGCCTAGCCTGCTGCGTTCACCAGCAACTTTTGTGTGTGTTCCACGCAAAGGATGTTCTTTGGAGGCATCAGATTTTCCCCATCATTCAATCATGTCTAGATTTTCTCAACGCCATTCTCTTTGATGCCCTGACTGATTATGAGCCTATCTACCTCCACCTTAAATATATCCAATCAATTGGCCTCCCCAGCGGTCTGTGGCAATGAATTCCATAGATTCACCACCCCCTGGCTGAAGAAATTGAACTTTGTCTCTGTTCTAAAGGGACATCACTTTATTCTGAATCTGTGCCTCAGATCCTAGACTCTCCTGTTGATGGAAACATTCTCTCCATGTCCATTCTACCCAAGCCTTTCAGTACCTTGTGTGTTTCAGTGAGATTATCCCCCCCCCTGCCCCCCGCAACATCCCTCTGATCTCCACTGAGAACAGGACCAGAGACATGAAACTTTCTTCGTACATTAAAATTTATAAACCATCTCTCGGCCTTCTCCAGAGCCAGCACATCCTTCCTTAGATGTGGGGTTCAAACTTGCTCACAGTGTCCCAAATATGGTCTGACCAGCACTTTATAAAGCTTCAGCATTACATCCTTCTATTTTAGTGCTTTCAAAATGAACGCTAATACTGCACTTGCCTTCTTTACTACGGACCCAATCTGCAATAAACCTTGAGGAAATCCGAGATGATAAAATCTTACTTCTCAACTAACCACTCTATTAAATTAAAATGTTTCATCTCCTTAGTCACACACATTAGATGGCATAGGGTTAGGTTTCTTTATACCGTCATAGAGTCAGACAGCACAAAAACAAGCCCTTCAGCCCAACTGGTCCATGCTGACTAAAGTGTCCCTTGTAACCTAATCCCATCTGCCCACGTTTCAGAATCAGAATCATGTTTATTAACACTGTCTTATATAGAACATAGAACAGAACAGCACAGTACAGGCCCTTCAGCCCACAATGTTGTGCCGACCTTTTAACCTGCTCCAAGATCAATCTAACCATTCCCTCCCACAGAGCCATCCATTTCTCTTCCATCCATGTACTTCAGAGTCTCTTATGTATCATTAATACGTGGTGCTTCTACCACCACATCTGGCTGTGCGTGCCACACACATACCACTCCTACCCTACCCTATACTTTCTTCCAATCGCTTTTAACGTATGCCCTAATGTATGACCCATGGCTGCTCTAGGAAAAAGTTGCTGCCATTCCACTCCATCTATGCCTCTCATCATCTTGCACACCGCTATTATCCTCCTTCACATCCTCCTTCACCCTAAAGAGAAAATCCCTAACTTGCTTAATCTTTCCTCATAAGGCAGGATCTCTAGTCCATGTAGCATCCTGGTAAATCTCCTCTACACCCTCTCTAAAGCTTCCAGGTCCTCTCTATAATGAAGCCAACAAACTCCAACACAATACCCCAAGTGTGGTCTAACCAGAATTTGAAGAGCTGCAACATTTCTTTATTGATCTTGAACTCAATCCCCTACCTAATTACGGCAAACGCACCATAAGTCTCTTTAAGCACCTTATCAAGTTGCTTGGCAACTGTGAGAGATCTGTGGACATGGACCCACATTACTACGAATCCCGCCTTTGTGTTTGATGTGAAATTCGTTCTTTTGTGGCAGCAGTATCGTGCATGGCATAAAATATGTCTATAAGTCATAACAGAAAAACAATAATGCAACTGGGCCAGTCATTAATCTGATGGCAGAGAGGATAAAGCTGCTGCTGAAAAACTGAATGTGGGTCTTCTGGCTCCTGTACATCCTCTGTAATCCTGTAAACCTTCATTAGGTCACCCCTTAGCTTCTTTCGCTCCAGAGACATCAGTCCTGGCCTGCCCAGCCTCTCATATCTCAAGCTCTCCTGTCCTGGTCACATCCTCCTGAATCTTTGCTGCATCCTCTTCAGCTTACTGACACCCTTCCTAAAGCTGGGTGACGAAGTACTCCGTGCAGTCTCACTGATGTCTTGTACACCAATAATACGATATCCTGCCATCTTCACCACCTTGTCCGTCTGTGTCACACTTTCAGGAAAGACTGCATCTGTTCCTCTAGGTCCCTCTGTTCTGCATGATAACAAGCAGTGATACCTCTTGTGTATATTTCAGAATTGTCCACTCCAGAGAATCGCTAGGAATGCTGGAGGCACTAAGCAAACAGGAACTTTCAGCATTGGCCCACTCAAAAGGAGAAGTACTGCAGGTACGTCAAAAACAGAATAAAACTACTGGGGCCTTTAAATCTGCTGTATTCATTGTGTGCACAACTCTTGTTCTACCTTAAACACGCTGTTCAAAGGTACATCCATAGGTGTCTTGTTTGAAGTCCTAGGTGTGAACATCACCAATAGCTCCCCCTCCCCCTTCCTTCCGTCCGTCTCTCTCTCTCCCCCCGCTCCTTCCGTCTCTCTCTCTCTCTCACACACACACACACACACACACACATCCCTTCCCTGTATGAATACTAACACTGTATCACTTTTCTTTGACAGGATTCATGCTCGATGGCAACCACGCGATCTCCAGCTCTCCACTGACGTCTGGCTTCCTTTTCCTCAACTGCCTGTTCCTTCAACATATTCTACAAATTTGAGGGCCCATTTTTAGTTTTGTAATCCAATGTTAAGTCAATCTCGATCGATAAAACAATCATACCCTTTTGCATTCTCTCCCGTATTGATAGAATCTTGTGTGTGGTTTCGGTGTCGTGACCTTTTCAGTCTCTGATGCTCCTTTCTGAATAAACTATACTCATCAAAGCAAATTATTTTGTTGAATGTTCGTATTCAGTACATGGATATTTCAATATCAAAGACTCATACAGCATGGAAACAGGCCGGTGCGATTAGCTGGCGTATGGTGACTTTCACTCAGTGGCCACTTTAAGAGAGTAGAACCCAGTGTGATCTTCTCCCACTGCATCACATCCACTTCAGGTTCAACAAGTTGTGCATTCAGAGATGCTCTTCTGCACACCACTGTTGTAATGTGAGATTATTTACTGACACCCTGAACCAGTCTGGACATTCTCCTCTGACCTCTCTCATTAACAAGGCATTTGCACCCACAGAACTTCCACTCACTGGATGTTCTATTTTACACCATTCTCCGTAAACTCTGGAGACTGTTGTGTGTGAAAATCCCGGGAGGTCAGCAGTTTCTGAGATACTCAAACCAACTCATCTGGCACCAACAATTGTTCCATAGTCAGAGTCACTTAGATCACATCTCTTCCCCATTCTGAGGTTTGGTCTGAACAACAAATGAACCTCTTGGTCTTGTCTGCATGCTTTTATGCATTGAATTGCTGTCACACCATTAGCTGACTAGATATTTGCATTAACCAGTAGGTGTATCTAATAAAGTGGTCACTGAGCGTAGATCCCCATCTAATTTAGTCTCATTTGCCATGCCTGACCTATATTCAGCTTCAGGTTCCCAATCCATGTCCCTGGTCAACTGTCCTTTAAACGTTGTCAATGCACCTGTCTCACCCTCTTCCTCTGGCAGCTCATCCCATAGACCCATCTCTTGGTGAAAATGTTACCCCTCAGGTTCCTATTTAAGTCAATAGCAACAGAGACACTGAGGATGATTGGGAGGCAGATTATGGAAAGGTGGGAAAATAACAGGGTGTTTTCATGCGTGTATAAGGGGTTTCTTCTTTTATGTTATTGCTAACACTAATAAAATGACCTCTTTGTTACAGTATGTTAAAAAAAATGGCTTCTCTGTGATGTTAACCACTGAGACAGTGGTTCTCTCTCTAGCAGCTTGCTTGGGTTATAATTACTGATAACGAGAATTGTATTCATTTGCTAACCAATTGGGATAGATTTTATTCTTTCTTGTGTGTCTGTAAGCTATTGTTTTCGCGGGCTTTGGGCAGAAGGCGGATGGGAACAGAGAGAGAAGACGCGATGCTGTAAACTGAGCGACGGAACGGACCCCGAGCGGGAGTCCGAGGCGCAGGGTCTTCGGCGAGGAGTGGAGACGTGGACAGACTCGAGTAGAGCGTTTTGTCGATCACCGAGGGTGGTCCCATTCGTGGGTCGGCAGAGTTCGGCGAACATCGACTGGAGGAAAGAGGACCCGTTTCTGTAAGAGCTCCAACGATGTGTGCACGAACTGGCTAATAATAATGGCGCATTTTTCTTTTTTAAAAAACAGTTCTTATTATGTTCCTTTACTATCTACATAGTCAAAGTAAGAATTATAAAATGTAATCATTTAATCACATATAGTGTACTGTCTGTTATTTGGCATGGTGGGGTACATCACACAGCATCTACACAAACTTGATTGCTCAGTTTGACGGGGCCGAAGGCTGCTCCCCCTTGACTAAAGCGAGCTGAGCGAGCCTGAGGTTTACCAGGGGGCTACACGTGATTTCAGCTTCCTTAATACTGACTTGCACTCCTTAGTGCAAAAGGTTTAGGTAGAACAGAATTTGTGAGGTGTGTCCACGAATGATTATCGAATCAATATGTGGACAGGCCAACTAGCAGGGAGAGACCAGACTGGATCTGGTGCTAGGCAATGTACCAGGTCACGTATCAGATTGCTCAGTCGGTGAGCATTTTGGGGATAGTGATCACAACCTTTACCATACATAGCCTTAGACAAGGATAGGAGCAGATGGTATGTGAAAGTATTTAATTGAAGGAGGGGAATTCTGAAGCTATTAGGCAGGAACTGGGGTGCATAAACTGGGAATAGATGTACTTAGGGAAATGTACAATCAAAGTGTGGACTCCAGGATAGGTTTGTTCCATTGAGGAAGGGAAGGGACAATACGGTGAAAGAACAATGATTGAAAAGAGATTACGAACAACTTGTAAAAAGGAAGCAATAAGCATATTTACGCCCACAGAAGGAATTGAAGAATGGATTTAGGAGTGCTAGAAGGGCGCGTGAGAAGGCCTTGGCCAGTAGGATTAAGGAAAACCCCAATATGCTCTACATGTATGTGAAGAACAGGTGGATAACTGGTGTGAAGGTAAGAGCTATCAAGTATAGAAGAGGAATTGTGCTTGGAGTGAGAGGAGTCGGGGAGGTCCTTAATAAATACTTTGTTTCAGTTTCCACCAATGACAGGGACCTTGACAAATGTGACAACAGCATATTCGTTAAGAAAGAGGATGTGCTGGAACTTTTGAAAAGCCTTAGGATATATTGTACATTTTCACAAATAAAACGACACGAGGTGTTTCATGTTTAAGAGAAACTGTAACAACTCAATTATTGCACCGCAAGCACTGTAACAGAAAAGCTCGTGCAATTACGTCATCACGTCAGGCCAGCCTCTTAAAGTGAACCCCAACTTAATATCGGAGGTTATGAATTATCTGCTTTTCCACCAATTGCATTCCCTACACAGCCCCCACCCCGCCAAAAAAAATCACTAAAACCGGCTTTGTGAGCCTGGTCGGAGCTTGGACGAGCAACCTGGCTCGGGTCCTATGCTCCACGGGTGGAGAAACAGCAGGTGCTTCTGGCTCATCCTGAGGGATGTTGACATGCTCATGGTCATGTCCTGATTCCAGGGGCATGGTAGCAGAACTCTGCAAATCTTTGTGAGCCAGTTTAAGGTGATTTACCTAAATATATTCAGGTTTACTCATCTTATTTATGATAAAAGGCTTTTCCCTCTGTTCCAAAATCAGGAACAGGCCATCATAACAGGGCCTAAGGCCACCTGGTGGTACGGTAACCATAATAATGAGGTGTATCTGGGAGGGTGGAAGAGGACCAACAAGGTCCACATTGAGACGGTCAAACCACCACTCAGGGACCTCAAAAGTTGCTAGGGCTTCTGGACATTACGGGTAATTTTTACCCGCTGGCACTCCACGCAGGCTGCAGTGCAATCACACACGTCCTTTCTAAGACCGTGCCACTCAGACTTTAGTGCAACCAATTTCTGAGAGGCCTTCCGGCCCAGATGCGATAAGCTATGTATGAAATTAGACTATAAGACTTAGGAGCCGAATTAAGCAATTTGGCCCATTGAGTCTACTCCGCCATTTCTTTAATGCGGATTGTTAGAAGCTGCAGCTGGATGCACTTTTCGCCGTTGTAGTCATCAGGGTCACTGGAGGTCTCTCTGCCTTACCACATCCCGTAACAGGAACCTTCAACTGCGCTGCCTGGCATCTCTAAGGTCCTAGCTGAGCAGATATAAAGACGGGATGGGGAAAAATGTTTTCTTTTCAGTTCCTTTCCCTGGCTGAACCACACTTCGCTGAAGCATTGAAGAGCTAAAGCCTCAAGATCATCATTCTGACTCTGCCTACTCACACGACGGCCGCTGCCCTTGTCCCTGCCTTCCTTTAATTTGCTTTTGCTAATCAATCCCAAACGCGAGCTCATCTGTGGTGAAAGCTCTTTTTCGCTGTAGCGACTTTTGAACCCGGGCAGTGGGCCTGATTGAAAACCTCTCCTCTCAAGACTTCCAATATTCGGATTGGTCGCTGGTCAAAGTCCTCTTTCGCTGTAAGCGATCTGCTACTGCCTTTTGTACTCGGGCTGTGGACCTGATTGAAGTCCCCTCCTCTCAAAACTTCCGGTCTGGATTAGTCGCAGGTCAAAGCTCATAAAAAAAGTCCGCCTACAGATTGCTGGCACCATGGAATCAGGGCGACCGGATGACACATTGTACGAGAGAGAGCCCCAGCTTCCCCGAACTTAATGTCATCCAACCGCAGGCCCATTGACTGCTTTTCGGTAAACCTGGTCCTCTGGGTCAGTAGCTTGGTCGGCTGCCATGCCAGCATAATCATTCCTATGTGTATGGCCTGAACGACAGGCCATGAGAGGCAGTCAGCCACAGCATTATTTTTCCCTTGATATGTTATATGTCAGTTGTGAACTCTGATAAGTAGGTCAATTGGCGTTGCTGCCGTGCAGACCAGGGGGCTGATATTTTGGCCATCGCGTTCAGGGGGGGGGTTTGTGGTCAACAAACGACCCTCTAGAAGAAAACGAAAATGGCTGACAGCTAGATAGAAACCAAGAAGCTCACGGTCAAACATGCTGTACTTCCTTTCGGAGGGACTGAACTGCCGGCTGAAGAAATACGAGGAGGCGCCACACACCTCCGACCAAGTATTCGTGCACAGCACACACAGCGTCAGAAGCATCAGTAGTAAAGGCCAGAGCTGTGTTGAGGAGCGGGTGCGCTAGTAGGGTCGCGTTGGAAAGAGCTTGTTTGGTGTCATCAAATGCCCGGGTTATGTGGACTGACCAGACAAGCATGTGATTATGGGCATTTCCTTTAAGTGCACTATACAGGGTAAGTATAAGTTGAGCAGCTCGCGGAATGAAGCGGTGATAGAAATTCACCATGCCTAAATCTTCTGCAGATTTTTAGTAGTGTGCGATGGAGCGAAATCCATTTAGCGACTACTTTTGATAGGAGGGGTTTCTGAGGAGATGGGATGGTTGACAACCCAAACTGGAACTTCGAAGGGTGAATAATCAACTCATGTTGGCTTAAGCTCTCGGAAAGTGTGGGGATATAAGATACTGTCGGTGCTCGGGTTTGGATGCACTGACGTCCAGCCGTTAGAAAGTCTCTACTGTACTTTTCAGCCCAAATGACATGCGTAGAAACTCAGAGGCTAAACGAGCTTATCACAGCCGTTTTCGGAATGTTCTCCGAGCACGTAGGTACCTAATGGTGGCCCCTAACTAAGTCAACTTAGGAAAAAAAGGAAATAACTTTACGAATCTGTCCAAAAGTCTTGCATCTGTGGAACCGGGTAACGATCGGGCGTGGTGACCTCGTTAAGGCGTCGGTAATCGCCACATGGGCGGCAACTACCTTCGGCATTAGGGACCATATGGAGGAGCGAAGCGCAGGGGCCACTCGACTGGCGTACAATACCAAGGCTTTCCATGTTGGCATAGACTGGCGAGCCAGTTGTGGGAGTGTGGTGTTCAATCCTATGTTGTGTGACTGTAGCAGGGAATGTGAGCTTGGAGAGGTTCGGGAATTCGCCCAGCTGTCGAATAAACTCATGCGATGGGAAATGCGCTTACAGAGTCGTTGTCGGGAACTCATTGGGGGAGCAGGAATGTCCTTGACATCCACGAGCCGCATTCCTTAGATCGACTAACAGTACTTGGGCACAGAGGAAATCTGCACCGAGCAGTGGTCAAGCCACTTTCGCCAGGACGAAGTCCCATGTGTTACGATGCCCACTGAAGCAGTGCGTCGCCCGTCGTATTCTGTAAGTCTGGATCCTGCTGCTCTTCAGCTGGAACCCACAGTGTTCACAGATCTCTGATGTCCCGATGAGCTGGCACTGTCGAAGATGTAAGGCGGTCGGAACTTCCTAGCGTTCGTACCAAGGTGAGCGTGGTAAAAACACAGATCTGGCGTTGTCTGTTTCGTAGCCGCGGACCTCCTTATGTTGGAGGCTTTTCTGACCAGGATTACTGAAGCAGGATTAGGAGGAATGACGCACCTCTGCCTGGCTGGGCGTAGACTGACAGCCATTTTAGCAAGCAGCCTATAGTCCTTCACAGATTCATTAGCGAGGACCATGTGAACTTGATCAGGCATTTGTTACGTGAAGACTTTTAAAAAAAAATAAAACAAGTATGGAGATTTCTCAGGAGAGGCAACATGTGACCCATTAGCTCCGATGGCTTAGCATCCCGAAGACCGAACAAGGAGAGAAGCAGTTCGGCGCGCTTAGGCTCCAATACCTGTAGTTCAAAAGACTGCAAAAGGTGAGTTTTCAACGATTTTTATTTGTCGTGTCTAGGTAGGTGTTCTAGTAGACTTGCCAGTCTTACAGTCGTGGTGTTGCTGACCGACGCCACCACTTAATAAAATTTTGTGTTGTCGGCGGAGATATCTCGCAGTATGAATTGGGCCTCGGCTTGTACAGACCAAGCAATAGCACTTTGCTTCCAACCCTCCGGTAGTTTCAGAGCGACTGCATTGGCCGGCATGTTCAAGAACTCGGGGATGTCCTAGAGGATCGGGGTCACCAATGTAGGTTTTCACAAAGAAAACGGCGTGAAGTATTTTAAGTTTGAGAAAAAACACATTAATTCATTTATTGTACTCCAAAAACTGAACACAAATCGCGGTAACAGAAACTCGCGTGACGTAATGATAATTACGTCATCACGACAGACCAGCTTCTTAAAGTGAACCCCACCTCAATGTCGGTGGTAGTGAATTATGTATTGTACTTTTCCAACAGTTACAGTATCCTACAATACAAGTTCTCGGGGTCAGACTTGATATAGCCCAGACTATTACAGGGAGCATGGGTAGAGATGGTTGTGCCTTTGGCGATGATCATTACATTCTCACTGGCCACAAGAATAGTACCAGATGACTGGACGGTGGGTGGTAAATGTTATTCTTTTGTTCAAGAAAGGGAGTAGGGATAATCGTGGAATCGCCTGAGTCAGTGGTGCAGGCAGATACACTACTGAAGTTTAAGAGACTACTAGGTGGGGGTTTATATGGGAGGCAGGGTTAGAGGGTCGGAACAACATTCTGGGCCGAAGGGCCTGTACTGTGCTGTACTATTCTATGTTCTATGTTCTATGTTCTATGTTATAGAACAATGAGCATTTCTTCAGTGGTGGACAAATTTTTGGAGCAGATTCTTATAGGCATGATCTATGAGCATGGTCTGATTAGGGATAGTCAGCATGGCTTTGTAAAGGCAGGTTATGCCCCACGAGCCTGATTGAATTATTTGCGGATGTGACAACGTTCGTGATGAAGGTAGAGCGGTGGTTGTGATATCTATGGACCTCAGTAAGGTCTTTGATTAGTTTTCCCATGGTAGCCTCACTCCGAAAGTCAGGAGTGTGGGATCCAGGGAAACTTGGCTGTGTGAATTCTGAATTGGATTGACCATAGAAGGCACAGTGTAGTTGTAGATGGACCGTACTGGAGGTCGAAGACACGTGGTGTTTTGCAGGAGTCTGTTTTGGGGCCCCTGTTCTTTGAGATATTTAATCAGTGACTTAGATGAGGAAGTGGAGAGGGGGGTTGGTAAGTTTACAGATGATATGGATTTTGGTGACGTTGTAGACAGTATAGAAAGTTCTCGTAGGTTACAACGGGGCTGACAAAATGCAGAGCTGGGCTGGGAAGTGACAGATGGAGTTTAATCTGGAATAGTGTGAAGGAATTCACTTTGGAAGGTGAAGGAACAGAGAGATCTTGGGGTCCACATCTACAATTCCCTCAAAGTTGCCACACAAGTTGATAAGGTGGATAAGAAGGCATATGGTGTGTTGGCCATTAGTCTGGGAATTCAGTAGCCATAAAGTAATGTTGCAGCTCTATAAAACTCTGGTTATACCACACTCAGAATATCGTCTTCAGTTCTGGTCACCTAATTTTAAGCAGGATGTGAAAGCTTTAGAGAGGGTGCAGAGGAGTTTTACCCAGACACTGGTTAGACTAGAAGTCATGTCTTATGAGGATACTAGATTGAGTGAGTTTGAGCTGTTTCCTTTGAAGCGAAGGATGTTGGAGGCGACTTGATAGAGATGTACAAGATGATAATAGGCATAGATTGAGTGGGTAGTCAGACTTCTTTTTCACTCGGGGCAGAAGTAGCTAATACCAGGGGACATAATTTTAGGATTAAAGTATAATGGGGTGTCATAGGCAAGTTCTTTACATAGAGAGAGATGAGTGCATGGAACGGTCTTTCAGGTACAGTTGTAGAAGCAGATACATTATTGTCAAAGTGAGAAACTCTTAGAGACAGACACGGATGACAGAAAAATGGAGAGCCATGGGGGGGGGCAGGGTGTAGATTCATTATAGAGGAGGTTAAAATGTTGGCACAACATTGTGTGGAACTATTGCTGCTGCTCTAAAAATTTAACCCCGCCCCCCAACATTGTACTTGTTCCTTCTAATTTTTGATTCCCCATGACTGTATACACCTCTATAAGATCGCCCTCCTCCCTACAAGACAACCCTAAATGTGAAATACCCTTAGAGAGTAAGACCATATGTTTTGGGTTTATACCTCAAGAATGGTTGAAAAGAGATAAATATTTAATGAATATACTGCTGGTGTCCGGTAAAAAGACCCTTACCAGGAAATGGTTATCACAGTAGAGCCCCACTTTAAATGTATGGGTGGAAATTACAATGGACATTTACAAAATGGAGAAGATAACAGCATCTGTTAATCATAAGTTGGAACAATTTGATTCATACTGGGAAAAAATGGTTGAACTACATAACACCTCATAGGCCTGATTTTATTCTCACAAGTCAATGAATATGTTGTAAAAAAAAAAGATTACTTCCTACTTTGTACATAGTTTTCTTCTTTCGATTGTTCTTTTTTTTCCTCTCCTTTCTATAAGTGTATTACTCAGATAAACATTATGTGGAGATATGTGACAAATATGACTATATGATATGTGTGTACAGTAACTGAAATAACATCTTATGGCAAGTTTTGTTTGATGATGAACTTCAATAAAAAATAAATTACAAAAAAAAGATCACCCTCCTCCTCCAGTCTCCTACGCTCCAAGGAATGAAGTCCTAGCCTGCCCAGCCTCTCCCTATAACTCAGACCCTCAAGTTCAAACAACATTCTTGGTAAACCTTCTTTGTCCCTCATAATTATGTACAGCTCTAAAAGGTCCTGGAACAGTACAGCACAGGAACAAGCCCTTTGTCGCATGATGTTGTGCAGAAATAAATAAACCAAAATGCTAACGAAACTAATCCTTTCAGCCTGCACATGATCCATATACCCCCATTCCCTGCATAGTTTCACCTGTCTATCTCATAGCCTCTTAAACACCTCAATCATTTTAGCCTCCACCACAACCCCGGTAGCACATTTAGGAATTCACAACTCTGTGTGAACAAAACTCACCCAATTCATATCATTTGATCTTATCACCCCCGCCGCCCACCCCCCAATTTAAATGTAGACGCTCTAATGTCAGATATTTTAACACTGGGGGAAAGAGATACTAACTGTATATTCTATCCATGTCTTTCATAATGTTATAAACATATGTCTCTTCTCAGCCTCCACCACTCCAGAGAAAAGAACCCAGGTCTGTCCAACCTCTTCTCATAGCTCACGTCTTCTAATCCAGACAGCATCCGAGAAGCCCTCTTCTGTACCCTCTCCAAAGCCTCGACACCCTTATTTGCGATGGGGCAACCAAAACTGATTGTAATAATCCTGCTGCAACCCAGCCACAGTTTTATAACTTCATGACCCTTGAACTCAGCACCTTGACTAATAAACGCAAGCATTCGGCATTGCTTCTGTACCACCCTGTCACTTTTGTGGCCACTTTCAGTGAGGTACCCTGAACTGCTGGATTCCGGCTCACTGGATAATCAGTTCTGTTGGAAAGCAGTTTCTGCTCTCCCTTTACATAGATTCACTGGAGAATTAATTGAGCTACCCTTAATTGTTAAAAGAGTGAATTAAAAATTATGAGTTCTTATAAATTACATAGAACACTATAGCACAGGAACAGGCACTTCAGCCCACAATTTCTGTGAAAACACAAAGCCAATTAAACAACATTTCTTATGCCTGCACAGGGCCCACATTACCCGCACATTCATGTGTCTATCGAAACACCTCTACTGTATCCGCCTCCATCACCAGCCTTCACAGCACATTGCAGGCACGAACCACTGTGTGGGGAAATAACCCAACTTGTCCTGCATATCCCCTTTACACTTTCCCCCTCTGCCCTTACAATTAGAACCAGGCTTATCAGAATCAGGCTTATTATCACTGACATATGCCGTGAAGTGTATTGTTTTGCAGCAGTAGTACATCGTAAGAGAAATTACTGTAAACTACAGAATATTAAATAGTGCAAAAGACGAATTGCAAGGTGGCGATCATGGCTTCATGGACCATTCAGAAATCCAATATCCGAGGGGGAAAATGTGTTCCTGAATTATTCAATGTTGAGCTTCCGGCTCCTGTACCTCCTCCCTGACGAAAGTGATGTGTGGATGGTGAGGGTCCTTTGCAGGACGATGCCTTTTTGACGCAATGCCTGTTGAAGATGCCCTCGATGGTGGAGAGGGACATGAACATTCTGAATCTGACTAAATCGATAACCCCCTGCAGCCTCATGCAATCCTGCACTTTGGAGCCCCCGTACCAGGCAGTGACGCAACCAGTCAGAATGCTCTTCATGGCACATCTGTAGAAACGTGAAAGAACCTTTGGTAACGTGCCAAATCTCCTCAAACTCCTCATGAAGTAGAGCCACTGATGCACCTTCTTTGTGATTGCATCATTGTGTTGGGACAGAATAGATGCCTCAAGAAGACGACACCTAGCACCAAGGACCCTCAGCTCGTTAATACATGACCTCTTACGGGAAGATATTCGGGAGCTTGAAGACCTACACTTGATTCAGGAACAGCTTCTTCCCCTTCCATCAACACTGCCTCATAGAACATATGACAATATTATAACATTGTACCTTCAACCCATAATGTTGCGCCGAACTTTTAACCTACTCTTGTCATACGGAGGTGGCTGGGAACAGACCCAAGTGCAAGACACAGACACTGAAGTACTAGGGACAGGACTAGGATACAGGCTGAAGGCAAGGACATGGACACGAAAACCGGGAACCCGGAACAGGACTGGACAAGAGAGCTAGGAGCCTGGGCTTGGACTCCGAGCCAGAGACTGGACAAGGACCCAGTATCTTGGTCTTGCCTCTGGCTCGGACCCCAGAACTAGGCAAGGACGAGGCTTGGCAGGCAGGCAGGACGAGGCTGGAGTCTTCAGGCTTGAGGCTAGAGGCAAAGCTTGGCAGGAGGCAGGAGGCTGGAGTCTCCAGGCTTGAGGCTAGAGGCTGGAGACGAGGCTTGGCAGGAGGCAGGAGGCTAGGGTCTTCAGGCTTGAGGCTAGGCAGGAGACTGGAGTATTCAGGCTTGAGGCTGGGCAGGAGGATGGAGTCTTCAGGCTTGAGGCTAGGCAGGAGGCTGGAGTCTTCAGGCTTGAGGCTAGGCAGGCTCCTCCTGGGCAGGGCGCGGTTCACCTGGGCAGGGCGCGGATCACCACCCAACGGAGGCAAGGGACAGGAAGGGACAGAACCAACCACAGGTAACGGCAAGACGGCCTGGCTTACCCGACGGAGGCAAGGGACAGGAAGGGAGCTAGGTACAGGGTGGGTCCAGGACAAGACTGCAGGCGAGACGAGACGAGAGTTACCAGCAAGACAAGACAAGGCTTCAGGCAATGCATGGCAAGACGAGAACTTCAGGCGAGGCAAGAGTTACCGGCAAGACAAGGCAGGGCTTCAGGCGAGGAAACAGAAGGCAGAGGAAGGGATACAAGGAGTAAGGACAAGAACAATCCAGCAGCCTCGCCCTGGTCTCTGGAGGTATTTATGCAGCCAGCCCCAACGAGCATCAGCTGACTCAATTAGAGCTCAACAAGAACAGACACAGAGTAGACAGGAAAACCTGGAGCGAGGGTCGATGGACCGGACCGTGAACCGGAAAACGGACTTCACGGACCAGACAATGACAACTCTGATCAATCTAACCATCCCCTCCCGCAAATTCCTCCATTCTTCTATCATCTATGTGCATAAGAGTTTCTTAGGTGTTCCTAATATATCTGCTTCCACCACACACCTGGTAGGATGTTCCAAGCACCCAAGACTCTGTATAAAAAACTTAACTCTGACATCCCCTTTCCAATTTCCTTCAATCACACTCTCAGTATTCTTGTTTTGCAATAGTCAGTAATATATAGTTATTTCGTGTCTTTATTATTGCAAAATGTAGAATGTTACGTCAACTAAGTAAGTAAATACAACCCTGATTATAATTTTGAACCACATCAGTGCAAATTACAGCCATACGAAGCCAAGAAAAAATTATGACAATTGTTTTTTTTTAAATCGCATTTATATACAAAATATCTGACCGCATATATTTTCAACATTACGAGGGACATGGTACTGTTGAGGAAAAATGACTGGTGATAAATTTGTTGTAGAAAAATATAAATGGCAGTGGGGGGTTTAGCTTAAACTTTACTTCAATAAATCATTTCAATGTAAAAAACATCTATGGGTGGAACAGTGGCGCAGTCGGTAGAGAAGCCGCCTGGAAGCTCCAAATTACGATCTCAGATGCTGAGCGTGTGCGTGCGTCCGTATGTGTATTTGTGCGTGGGTACGTACATCAGTGAAGGAGGGAGCGGAAAGAAGATGATCTGAGACGCTGGGGTACGATACGTCGAAGAGACAAAGGGCTGGAGAATATGGAATAAAGTGGAGTAGTTGGGAAACCAGAGGAAGGAAGGAAGGAAGATGTTAACAATGGGCAGGTGGTGAGGGCGGGAGGAATGTAAAGAGGGGTAAAAGGATCGCAGAGATAAGGATAAGGGACAAAGGGGAGTGATCGAAAGTTAGAGAACGTCCTGACTTGCACAGCCTCTCCCTGTTAATTCGTTCGACTTCTAACTACTAAATCAAATGTACGAAGATATAAAATAGCCGACCTGATAACGACAGCTAATTGCCTAACAACGCAGCGATGAGCAATCAACAACAGCTGTGGATCCACAAGTAAGCAGTGAGATATAGCAATTAGAAATAAAATAACAATCCAAATCAGGACAGACATAACACTACCCGCCTGGTACCTGTAAAAGATGACACCAACTGAACTTATGGCTGTCACAAAAAAAACAACAACGGGAGAATGAGGAGATTATAGATGGTAGCTACAGGGATGTAGTTACGCCAAAGGAGCAGAGCACAGGAAATTGGGTCACTTTCAGGCGAGGGAAGAGGAAAGGGCAGGCAGAGCAGGGTTCCCCTGTGGCCATTCCCCTCAACAAGTATACCGCATTGGATACTGTTGGGGGGATGACTTACCAGATCTCCGGCACCGAGTCTGGTTCTGCAGTGCAGAAGAGAGGGTGGAAAAAGAGGAGAGCGGTAGTGATAGGGGACTCGATAGTTAGAAGTACAGATAGGAGGTTCTGTGGTCGTGACACAGAATCCAGGATGGTTTGTTGCCTCCCGGGTGCCAGGGTCACGGATGTCTCTGATCGCTTGCATGACATTCTGAAGTGGGAGGGTGATCATCAGATGTCGTGGTGCACATCCGTACCAATGACATAGCAAGGAAGAGTGAGAAGATCTTGGAGAGTGAGTATAGAGAGCTTGGTAGGAAGTTGAAAAGCAGGACCTCGAGGGTGGTAATCTCAGGATTGCTACCTGTGCTACGTGCTAGTGAGGGTAAGAATAGGATGCTCTGGAGGATGAACAAGTGGCTAGGAACTGGTGTAGGGGGCAGGGTTTCAGAGTTCAGGATCATTGGGACCTCTTCTGAGGCAGGTGGGACCAGTACAAGAGAGACGGGTTACACTTGAACTACAAGGGGACCAATATCCTTTCAGCAAGGTTTGTTAGTGCTATTGGGGAGGCTTTAAACTAGATTTGCAGGAGGGTGGGAACCAGAGTGCCAGAGCTGACGGTGTGGCTGGGGTAAAAATAAGTGATGTTAAAAGTTCAATCAAAGCCGCAAATAGAAAGGTTGTGAGTGGTGGTAAAAATCTTGTGAGGTGTTTATATTTCAATGCTGGAGTATTGCGGGGAAGGCAGACGAGTTGAAGGCGTGGATTGACATGTGGAATTATGACGTTATAGCAATTAGTGAAACTTGGCTACAGGAGGGGCAGGATTGGCAGCTTAATATTCCAGGGTTCCAATGTTTCAGATTTGATAGAGGCAGAGAAATGAAGTTGGGGCGGGGGGTAGTATTGCTTGTCAGGGAAAATGTTTCAGCAGTGCTCAGGCAGTACAGATTAGAGGGCGTGTCTACTGAGTCCTTATGGGTGGAGCTGACAAACAGGAAAGGTATGGCCACATTAGTGGGGTTGTATTATAGACCACCCAATAGTCAGCGAGAATTGGAGGAGCAAATCTGCAGAGAGATAGCAGGCAACTGCAGGAAACATAAAGTTGTGGTGGTAGGGGATTTTAATTTTCCGCATATTGATTGGGACTCCTATACTGTTAGGGGTCTAGATGGTTTAGAGTTTGTAAAATGTATTCAGTAAAGTTTTCTAAATCAATATCTAGAGGTACCAACTAGAGGGGATGCAATATTGGATCTCCTGTTAGGAAACGAGTTAGGACAAGTGATCCTTTTTTAAGTCTTCCTTTTTTAAAGAAAGGGGCTTCCCTTCCTCCACTATCAACTCTGCTCTTAAACGCATCTCCCCCATTTCACGTACATCTGCTCTCACTCCATCCTCCCGCCACCCCACTAGGAATAGGGTTCCCCTGGTCCTCACTTACCACCCCACCAGCCTCCGGGTCCAACATATTATTCTCCGTAACTTCCGCCACCTCCAACGGGATCCCACCACTAAGCACATCTTTCCCTCCCCACCTCTCTCTGCATTCCACAGGGATCCCTCCCTACGCGACTCCCTTGTCCATTCGTCCCCCCCATCCTTCCCCACTGATCTCCCTCCTGGCACTTATCCGTGTAAGCGGAACAAGTGCTACACATGCCCTTACACTTCCTCCCTTACCACCATTCAGGGCCACAGACAGTCCTTCCAGGTGAGGCAACACTTCACCTATGAGTCGGCTGGGGTGATATACTGCGTCCGGTGCTCCCGATGGGGCCTTTTATATAGTGGCGAGACCCGACACAGACTGGGAGACCGCTTTGCTGAACAACTACGCTCTGTCCGCCAGAGAAAGCAGGATCTCCCAGTGGCCACACATTTTAATTCCACATCCCTTTCCCATTCTGACATGTCTATCCACGGCCTCCTCTACTGTAAAGATGAAGCCACACTCAGGTTGGAGGAACAACACCTTATATTCCGTCTGGGTAGCCTCCAACCTGATGGCATGAACATCGACTTCTCTAACTTCCGCTAAGGCCCCACCTTCCCCTCGTACCCCATCTGTTACTTATTTTTATGCACACATTCTTTCTCTCACTCTCCTTTTTCTCCCTCTGTCCCTCTGAATATACCCGTTGCCCATCCTCTGGGTTCCCCCCCCCCACCCTTGTCTTTCTTCCCGGACCTCCTGTCCCATGATCCTCTCATATCCCTTTTGCCTATCACCTGTCCAGCTCTTGGCTCCATCCCTCCCCCTCCTGTCTTCTCCTATCATTTTGGATCTCCCCCTCCCCCTCCAACTTTCAAATCCCTTACTCACTCTTCCTTCAGTTAGTCCTGACGAAGGGTCTCGGCCTGAAACGTCGACTGCACCTCTTCCTAGAGATGCTGCCTGGCCTGCTGCGTTCACCAGCAACTTTTATGTGTGTTGCTAGGACAAGTGATGGAAGGGTGTGTAGGGGAACACTTTGGTTCCAGTGATCATAACACCATTAGTTTCAACTTGATCATGGACAAGGATAGATCTGGTCCTAGGGTTGAGGTTCTGAACTGGAAGAAGGCCAAATTTGAAGAAATGAGAAAGGATCTAAAAAGCGTGGATTGGGACAAGTTGTTCTCTGGCAAGGATGTGATTGGTTAGTGGCAAGCCTTCAAGGAGAAAATTTGAAAGAGTGCAGAGCTTGTATATTCCTGTCAGGATTAAAGGCAAAGTGAATAGGAATAAGGAACCTTAATTCTCAAGGGATATTGCAACTCTGATAAAGAAGAGAGACTTGTATGACATGTATAGGAAACAGGGGGTAAATAAGGTACATGAGGAGTATAAAAAGTGCAAGAAAATACCTAAGAAGGAAATCAGGAGGGCTAAAAGAAGACATGAGGTTGCCTTGGCAGTCAAAGTGAAGGATAATCCAAAGAGCTTTTACAGGTATATTAAGAGTAAGGGATAAAATTGGTCCTCTTGAAGATCAGAGTGGTCGGCTATGTGCGGAACCGAAAGAAATGGGGGAGATCTTAAATGGGTTTTTTGCATCTGTATTTACTAAGGAAACTGGCATGAAGTCGATGGAATTAAGGGAAACAAGTAGTGAGATCATGGAAACTGTACAGATTGAAAAGGGGGAGGTGCTTGCTATCTTGAGGCAAATTAAAGTGGATAAATCCACAGGATCTGACAGGGTATTCCCTCGGACCTTGAAGGAGACTAGTGTTGAAATTACAGTGGCCCTGGCAGATATATTTAAAATATCGGTGTCTACGGGTGAGGTGCCGGAGGATTGAAGAGTGCCTCGTGTTGTTCCGTTGTTTAAAAAAGGAACGAAAAGTAATCCGGGAAATTATAGGCCGGTAAATTTGACGTTGGTAGTGGGTCAGTTACTGGAGGGAGTACTAAGAGACAGAATCTACAAGCATTTGGATAGACAGGGACTGATTAAGGAGAGTAACATGGCTTTGTGCGTGGTAGGTCATGTTTGACCAATCTATTGGAGTTTTTCCAGGAGGTTACCAGGAAAGTGGATGTAGTGGATGTTGTCTACATGGACCTCAGTAAGGCTTTTGACAAGGTCCCACATGGGAGGTTAGTTAGGAAAATTCAGTCGCTAGGTATACATGGAGAGGTGGTAAATTGGATTAGACATTGGCTCAATGGAAGAAGCCAAGGAGTGGTAGTAGAGAATTGCTTCTCCGAGTGGAGGCCTGTGACTAGTGGTGTGCCACAGGGATCAGTGCTGGGTCCATTGTTATTTGTCATCTATATCAATGATCTGGATGATAATGTGATAAATTGGATCAGCAAATTTGCTGATGATACAAAGATTGGAGGTGTAGTAGACAGTGAGGAAGGTTTTCAAAGCCTGCAGAGGGACTTGGACCAGCTGGAAAAATGGGCTGAAATATGGCAGATGGAGTTTAATACAAACAAGTGTGAGCTATTGCACTTTGGAAGGACAAACCAAGGTAGAACATACAGGGTAAATGGTAAGGCACTGAGGAGTGCAGTAGAACAGAGGGATCTGGGAATACAGATAAAAAATTCCCTAAAAGTGGTGTCACAGGTAGATAGGGTCGTAGAGAGCTTTTGATACATTGGCCTTTATTAATCAAAGTATTGAGTATAAGAGCTGGAATGTTGTGATGAGGTTGTATAAGGCATTGGTGAGGCCGAGTCTCGAGTACTGTGTTCAGTTTTGGTCACCAAATTACAGGAAGGATATAAATAAGGTTGAAAGAGCGCAGAAAAGGTTTACAAGGGTGTTGCCAGGACTTGAGTAGCTCATTTACAGAGAAAGGTTGAATAGGTTAGGACTTTATTCCCTGGAGCGTAGAAGAATGAGGGGAGATTTGATAGAGGTATATAAAATTATGATGGGTATAGACAGAGTGAATACAAGCAGGCTTTTTCCACTGAGGCAAGGGGAGAAAAAAAACCAGACGACATAGGTTAAGGGTGAGGGGGGGAGTTTAAAGGGAATATTGGGGGTCTTCTTCATACAGAGAGTGGTGGGAGTATGGATTGAGCTGCCAGACGAGGTGGTAAATGCAGGTTCTTTTTTAACATTTAAGAATAAATTGGACAGACACATGGATGGGAAGTGTATGGAAGGATATGGTCCGTGAGCAGGTCAGTGGGACTAGGCAGAAAATGGTTCGGCACAGCCAAGAAGAGCCAAAAGGCCTGTTTCTGTGCTGTAGTTTTTCTATGGTTTCTAATATTAAACATATTAGAGTTAATGCTCCCGATCAATTGAATAGCACAGTCAAATACTAAAAAATAACAAGACCTTCAAATGGATTCGAAGTACAGAAGTAAAATTCTGTCTTTCAAGAGGGATCACCATCCAAACTTCCAAATAAGCCAATTAGATAGTATGAAAAATACAGAGTCCAAAACAAATCTGGAATCTATATAAAAAAAATATATTGTCTTCGTTTTAACAGATTTGTAACCGGTGTTCATGTTTCAACCATTTTCCAAATTTCTAGTTTTGCAATTATACTGTTCGTTTCTTTCCCCAGTAATTTTAGGACGTTTGTTGAGCATACGTGAAAGCAACTGCTTGCTCACGACTGTTCGGGTGGTGTTGTCATGTGCTACAGATGGGGAAATGTGCCACTCGTCCCTTTGAGCTGTCATGATGGAACCAGTTATCCATCAATCTCAGGAAAGTAAGGTCATCCATGGAAGGTGCTGGTTTGTTGTCCTCGATATGGGCAAAGCAGCTTCACCCATGTATTTCTTATCAAAAATCTGTTGTGAGGTCAAGGCGGGAGAGACAGAAGGCTGGCAGAACTGGCCGAAGCTGGATGGTGCAAAGGCAGGGAGCCATCAGACTGGGGCGCCGTTTTTCTGGAATGCTAGTTCTGAACAAGTACACAGATGAAGGTTTGTGTGCACCTCCTAGGCAGACGGCTCCTGCTATGACCCACCCAAGTGCTAAACTCTGCGCAAAGGGAGCATTTGGAGGCCAATTCCGTAGCTCGAGTAGGTTGTGTATGATGTCTGTTCCAAGCAGGAACAAGATCCCAGGTCGAGTGATGGTATTTTGGTGGCTAGGGACCTCAGCCGAGTGTGGTAAGTCGCTGCTTCTGGAGTGAGGATTTCCTTTGTGTTGTCTGGAAGTTCCTCACACTCCAGGAGCGTGGGAAGAGCTAAAGGAGTCTTTTCCATCAACAGATTCGACAATGAAACTTCTTGCTCTTCGCCCAACCATCTGTGACACTCTTACATATGTCTCAAGTGTATAAGGTGAGGCTCCATCGGTCATGTTGAAGACGTTGAGGAAATAATTTAGCTGGAGACTTATTGCACTGATCGTTCAAGACAACATACATCCTGATCCTTCTGGGTAATCATTGACGAGGCAGATCCTTCAACACGACTTACTGGCAGAGTTTTCCCCACAGACCTCAGAACAGGAAGAGGTGGCAACCAGGGAGGAAGGGGATTCCCTCCCCTTCATGCTACAAGCAGATACTTATGATGGTCTACACAGACCAGGAAGGCAGGTCAAAAAGAAGAGCTGAAATGTGTTTGTCTCTGTCGCATTCAGAGCACTAGGATGCCAACATTACAGTCAGTCGCCCGGCGGCTGGTTGAGGAACAGCAGCGGAAACATATGGAGTGTTTTTTAAGGAAATCCCTTCATTCCTCTGGAGGGTTCTCTCTGACGCCTCTACACTTCCGGAGAGGGTGTGGTTTCCGATGTAGAGGACGCTCTTTGTTAGGATCTTCTGTGATTTTAGAATTATCATTTTTGGATAGCTCTGTCCATCTAAGTCCTGTGCACCCTGACAGGGCCTCAAACAGATTTCTGATTTAACTGGCGCTGAGCTAGAGGCGGTCACATTGAAGATGAGGTCGATCTTCATTTTGCTTCAGTCCGGATGAAACTAGAAAAGGAGAAAGTGGGAAAGTGACTTTCTTTTCCAGTTAGCATCTCAGAAGTCCATTTCTCCTGCAGACTAAAGGGGAGTTTCTCCAAGATAGTATGAATTCGTTGTGTAGAGTCGAGGCAGACAAGCCACGTCAGTAGTTCTCAGTTTTGGCAGCCTGCAACTCGAATAGCAGGTCTCCTAGCTCCCGCAGACTTTGGCTCCCTGCTATAAGCCTAGAGTCAGGACGAGTTTGTTGAAGTGAGCAGTCTACATTACCTCGGCGGGATACCACTCTTCCAGTTCTGCCCTCACTCGAGTTTTCCCCGTTTCTCAAGCTGATCAGGCCTATAACTCCAGTTCCGGCGTAGCTGTAGTTGGAAGCGGTTTTGTTATTCACCAACGCGTTACAGTACTCAAGACAGTACTTTCCGGTGTTCTAATGAAAGGAAATTCAAATATTGATTGAAATTCCTTCGACTTCTAACTACCAATGAAACATACAAAGATATAAAATGGCCGCCCTGATGACGAAAGCTAATTGTTTAACACACGATAATGAGCAATCAAATCTGTGAGGCGAGATCTAGTAATTAGAAATAAAATAACCATCCAAATCAGGTGAGACATAACAGGTACGCACACAAAATGCTGGTGGAACGAGCAGCCAGGCAGCATCTCTAGGAAGAGGTACTGTCGACGTTTCGGGCCGAGACCATTCGTCAGGACTAACTGAAAGAAGAGATAGTAAGAGATTTGAAAGTGGGAGGGGGAGGGGAGATCCGAAATAATAGGAGAAGACGGGAGAGGGAGGAAAAAGATAACAGCTGGAAAGTTGATTGGCAAAAGGGACACAGGGTTGGAGAAGGGGAAGGATCATGGGACAGAAGGCCCAGAGAGAAAGAAAGGGGGAGGGAGGCCCAGAGGAAGATGGAAAGCAGGCAAGGAATTATTGTGAGAGGGACAGAGAGAAACAAAAGGGGGGGGGGGGTGTAAAAATAACTAAAGGATGGGGTAAGAAGGGGAGGAGGGGCATTAAAGGAAGTTAGGGAAATCCATGTTCATGCCATCAGGTTGGAGGTTACCCAGACGGAATATAAAGTGTTGTTCCTCCAACCTGTGTGTGGCTTCATCTTTACAGTAGAGGAGGCCGTGGATTGACGTATCAGAATGGGAATGGGACGTGGAGTTAAAATGTGTGGTCACTGGGAGATCCCGCTTTCTTTGGCGGACAGAGCGTAGGTTTTCAGCGAAACAGTCTCCCAGTCTGCGTCGGGTCTCACCAATATATAGGAGGCCACACCGGGAGCACCGGACGCAGTATATCACATCAGCCGACTCACAGGTGAAGTAACACACATAAAATGCTGGTGAACGCAGCAAGTCAAGAAGCGTCTATAGGAAGAGGTATAGTCGACGTTTCGGGCGGAGACCCTTTGTCCTGACATACGGTCTCTGCCGGAACTTCGACTGTACCGCTTCCTGTAGATGCTGCCTGACCTGCTGCGTTCCACCAGCATTTTGTGTGTGCTTCTTGAATTTCCAGCATCTGTAGATTTCCTCGTGTTTGCGTTTTTAAATTCACAGTTGAAGTGTCGCCTCACCTGGAAGGACTGTCTGGGGCCCTGAATGGTGGTGAGGGAGGAAGTGTAAGGACAGGTGTAGCACTTCTTCCGCTTACAAGGATAAGTGCCGGGGGGAAGATCGGTGGGAAGGGCTGGGGCGACGAATGGACAAGGGAGTCGCGTAGGGAGCGATCCCTGCGGAAAACAGAAAGGGGGGAGGGCACAGACTCACAATAGAAGGACGCCTCTTTAGAACAGAGGTGAGGAGGAATTTCTTTAACCAGAGACCGATGAATCTGTGAAATTCATTGCCGCTTCTGGAGGCTAAGTCTTTGAGTATATTCAAAATGGAGGTTGATTGGCGCCTAATAAGAAGGTGGAAGAAAGCGGTTGAGAGGGATAATAAATCAGCCATGATGGAACGGTGAAGCAGACTCGATGGGCCAAATGGCCTAATTCTAATCCAGCATATAGTCTAAATCATAATCTACATTCACAATCAGTTTTAATATCACTCTCTACAGGACTCACTTGTCTCGCTTGCTGAGTGGTGTCATAACAACGACTTGTCACTCAATTTGCAAGACCAAGAACAAGGAAGTTATTATAGACCAAGACAGGGGAAACAGAAGCCCATGAGCCAGTCCTCAGCGGAGAATTTGAGGTAGAGAGTGTTAGCAGCTTAAAATTCCTGGCCCCAGCACGTAAATGCAAATGTGAATTAAGCACGGCAGTGCCTTTACTTCCTTGGGAGTTTGCAGAAATTCAGCACGACATCTAAAACTTGGACAAACACCTATAGATGTGTAGTGGAGAGTATATTTACTGATATGGAAACACAATGTCTTTGAACGGAAAATCCTGCAAACTGTAGTGAATTCGGCCAGTACATAACGGGTAAAGCCCTCCCAACCATTTCGCACATGAAACGCTGACGTAGGAGAGCAGCTTTGAACATCAGAGATCCCCACCCCACAGATCATGCTCTCTTCTCGCAGCTGCCGTCAGGAAGAAGGTACAAGGGTCACGGGACACTCGCCACCAGGTCCAGGAACAGTTACTACCCCTCAACCATCAGGCTCTTGAACAAAAGGGTAAATACACTCGTCTTCACTTGCCCCATCATTGAAATGTTCCCACAATCAGTGATCTCACTTTCAAATACGCTTTATCTCATTATCTCATGTTCTCATTACTTATTGTTATTTGTTTATATTTGCAGTTGAACAGTTTGTTCTCTTCTGCACTCTGGTTGATCCTGTTATAGTTACTATTCTATAGATTTGCTGAGAATGCCCACAAGAAAGTGAATCTCGGGGTTGTATATAGTGACACATATGTACTTTGAACTTTTGAACTTTGTCTTCGTCCCTCTCCCCTGATCTCTCTCCTTGCTCTTACCCCCGTAAGAGGGACAAGTGATGAACCTGTCCCTTCACTTTCTCGCACACCACCATTCAGGTGCCTAAACAGATCTTCCAGGTAAGATAACACTTCACTTGCAAGTCTGATGGGGCCATCTACTATACCCAGTATTCCCCGTGCGGCCTCCTCTACATCAGTGAGACCCGATGCAGATTTGGGCACTGCTTTGACAGGACATCCAGGTGGCCATCCATTCCAATTCCAAAACATGTGCCCGTGGCCTCCTCTACTGCTATGAGGAGGCCGAACCCAGATTGAGAAGCATCACCTCATATACCGTCTGAGTGGCCTCCGACCTGATAGCATGAAGGTCGATTTCTCCAACCTTCAGTAAATTTCTACCTCCTCCTTTCTTACTCCTTCCCCTCCCACACCTTATTTTGGCTGCTGCCTCCTTACTTTCTAGTCTAATGAAGGATCTTGACCCAAAATGTCGACGGTTTATTGCCCCGCTTAGCTTCGACCTGACTTGCCGAGTTTCTCCAGCAACCTGTGTGGCCCCTGTATTCTATCTTGGTAGTTTCCAGCTTGTTGGCATGAACATTGATTTCTCTAACCTCTAGTATCCACTCCCCTCTGTTTCTATCTTCGACACTCATCCCCTATTTTCTCTCATTCTGTTTGCCCTCTCACCCACTCTCCCCTCCCCACCATCATAACCAGCCCACGCTTTCTTCAGTCTGGTTCCCAGCACCTCCCCTTCATTCTAAATCCACTGCCCTTTCCTGTCAGATCCTCTCTTCTTCCACCTATCACCTCCTCGTTTCACACATCAATCACTTTGTCACCACTCCCCCACCCTCCTACTTTCCCCGTCTCAGCCAGATTGAACTATCACCCGCCAGATTTACTCCTTGCTGTCCCCCACCCCCACCTTCTTCTGGCTTGTGCCACTTTTCCTTCCAGTCCTGATGAAGCGTCTCAACCCAAAGAATTTATTCCCTTTCATTGATGCGTCTGGCACTGTTTTCCCTGGAGTGAAGGAGGCTGAGAGGTGACCTTTTAGATGTTTATAAAACTATGAGGGGCGTAGATAAAGCGGACGGACACAGTGCTTTTCACTAAGGCAGAGCAGTCTAAATCTCGGGGGCACAGGTTTAAGGTGTGAGGAGAAAGAATTACAATCGACGTGAGGAGTAACTGTTTCACACAGAGTGCTGTCTAAATATGGAACGAACTGCCAGAGGAAGTAGTTGATGCAGGTACAATAACAGCATTTAAAAACACTTGGATAGGTATAGGAATAGGAAAGGTTTCGTGGGCCAAGTGCAGGCAAATTCAACGAGCTTGGATGGACAAGCATAAACGAGTTGGGCCGAAGGGCCTGATTGAGAGCTGAGCGACTCTAATCATTAGACCTTCTACCAGTTCCAATTTTCAAGTGAATCCAATGTGCCACTCTCCGTCTTCAAACCTTATGTTAAATAACACGAAAAAAATGGCTTTAATTCCTCAAAGTCCCGGCCGTGGTTTGACATTCAGATGAGCGTGGATTTCTTGGGGTGTCTTTCCCAGAAGGCCTTGGACGTCACAGGCAAATCGATAGACGTAGCGTTTGCCTGACGTCTTCTGAATGATGTCCCGGTGGTAATAGTACCTGAGACCACGACTCAGCTTCTCGTAGTTCATCTTAGGTTTGTTCTTCCGATTGCCCCAACGTTTGGCCACCTGAGAGAGGAGGAGAGAGTGGGGGGAGGGAGAGAGAGGGGGGGGGGAGAGAGAGAGAGAGAGAGAGAGAGGAGATGGAGAGAGAGAGAGTTAGGAGGAGAGTGGAGTGAGAAGAGCAGCGAGGAGAGAGGGGGAGAAAGTGAGAGAGGAATTCCTGTTAGTACTGGTGTTTGGTTCAGGTCAGATCAGATACGGACCGCCAGGCTCAAGGACAGCTTCTATCTTGCAGTTAAAAAATTGATTCCACTTATACGATAAGATCGACTCTTGGCCTCACAATCTATCTCGTTATCGCCTTTGCACATTGTCTGGCTGCACTGCACTTTAACTGTTACACTTCATTCTTCATTCTGTTTTTTTCCCTTGTACAATCTCGATGAACTGATGTAATTAAATGATAGGCGTGGATGACATGCAAAACAAAAAGTTTTTCACTCTATCGCGGTACATGTCACAATAATAGTCCAAGACTATTTCATCCCTTCCCGTCTGCAAACCTGCGCGTTTCCAAAGCCTGTCTGGTGACTTTTCAACACACTCCCTCTCAGGCAAGTGCATCCGTTGATAAGGGGAACAGAACTGTGAACAGTGATCAGATATGGAATCAGTGGCACAGAGGCTACTGACATTAACCTACTCAATACGTTTCAGCTGAATCTGCACTGCGCTCCCTCTGTGATACATTCCTCTTTTCTTGAATACGGAGGTTGGACATTCTCTCTTCTCCCCTGTCACATCGGGCAAAAGAAACATACAAACCTGAAAAGCACATACCACCAGGCTCAAAGTGAGTTTCTACCTCACTGTTATCAGGCTCTTGAAAATATGGACTCTTGACCTCACAATCTACCTCGTTATAACTTTGCGCAGTGCACCGCACTGCACTTTCCGTGTCTTTATTTACACTTTATTCCGAATTGTTCTTGTTTTAGCTTGTTCTACCTCAATTCATTTTGTAATTAACTGATCTGCATGAACAAGATTGCATCTCGGTACCTGTGTCAACAATAAACCAATTCCAACCCCAATTCCAGTTCCATCTGGCCGACGGGAAGCATCTCACCTCATCGGGATCGGAGAGTTTAAACTCCCAGCCGTTTCCGGTCCAGCTGATGAAGGACTGACAGGATTTGTCCAGGAGCAACTCCAGCAGGAATTGCCAGAGTTGGATGGGTCCGTTTCCTGCCGGGGGGGGGGGGGGAGGTTGGGGGGGTGGAGGGGGGAGTGCAGTGAGAGGAGAGAGGGAGGAAGATAGAGGGACAGAGATTGATTGTGAGATACAGCAAGAGGGTAAGGGAGAGGAGTGATTGCCGAGAGGGAGAGTGGGGTGAGTAGCATCAAGGATGACAGGAGAGAGAGAAAATGAGAGAGGGTAGAAATTGAAGAGAGAGATTGGGGAGTGGAGAGAAAGAAAAGTGAAAGCGAAAGAAGAAATGGGAAGGGACAGAAAGGGGGAAAGATAAAGTGTGAAAGGTGTGAATGAAAGAAGAGGTGAAGAAGACAAAGGTGAGCGAGAGGTGAGAGGGAGGAGAGGAAGAAAAAGGAGGAGAAAGGAGCAGAGAAGAAAGTGTGAAAAAGGAGAGGGAGGAGCAAGAGAGACCGATGAATGGGGAGAATAGGAGAGGGAAAGACAAAGAAAAAGGGGAGGGAAAGAGTTAAGAAGAAAAATAAAACAAGAAAAGAGAAATAAATAAGAAAGGGGGAAAGAGAAGGTACAAGAGAGGGAAGAAC
Source organism: Mobula birostris (assembly GCF_030028105.1). Taxonomy (NCBI): domain Eukaryota; kingdom Metazoa; phylum Chordata; class Chondrichthyes; order Myliobatiformes; family Myliobatidae; genus Mobula; species Mobula birostris. The sequence goes on along the minus strand of NC_092377.1, from coordinate 129,628,517 downwards.
AGAGAGAGAGAGGGAGAGAGAGAGAGAGAGAGAGAGATCAAAGGTCAGTCACCGTCGCCGATAAACAGGAAAGATCTACCCATTACAATACAGTATACAAACCATAACGTCCATACTGGGCTTCGCAGGGCCAGAGGGGATCATAAATACAGGGAGGGGTACACAGGGTTTGGGAGAGGACTAGGGCCCAGAGCGGTGAGTTAAAGACATAGTCTCAAGGGGGACACAGAGACAGGGAGGGGTTTAGAGGCCAGATCGGGTCACAGAGAAGGGAACTGGTGCAGGTGGTGGAAAGTGTTACACAGATCGGAGGAATGTAGGTGCCGGACGGGTCACAGATACGGGGAGGAGTGTAGGAGCTGGAGCGGATTACAGAGATGAAGAATAGTGTAGGAACCATAGAGATTCCAAATGAGACCATAGAGATGGGAAAGGGTGTAGTAACTAGAGCGGGTTACAGAGACCGGGAGGTGGTGCAGGGGCTGGAGGGGTTTACAGAGACATGAAGGAGAAGATTAGCAGGGGTGCAGGGGCCGGTGGGAATTCAGGGACGGAGAGGGCTGTAGTGGGTCACAGAGGCAAGGAGGTGGTAGATGCTGGGAAGGTTCATGGTGAAGCTAGCATGCACCATCAACAGAACCAACGTGTGGACACGGACATTCCGACAGCCGCTCACGAACCGCTGCTCTCTCCGCTCAGAAGGACGGGGACAAGAGCCGGGGAGGGAGAGCCAAGGCAACACCGCCACCCTCATGTTCCAAACTCAATCCCCGACTCAGAAATCTATCAGCAGCCCCTTCATCGACGCCGGGGTTCTCCGCACCCCGTAACCGACAGCGCCTTGGGAGCCGCTTTCCCTCATACCCTTCAGTGGTTGCAGCGAGCGGTCCACCCCCATTTCTAGATGAACGGCGAGGGAAGGGCGATGAGTTCCGGCCCTATCTCGCTTACCTGCGTATTCAAGCAGTCCTGGGCCGCATGAAGTGCGGCCTCTCGGTACAAAGGGACCTCGGCACCGGTCTCTGGGTGCGTGGCGTGACCGATTGGCTGATTGCTCCGACAGGGTGTATTCACCGGCTGGGTCACCATGGATGGATAAATGTCCATCCCAGCCAGCGCCGTATTCAAGCAGATCTGCCGGTCCCCCGTTACTTCTGGAGGTACCATTCCACTGCCTGCTGAAGGAGTGCTGGGGGAGGGAGGTGTGATATCCGTCCAGCATCATCTCTGCACCTTAAAGAGCACAAACCGCAAAGAAACAGTAGGTTTACAGACAGTTTTAGGTAATAAACTAACCACACACTCACACACACACTGTGAGGTCAAGAATACATCTTTTAGTAATTCTAATTCCGTTCGGGAGGCTGATAACAGCGAGGTAGAAGCTGTCATTTCCTGGATGGTACTTGCTGTCAGGCCTTGAAGAGGGGAGAATTGGCATTGGTTTATTATTGTCGCATGTATCAAGATAAAGTAAAAAGTTTGTTTTGCATACTGGCATACTGTTGTCGATCAGATCACGACACAGTGCGCTTTTCTAGTACAAAATAAAACAGCAACAATGAGGAATAAAGTATTACTGTTACAGAGAACACGCAGAGCAGATAAGCAATAAACTGCAAGAATATAACGAGGTAGGTGTGATGTCATGAATGCTGCGTTTTTACTATTTCAGTAGTATCTGAGTAATCTTGTATGTATATACATGCAACCCACAAAAAAAATGCTGGTGAACGCAGCAGGCCAGGCAGCATCTATGGGAAGAGGTACAGTCGACGTTTCGGGCCGAGACGTTTTGTCAGGACTAACTGAAAGAAGAGATAGTAAGAGATTTGAAAGTGGGAGGGGGAGAGAGAGATCTGAAATGATAGGAGAAGACAGGAGGGGGAGGGATGGAGCCAAAAGCTGGACAGTTCCTTGGCAAAAGAGATACAAGGCTGGAGAAGGGAGAGGATCGTGGGACGGGAAGCCGGGAGAAAGAAAGGGGAGGGGAGCCCAGAGGATGGAGAGCAGGCAAGGAGTTATAGTGAGAGGGACAGAGGGAGAAAAGAGAGAGAGAGAAAGTGGGGAAAATAAAAATAATAAATAAATAAGGAATGGGGTACGAAAGGGAGGAGTGGCATTAACGGAAGTTGGAGAAGTCAATGTTCATGCCATCAGGTTGGAGGCTACTCAGACGGAATATAAGGTGTTGTTCCTCCTGAGTGAGGCTTCATCATGACAGTAGAGGAGGCCGTGGATGGACATATCAGAATGGGAATGGAAGGTGGAATTAAAATGTGTGTCCACTGGGAGATCCTGCTTTCTCTGGCGGACAGAGCGTTGGTGTTCAACGAGCGTAGGTGCTCCCGGTGCGGCCTTCTATATATTGGCGAGACCCGACGCAGGCTGGAGACCGTTTCGCTGAAAACCTACGCTCATTGTTTGATTAAGCTTTCCTGTTCGTTTAAATAATTCATTACGGGTTACGTGTACGAATACGTGATTGCATATGTCATCAGGCCACCGCGTAATACGTGCGCACCTCGCCTAAGGTAAGACCGCCTCCCTCACCTGCTCTGTTGCAAAACATAACATCGCGGCAAGGTATCTTTAAAACGAACCCAATATGGCTACCGACTTGTTAAACAGCGAGAAGAACGGCAGGTAAAAAAAATAGCGCAACCCAGCACATGCAGAGACCGTTGAGTTTTCAACAAAAAAAAGCAGCGCAGCATCTGTTCTTCGGAAGGGAAGACACCATAGAGATTTTGTTTTCGGCACTAAACGGAATAATTCACGGATTAATAAAAAAAAATTGAGTACCGGGTGATAATATCATTTTAAAAAAGTAGAAATAGCTGGCTACCGAGGAAGTCTGACACGTTTGGTTACAGAAACGATAACAGGAATATGAGATAATACATCAATATTTTGAAGTAAATGAAATAGCCAATGAGAAACGACTAGCAATTTTGCTGAGTGCATTGAGTTTAAAGGCATACAGTTTGCTTCGAAGTTTAAATCCTCAAACCAAACCAGCAGAAATGAGCTTTGCTGATAATGTCAAAGTAATGCAGGAACATTTAGAACCGAAGACATTGTTGATTGCAGAACTGTCATACGGGGGGCGCTGGGAGCGGACCCAAATGCAAAGACACAAACACTGAAGTACTAGTAACAGGACTAGGTGTGCCAAGAAAGCAAGGTAAGTGGGGAAGAAACGACGCTGGACAAGACACAGGCCCTGGACGAGACTAGGATACAGGGCCTGGGCTAGGACTAGACTAGGAAAGCGGGACCTGGACGAGGGACTAGGAACTTGGAACCTGGACAAGGACTCCGAGCCAGAGACTGGACAGGGACCCGGAACCTGGGTCTTGACTCCGGCTCGGACTCTGGATCCAGGCTCGGACAAGACGTGGCAAGGCAACAGGACTGGACGAGAGACTACTGGACAGGACGAGGGAACCCCAGCACAGGACAAGGGAAGCCCAGCACCGGGCTGGGTGAGGTACTCCTGGGCTGGGCGAGGCACATGGACAGGACGAGAACACGAAGCGTTGACTTGGTCGATGGAGACAGAAACGCAGGGCCTGGGTCGTGAGAGAACGGGAACACAGAGCCTGGGTCGTGAGAGAACGGGAACACAGAGCCTGGGTCGTGAGAGAACGGGAACACAGAGCCTGGGTCGTGAGAGAACGGGAACACAGAGCCTGGGTCGTGAGAGAACGGGAACACAGAGCCTGGGTCGTGAGAGAACGGGAACACAGAGCCTGGGTCGTGAGAGAACGGGAACACAGAGCCTGGGTCGTGAGAGAACGGGAACACAGAGCCTGGGTCGTGAGAGAACGGGAACACAGAGCCTGGGTCGTGAGAGAACGGGAACACAGAGCCTGGGTCGTGAGAGAACGGGAACACAGAGCCTGGGTCGTGAGAGAACGGGAACACAGAGCCTGGGTCGTGAGAGAACGGGAACACAGAGCCTTGGTCGTGAGAGAACGGAAACACAGAGCCTTGGTCGTGAGAGAACGGAAACACAGAGCCAGGAACCCTCCTTGGGAGCAGGTCTTGGGGCCAGGGCTCTACACAGAGTCAGGACCCCTTCTAGGGACCAGGACGTAGGGCAAGACACAGAGACAGTTTCCTACGCAAAGTAGCAGCAAATGGCCGGACCCACCTAGCGAAGGCGCGGACACAGAGACAGTTCCAAGCAACGAAAGACAGTTCCTTATCTAGACACAGCAGGCTTCCGGTCTTGCTCCGGCAGTAGAACTTGATGGCGAGAATAGGCGAGGCTTCAAGTGAGGCTTCAGGCGAAGGCTACAGAAGGAAGAGGAAGGAAAGGGAACGGAACAGTCCAGCAAATGAAGCTGAACCAAGGAGCTATTTATGTAGCCAGCCCAAAATGTGAAGCAGGTGCCTCAATTAGAGCACCTAACAGAACAAAGGAAAACCGGAAAACCTGGAATAAGGAGCAATGGACCAGACCATAAACCAGACCATAAACCGGAATGCGGATTCACGGACCGGACCATGACAAGAACGCGTTGGGTTTCATAAGTGGAATCAAAAAGAAAGGGAGTCGATTTCAGTGTACGTGGCTGAATTGAAGAAATTGTCTGAGCATTGTCAGTCGGTAACGGGCTCAATGGTGCACTAAGCGATCGTTTGGTTTGTGGAATCTTAAAACAAAGCATTCAGAAACGGCTCCTAACTGAAGCACAAACTTACATTTAAAAGAGCAGTCAGAATCGTTGTATCAATGGAACCAGTAGAGAGAGAGACGCAGCTGAGTTGTAGTCACGAATGAAAATGAGCGTGAACGAAATTGCAACATGAAGTGTAAATGCGGGCTCACTTTTAACATTTAAGAAAAACTTGGACAGGTACATGGATGAGAGGGGATATGGTCCGGGTGCAGGTCAGTGGGACTAGGCAGAAGAATGGTTCTGCACAGCCAAGAAGGGCCAAAAGGCCTGTTTCTGTGCTGTAATGGTTCTATGGTTCGATGTAAACAGAAAGCGGAGTAGCAGAACAAATTGTGCAATTGTTGTGGCAGGGGCTCACATACACGAGACCAATGCAGATTTAAAGCTGAAACTTGCAAAAAATGCGGCAAAGTATGACACCTACAGAGAGCATGTCGGGCAGACAAAAGTAAATGGACTGCACAGGGAAGAGAAAAAGCTAAAAGGTCAAGTTGAAGTTTCGAAAAGTGCACTAATCTGCATGCTATTGATGAAAACTCTGATAATAATGAGTGATTGTGCAGCCTTCAGATCTATAGTGCGAAACTTAACAATAGACAAGCAATACGGCTTATCCCAGAAGTGAACGGCAAATTAATTAAAATGGAAGTAGACACTGGTTCCGCTGTTTCAGTATTCCGCAAAATAAATTTGAGAAGCTTTTCAAAGATTCTAAACTGGAGCCTGAAGAGATCCAACTAAGAACTTATACTGGAAAAAAGACAACTTCTGTAGGAATGACATTCGTAACATTGAAATACAGCAACCAACAAGCCACATTGAGCTTGTATGTGGGGGGGGGGAATAAATTGGAGAGCAAGCATTGTAGGGACGTGATTGGCTGAGCCAACTGCCACTTAGGAAATCCATCCGCAATTTGCATCCGCGTACGATAACTGAAAGCGAATTAAGAAATGTATTGAATAATGCCGAACACCGTGAACCGTTGCCTAACAGAGGAGAAACAGATGTGAAATTGTGGAATTGTGAAAGTGATGAAAGCAGGTTTGTAGGCAATGTATCAGCTAAAGCTTCTGATATGTTAATTAGGCCGTAACTTTCGAAATGTGACTGTTTTAGGCTGGAAGAGAGTTCAAGGAGCTTCAGGAAAATCGCAAGAATTCGGTTGTTTTTTTTTTGGTGAGTATAAAAAACCAAAATCTACTCTGCGTGCGTTAGGGTAATTTTGTGAACTTCAGGTAGGAGACAAATAGCAGCTTGCAAAAGTAAATGTAAAGACCAAACCTAGCTGGATGAATGGAAGGCCAGAAAGAAAGAAGTCAATGGAGATACGAAAACAGAGGATTTGTCAGATGAACTTGGGGATGAGGAAACCAAGAGGAGAGATCGGATCGTAACAGGAGCAATAAGAGATTCCTGCAGTGAACTAAATGGACCTGCCCACGATAAAGTTGCACAAACTAGGAGAAGAAAAAGTAAGATGAAAGGTGGCTACCGTTATCAGAACCATTTGTTGCAGTCTCGGACCCAACTCCTAAAACCACCACAGAGGATGCCCGAGACTCTGAGATTTTTTTTCACAGCCTCTCGTCTCACCTGAGGATGCCCGAGACTCTGAGATTTTTTTTCACAGCCTCTCGTCTCACCTGCCAAGCAGAGTGAACCCCCATGTCAGGAAAGACGTTTTCTCAGAAGAGTAAGAAAGCTTGCACAACGATTGAATCTTTAGGCCTGAATGGGACAATTTAAAAATTTACTATGCTGTAGATGAATATATAGCACTTGTATTATATAGTATATTGTGCGTGTATACTGAAGAGCAAAACATTGCATACTTGAGCAACCCTATACATTCTCTATAGGATTGGAGTTTATAGCTGAGCAGGGAGGAGTGTTTCGTATTTAATATTTCAGTAGTATTTGAGTAATCTTGTGTGTGTGTGTGTGTGTGTGTGGTGTGTATGTGTGTTTATTTATATATCGGTTGATTCAGCATTTTTGTTCTTGTAAAACTTATTACAGGTTATATGTATAAACACGTACGTGAATTGCATACGTGATGCATGCACGCCTCGCTTAGAGTAAACCCGAAGTTAGAACCCGCATTTTGGACTCCCTAGTTTTCCTTTGAATTATTTTAATGTTTTGAACTTTAAAAAAAGCATAACCACGAGCGCCATTGATCGTACTAGCGACCGTTCAATGGTCTTATAACACCGAGTTAGACGTTGCCCTTGAGCCTGGTGGCGCATGCCTTCAGGCTTTTGTGCTTCCACCCGATGGGAGTCGGGAGAAGAGACCATGTCTGGGGCGGGTGGGGTCTTTGATAATGTTGGCTGCTTTCCCAAAGACAGAGTCCTTGGAGGGGAGGCTGGTTTCTGTGATGTGTAAAGCTTTGTCAACAACTCTTTGCAGTTTCTTACGCTCACGGTCAGAGCAGTTGCCGTACCAAGCCGGCATGAGTTGGGTGTCCGAAACTTCTCGCTGCTCTGTACATTCCTCCAGACCCTATCCCAAATGGTTGTCCTGCCACACAAAAGGAGCCCTCTCGTCCCTACCACCAAAGGCTAGACGAAGGTTCCATGCTTAAATCTCGCTACTGGGACCTACCTGGGTAAGAAGTCACACTCTCGTCGCTGGCGCCCGCCTCGAATATTTGCCCGCGACCCGCTAGTGTCGAGCTCTCTAGTGTCTCCACCTCCCCTGCCGCATCGTAGGCACCCTGAGATCTCCACGCCAAGAGCTCCGCCGAGCTGACGGGACGCAAGGTTTGGAAGGATCCGGGGACGAAGATTCGCTCCTCCGGGCTGGACGGTGGGACGCACTGGGAGGGCTCGGTGCTTGCTGCGGAGATAAAGTGACAGGTGGGCGCTGTAACCTCCAAGATGCACAAGGAACGTCGACGAAGGATGCGAGCAGAAGACGGGTGGCATTGCCGAGCAGAGGAGAGGAACATCTCCATATTTTGCAATGTCACCGTTTCTTGCTCGGACCCGCTGTCATTCTGCAGACTGATCAGTATCTGCGACCAGTCAGATTTAGAGTCCGGGGCAGAGTCAATCGCATGAAGAGCAGGGCCATGGTCTTTGGTAGCCGGCCCTGACCACAATCAGGCCCAACGACTTGAGCGGACGTGGATATGTTTTGGAGTGGTCGAGGCGTGGTCAAGAACTGGTTAGAGCGGATCGTGAAAGTAAGGTAAAAACTGGGTTTGTGGAAGCGGCATTCTCTGAAGATAAATGGGGGAAAAAGTCGGTCACTGGGAGCGAGACGTGCTCAGGGCTACAGTACTTGACGCGGGTGTGGTCTGGTCCCCGCTCCCCCGCCAGGATAATAACCCGGAACGCCTTCAGTTTTATCTGGGGGTCTAAGATGGAGCGAGTCCGCTATTTTCACAAGGCCCTTGAGAATGGGGGCAATCGTGTATCCGATGCTGCCCTCACCCTGAGGACCACATTCGCATGTGACTGTATCAGTGAATGTGTGGAGCCAAAGTACTTTGGCACCAAGTGTCACTATGGTTCTCTCTGTCCCTGGCGTTGCGGGCGAATGATGGACCTCTACGGCGCCAAGTCCCAGTCAGCTGGACATTGCCTCTCTACTTGCAGCAGAACACCTCATCACCAGAGCTGACCAACAAACACTGGTAGTAAGAGAGCCCCCATGGTCGTCTACAACCGTGATATTACCGCTAACGCGACACTGCCCTCGGGACGGCAGCGGTCACCCACGTCTATGCAGACTGCGGACTCGCTCAGAAAGTGAGTCAGATTCAAGGATCCGTTTCATCCCGATCAGGTGCGTAACAGAGGACTCTCTGATCTATAGACTGTTCCCAGGGACACGCACCGATTGAGTGACTTTCTCAGAACTGCGTTTTGCTGAATTGTAATGAGGGGAGGAGTTCTACGTTTGGTGGGGCAAGGGGCCTGCTCACATGGGTGCTGGAGGGAGGTGTGGAGAGAATTGTCGTGTTCGGTGAATTGTGGTGTCGGGGAGGGTTGGAGGGCTGTGGGTGTCAGTGGTAAAAGGGAGTGGAGTGCGTCTGTGTTCCCTGGGGAGGGATGTGGAGACCGGAGGAGGTTGGGAAGGGCAGAGTGCATTCAGCAGAGACTGAGGGTCTTGGGAAGGAATGTTGAAGTGATAGAGATTTAGATAGATGGGGAGAGGTGCAGTGCCGGGTGGGGTTACAAATGTGGGGGAGGGGCGTACGCAGTGTATACGTAGATGAGGAGAGGTTTTTATTTCTTTGGAACCCCCTTATCTTTGCGGTTGACCCCAGGAGTTTGTGATGGCACGGTGTAGAGAGAGAGAGATTGATTCTGTGTCTGACCCCAGGAGTGCGTGATGGGACAATTTTGAACCTGTTTCTTTCTGGGTTGTCCGCATTAACTGTGGGTTTAGTAAAATAGTTTTCAGATCGTTATAACGCGGTAATATCAAACCGAACCCGAGGAACTTACCCAGGGGATAACCTGTCCAACAGTGCAACTGAGAATAAACGTTGTGCGTGCTGCTGTCTGTACACTGCCCTGTTAAATCCTGGTGATCTGAGAGAGATGGGGAGTGGGGGATAGATCAGGATTAATTAGACATTCATCGTCATGTGTTCCAGCTTTCCCCTTCCTCCTTGTAACTTCAAGTAACATCAGTAAATGGAGGCAAGTATAATTCGCTTGACCAGTGCATTATGCCCCACTATACAATTTGATAACCATCTTCCATTGGCCTCTCCCACTCTTCTCTCCTGGCTCCTCGTTGTCTTCTATCACCCATCTTAACACGGGACGGTACCACACAGGGGGCAGGCCCTTCGGCCCACAATGTTTTGCCGAACTAATTAAACTAGTAATTAAACGTCTAACTAAACTAATCCCTTCTGCCTACACAATGTCCATATCCCTCCATTCCCTGCACATTCATATGTCTACCCAGCAACCTCTATCATATCTGCCTGCAACAACACTTCTGACAGCACATCCCAGACAGCCACCACTCTGTGTGAAAGCAACTTGTCCTGCACATCTCCTTTGAACATCCCCTCTCACCCTAAGTGCATTTCGGCTAGATATTTTAACCCAGGGGATAAAGATACCAGCTGTCTTCCCTTTCTGTGCCTCTTATTGTTTTAAAAACCCCTATCAGGTCTCCTCTTAGCCTCTGCCATTCTGAAAAAATAAAACCAGTTCGTCCAATCTCTCCGTATATATCCTCCAATCCAGGCAGAATCCTGATGAACTTCTTCTGCTCCCTCCCCAAAGCCTCTGCATCTTTCCTTTAATGGGGTGACCAGAAATGAATGTGACTTGACCAAAGTTTTATAAGGCTGTCGCATTACTTCACGACAGTTGACCTGTGTGTCCCAATTAATAAATGCAGGCATGCCTCATGCCTTCTTTACTTCCAAATCAATTTGTGTGGCCACTAATAGGGAGCTATGAACTTCGATCCCAAGATGCCTCTGTACATCAACACTGCGAAAGGTCTTCCTACCTTTGGGAATCGGGGAGTGTTGTCCTTGGCTGCCCTGTCTGTCCGCCCAAGACCAGAGGTCGGTGAAACCGGGATTCAGAAATGGCGTTTCAACCTCCGAATCTGGAAAGTGTGACCAATAGGTGTCAGTAGAGGGACAACACAATTGTGCAGAGCCGTACAGGAAGAAGGAGGAGAGCCGAGTAATATGGTGTCATGACAACAGCCTTCCCCTCAATGTCAGCAAAACAACAGAGCTGGTCATTGACTTCAGGAAGTAGGCATTTCGACTGTTCAGAGGAGCGATGTCGAGGTCGAGAGGGTTGAGGGCTTTAAGTTTCTAGGAGTGAGTATCACCTACATCCTTTCCTGATCCAACCATGTGGACACCATGGCCAAGGAAGGCCACCAACGCCTCTACTTCCTTAAGAGGCTAAAGAAATTCCATTTATTCCCTCTCTTCTTATCTTTTTCTGTCCTCTCCTTAACGCTCCTCCACTCTGTCCCCGTCGCTTCCCTCTCACATCATTATTTCACCCCATCGCTCCCTCTCTACTTCTACCTTACCCTCGCTTTCTCTCCTCTCACTTCTCACTTCTCGCTTCGCTCCCTCTCGCCCCCTCTTCCCCTTCATCTCCACTCTCCCTTCTTCCCTTTATATCTCCACTCTTATTTCCCTATCCCACACTCCATTGCCGTCCCTCTCCCCCTCTCCCTTCTCTCACTCTCTCTGCTCTTCCTATCTTTTGTCGTCCCTCATCTCTCTCACTCCCCTTCTCACCCAAACCTCCTGTCCCTTGGTCTAAACCTATTCCATCTAGTTCTATAGGGAGATGTATCTACCCCCTCAATGTCCCCTCATAATCTTGTACCCTCTATCAGGTTCCCCACCCCACAACCCTCTCCACGCCAGGAGAGCAGACCCAGTCTCTCCAGACTCTTCCCTAGGATAAGCCGATCTCCACAGTCATCCTTTGGATCAACCCGGCTGCCATGGGTCCTGACCCATAGAGGGTTACAACACGGAAACAAGCCCTACGATCCAACTCGTCCCTGCCGATTGTTTTACCCAGCTAGCTATTCTCACCCGCCCGTGCTTGGCATATTAGCCCTCTCCTATCATATCCTTGTACTCACCTAGATGGTTTTTAAATGTTGCTAACCTGCCCAGCTCAACCACCATTTCTGCCAGCGTGTTCCAAATACGCAGCAGTCTCTGCCGTTCCAGCATCCCAAGTTTGTCCAACCTCTTGTTATGGTACATACCCTCCAATCCAGGCAGCATCCTGGAAAACCTCTTCTGCGCCCTCTCCAAAGCCTCGGCATCCTTCCTATAACTCCAAATGCAATACTCCAGACGCAGCCTAACTAGAGGCATAACTTCCTAAGTTTTAAACTCAGTGTCCCAACTAATAAAGGCAAGCATGTCATATGCCTCCTTAACCATCCTATCAGCCTGTGCAGTCACTTTAAGAAAGGTATGTGTTTGGACCCCAAGATCCTTCTGTTTATCAACACTGTGAAAGGACTTGTTCTAACACTGTACTGTCTCTTCCCTTCTTGCCAAATGCTCATCCTCTATCACTTTGCCACTCTTCCTTCCCCCCATTCCCCTACCAACTTCTTCCCCTCTCTTCTCTTTCTCCTGATAGCCACTCTCCCTCTTCCCTGACTGATAATCCCTCTCTGTCTCTCTTCATATATATCCTTTTCTTTTCTCTCCTTCTCCAGTCTCTTAAGCTCATCCCTCTCCCATCTCTCTGCCTCTCATCTTCCCTCCCCCTCTTCCCCCTCTCTCCTTCTCTCACGATCTCCACGCTCTGACCCCCTCCCTATCTCCCCCTATTCCCCGTCCTTCCTCTCCCAATCTCCTCTCTCTCTCCCTGTTGTAATTTGGCATACACTTTTAATATGCTCGTACCAAAGTTTGTCAAACTCCTTAACTTGACGTGGTCTCGGCTCTGTGGACTTGATATTCCCGTCTGAACTATCTCCGGGATCCGAGAGAATTATTCCAGGAGACTTCCGCCCACATTGCCGGCTCTCTCCTTCCGAATTCCAAGCAACCTTATCTCTAAATAACAGGAGGAAGTCCCTCGTGCAGCAAGGACACACTGAATGTAAATCCAATTGCCAGTAACTCCGAACCGGAAGCCCACTGCCTGTGAAACAATGCGTGATAAACAGGTCTATTCTGAACTGCAAATAAACGACCATCAAAGGTAATCGTGCCAGAAGTTTGAGATGTAATCTTAAAATCTTGGAAATACTTAGCACTTCAGGCCAATTTCTGGATGTTTGTTGCAGTTTGTAAAGTGTGTGTGGTGAGGTGTGGTCAGGTCTGCAGAGAGGACAGTGGGTTGGAAGGTGGAGGGACTGGAGAGCGGAAGGGTGCAGTGGGGGGAAGTGGAGGAGCTGATGTTGAATGTAGAGTTGGTCATGAGGGGTGAAGAGGGTTAAAGATGGGAATGATGGGGTGTCTGTGAGAGAAAGTGGGGAGTATGGGTGAGAGAGAGCAGAGAGTGAAGATAAGGAGAGGAATAGACAGAGTGATGAGGTGGGGGAGGTAGGGACATGGACAGAGAGAGGGGATACAGGAAGAGGGGGAAAAGAGAAAAGCTGGAGAGAGGGAGAGAGAAGGGAAACACGGGGAGATGAAGATGGAGAGAGAAAGTGGTGAGATATGAGAGGGCTGGGAGATACAGAAATGGGAGAACGAGGGAGAGAAGTGGAAGACAGGGAGAAGGAAGTGGGTGGTAAGAAAGCGGGAGGGAGGGAGAAAGGGAGAAGGAGAGAGAGAGTAACGGTCAGAAAAGAGGGAGGAGACGGTGTTAGGTAGTGTAAGGGATAGAGAGAGCGTGCACATAGCGAGTGGCAAGATGTGGAAAAAGTGGGAAATACAGATAGGACGGCAATTGAGAGAGGGAGAGGGACGTAAGAAAGAAGTCTGGAGGGACGCAGAGAGACAGAAAGAGGGGGATGGGAATAAAGACAGAATATATGAGAGATGAGAAAGATGGGGAGAGAGGAGAGAGAGAGGATGGAAAGAGACACAGCAGGCAGGGGATGGAATAAGGGAGAGGGAGGGGAGATGGAAGGGGGAACAGGGAGCACGAGTGATACGTGGTTGAGATGGGGTGGGAGGGGAGATGAAATGGGGACTTTTAGGTGTGATGGAGAAAGGGAACATGAGGGAGAAGGGGACAGGCTGAGGGAGAGAGAGGAGGGAAGGTAGGAATTGAGTCGTGAAGAAGAACGGCGAGATGGGAGAGGAACATTTGGGAGGATCAGAGTGAGGGGAAGAGGAAAATAGAGGATAGGGATAGAAACTACTGTCTGCAGAGAGGGTGAACAGGGAGACAGAACGAGATGAAGATATGTAGAGGGAAAGTACGGGTGGGGGATCAGAGAAGAATTATTAAGACCTCCTTTGCTCACTGGGCTAGGAATTGGTCTGAGGGCCAAATGGTATGATAAAAGATCCCTCAGAAAGATTTTCAGAATAGGAAGTGAGCTTTCTTGTGGTGAGTCAGGGATCCACAGAAAATGGATTCAGGGGAGGGACAAAGGCAAAAGAAAGGCGAGTAAAGAGGAGGTGAGAGGTCATGCACACAAATTTTGATGGAACTCAGCAGGTCAGAAAGCATCTATGGAACTGAATAAAGAGTCAACGATTGGGGCTGAAACCCTTCATCGGGGTGGAAAGCAAGAGGAAAGGAACCAAAATAAGAAGGTGTGGGAGGGGAAGGAGTACAAGCTAGAAGGTGATAGGTGAATCCAGGTGGTTAGGGGAGGGAGGATGAATTCAGAAGCTTGATAGTGATAGGTGAAAAAGAAAGAATCTGATTGGAGAGGAGAGTGGACCAAGAGAGAAAGGTAAATGGAGGAGGGGTCGAGGTAATGGTCGAGATTCAGGAAGGTTTGCTATAGAACATAGAACAGTACAGGCCCTTCGGCCCACAATGTGCTGACCCTCAAACCTTGCCTCCCATATAACCCTCCACCTTAAATTTCTCCATATACCTGTCTAGTCGTCTCTTAAATTTCACTAGTGTATCTACCTCCACCACTGACTCAGGCAGTGCATTCCACGCACCAACCACTCTATGAGTAAAAAACCTTCCTCTAATATCCCCCCTTGAACTTCCCACCCTTTACCTTAAAGCTATGTCCTCTTGTATTGAGCAGTTGTGCCCTGGGGAAGAGGCATTGGCTATCCATTCTATCTATTCCTCTTGATATCCTGTATACCTCTATCATGTCTCCTCTTGCCCTAGCTCCCTTAATCTCTGATCATAATCCATATTCTCTAAACCAGGCAGCATCCTGGTAAATCTCTTCTGTACCCTTTCCAATGCTTCAACATCCTTCCTATAGTGAGGCGACCAGAAATGGACGCAGTACTCCAAGTGTGGCCTAACCAGAGTTTTATAGAGCTGCATCATTACCTCGTGACTCTTAAACTCTGTCCCTCGACTTATGAAAGCTAACACCCCATAAGATTTCTTAACTACCCAAACTACCTGTGAGGCAACTTTCAGAGATCTGTGGACATGTATCCCCAGATCCCTCTGCTCCTCCACACTCCCAAGTATCGTGCCATTAACTTTGTATTCTGCCTTGGAGTTTGTCCTTCCAAAGCGTACCACCTCACACTTCCCCGGGTTGAACTCCATCCGCCACTTCTCAGCCCACTTCTGCATCCTATCAATGTCTCTCTGCAATCTTCAACAATCCTCTACACTATCTACAACACCACCAAGCCTTGTGTCGTCTGCAAACTTGCCAACCCACCCTTCTACCCCCACATCCAGGTCGTTAATAAAAATCACGAAAAGTAGAGGTCTCAGAACCGATCCTTGTGGGACACCACTAGTCACAACTCTCCAATCCGAATGTACTCCCTCCACCACGACCCTCTGCCTTCTGCAGACAAGCCAATTCTGAATCCACCTGGCCAAACTTACCTGGGTTCCATGCCTTCTGACTTTCTGAATAAACCTACCATGTGGAACCTTGTCAAACGCCTTACTAAAATCCATGTAGATCACATCCACAGTACTACCCTCATCTGTATGCCTGGTCACCTCCTCAAAGAACTCTATCAGGCTTGTTAGACACGATTTGCCCTTCACAAAGCCATGCTGACTGTCCCTGATCAGACCATGATTCTCTAAATGCCCATAGATCCTATCTCTAAGAATCTTTTCCAACAGCTTTCCCACCACAGACGTAAGGCTCAATGGTCTATAATTACCCGGACTATCCCTACTACATTTTTTCAACAAGGGGACAATATTCGCCTCCCTCCAATCCTCCAGTACCATTCCCGTGGACAACAAGGACATAAAGATCCTAGCCAGAGGCTCAGCAATCTCTTCCCTTGCCTCATGGAGCAGCCTGGGGAATATTCCATCAGAATATATCCTCTTTTGAGTCAGTATGGGTGGAAGTCAGGAACAGGAAGGGAGCAGTTACTCTATTGGGAGTATTCTATAGGCCCCCTGGTAGCAGCAGAGATACCGAGGAGCAGATTGGGAGGCAGATTTTGAAAAGGTACAAAAATAACAGGGTTGTTATCATGGGTGACTTTAACTTCCCTAACATTGATTGGCACCTGATTAACTCCAAGAGTTTTGACGGGGCAGAGTTTGTTAAGTGTGTCCAGGACGGATTCCTGTCACAGCATGTTGACAGGCCGACTAGGGGGAATGCCATACTGGATCTAGTGGTGTCATGACGATCTGGGCAGCGGTTTGCTGGAGAGAGAAGTGCATGCAAAGCATCCTCAGAAAGGATAGCAGGGAGAGAGGGGCGGTTACAGAACATAGAACTTAATACAGCCCCACAATGTTGTGCCGACTGTATACCAATCCAACAAGAGATGGTGAGATGGAGAGGGAGAGAGACCGTGGGAGAGAGGGGGAGGGGACAGAGAGAGAGAGAGAAATGAGCAGAACTAAAGATGACATTTTCATTTTGATCATTTGCCATCACACGCTATAACAGCCCTCAAATATACAGTATACAAACCAGTTCAGGGTGATGGAGCACATACTTTTCAGGGGACGATACGGATATGTTTTCAGTGAGGATACGGATGATATCCCCTCTGTGGGAGGTGTGTATATGCTGTGGGAGGATATGGCTATGTGCTCTATGGAATGCTATAGAGGCAGATAAGCTCAATGTGAGGGTATGCAGATTTTCTCTCTATGGGAGGATATTATTCTGTACCTGCATATTCTCCCACATATGTTCTGTGTGAGGATATGCAGATTTTCTCTCTACCGGAGGATATTAGAATGTGCTGTCTATGGGAGGATTCGGAGGACATTATTTTGCTTGAGGATATGCAGCTATGCTCTCTGTAGGAGTATATCAATCAGAACATGCTCTTTGGGAAGATATTGGCATTTTCTCTCAATATAAGTAGGTGGGGGATATGCTCTCTAAGGTATGTTGTGGGGAATATACGCTCTATGGGAGGATATGGGCATATGTTCTGAACAAGGATATGGGATATGCTTTCTATGGGAGGATATGGATATGTGTTCTACGGGAGGATATAAGGGATACACATTCTAGAGGAAGATGTGCTCCATGGGACGATATGCAGATATACTACCTTTGGAAGGATATGGGGCATAGGCCCTCTAGCAGACGATATATAGATCTGTTCTCCATGGGAAAACAGGATATTGGGACTCGGATCTCACTGTCCAGCGATAGCCTCTCAAGTCAGCCTAACCCCATACAATTGTATGTGCTTAGAGGAAGTGGATCCCGTGAATTCCTGTCCTGGAACAAACTCCCTGAGCCTTTGATTGACGCACCGTCCCCTGCCCCTACACTGTATCCCACTGCCATCTTCCCGGGCTCACCGTAAGAGGCCAGGTCCAGCTCGGCTGGAACCTGCTGCATCGAGTCGTCACAAAGAAGTCCGTGATGTGAAAAGGTGGCCATCCCTGGACCTAGAAACGATTTCTTTCGAGATTTTTAAAGGAGTGTTCGATATTCTGCTCCCGTTCTTCCTCGGTACCGAGACCCTCTGATCGGCGAACTGCCTCGCACTTTCCCTGTGGGTTAACGAAACGTGTGTTGTTTAGAAGTGGTGCTATTGGACGAAACAAACGGTTACACCAACAAAGTACCCAGGACATCTTTAAGGAGCGGTGTCTCAGAAAGGCAGCGTCCATTATTAAGGACCTCCAGCACCCAGGGCATGCCCTTTTCTCACTGTTACCATCAGGTAGGAGATACAGAAGCCTGAAGGCACACACTCAGCAAATCAGGACCAGCTTCTTCCCCTCTGCCATCCGATTCATAAATGGGTGTTGAACCCATGAACACTACCTCGCTTTTTTTAATATATATTATTTCTATTTTCGCATGGATTCTAATCTATTTAATGTGTATATTGTAATTGATTTACTTATTTTTTATTATTATTATCTTCCTCTGCTATATATATATTATGTACTGCATTGAACTGCTGCTGCTAAGTTAACAAATTTCACGACACATGCCGGTGATAATAAACCTGATTCTGATTCTGAACTAATAATCGGTCCCGATTACATCTGTCATTCAACACTATCCCATCACGCACTCAGCCAGGGAGTGGAACTCCCTCTGCACCATCACATATCACGCTCCCAGGGTCAGGCACAAAGTGATCTCCCTTTACACCATCTGTTCACACACTCCCATGGTTAGACATAGGGTGAAGCTGCCTCTGCACAATCCCATCATACACTCTCCTTTATCCCAATACCACTTTCACTTTCTTCTCCCGCTTCTCTCCATCCCCTCCAGGAATTCCAGCCAGCATAGTCAAAGTCCATCCCGGACATTCCCTCTTCTCCCAACTCCCATTTCCCACCGGACAGAAGATGCTGTACATGCGCCTGAAAGCACGTACCACTAGCCTCAATGGCAGCTTCAACCCCTCGGATTCCTGGACCAATCACTTCCTGCACAGCCCCTTCCCAACTAGACTGCCCACGTTCCCGGATTTAACTCCAATTCCCTCGGTGATTCCGTCGTTACCGCTTCAGCATTTCCGTTTGCTCGACTACAGATTGCACTCCCCTGCTTTTTTACGCTCTTTCCTGTATTTATTATTGCCAATTCGCTCTGTGAGCAACTTCATTGTGACCTGGTGTCGACAAAGTGGTGTTTATTAGCAGATGCACAGGCCCGTGTGTGCACAGTTGCAGCAGCGTCACAGACACAGAGCATCAGATACCTTCCTGCATTGATGTGATGAAATAATCTGCATGGGTGGCATGCAGAGCAAAGTTTTTATCCCTACCCCGGGCCATGTGACAATACTAAACCAATCTGAACAAGACGCCGAAATCTGCGTTACGAGAGGTGATTGATAAGTTTGTGGCCTAAGGTAGAAGGTGTCAATTTTAGAAAATCTAGCACATTTATTTTTCATCATAGTCCCCTCCTGCATTTACACACTTAGTCCAGCGGTCGTGCAGCATACGGATCTTGGACCTCCAGAAAGTGCCCACAGCACCGGTGATTGATAAGTTCGTGGCCCAGGGTAGAAGGACATGAGTTAGTTCTACAGCTCTCGTTACATGCGCATGCAGGTCAAATCTGAGTGATTATGCAGAAACTTTGAAGTTAATAACATCTCCTTCTACCGTGGGACACGAACTTATCAATCACCCATCGTACACTGATAGTTTGTATCATGTATCATGATCGTGAGATAATTTTCTTAAGCTCTCTGGTGTGCGGTTTGCACTCCTGTCCACCGTGCTTTCAGTGAAAGGTGTGGAAGGACACGCCGGGTGAAGTGATGTGAGCACTAGCTCATCTTACAATAAGCCCTCACGTTTTATCGGCGACTCTTGTCAGCTCGTCCATACCACATTCAAACTTCAGTACCATTCACACAAACATTTAGAATTCATTTCACAACTTGCAACTCCTGAAAATCCCGAGCAGCGTCTCTGCAAACAGCCAAGGGTGCGGGGATCTGCTCGGGAGGACCTCAGTTCCCCTGCTACAAAGTGCACATTGTTCCTGAACTCTTTAGGGGATGGGTAGGTTATCTGCTGACCCTCACGGGGACGGGTCCCCCCTCCCCGACACACACACACACACACACACACACACAGAGTCTTACTGGGGTATGGGTCGCTCTCCCTCTCTCACACACACACACACACACACGAGTCTTACTGGGGTATGGGTCGGTCTCTCTCTCTCTCCCTCACACACACACACACACACACACACACACACACACACACACACACATATCACAAAAAAATATGGAAAGAGAGTAGGAGCGAGGCAGGGATGGAGAGGGAGAGACAGAGGGGTTGGAGATGGAAGAGAGGAAGGAAGAAATGAGAGGGGTAAGGTTGGAAAGTTTGATATAAAAGAGGGGCGACAGGAGAAAGAGGTTGTGATGAAAAGGTATAGAGGAACGAGTGTGAGAAAAGGTAGAGGGGAGAGAAAGATCAACAGAGATGGAGAAAGAAAGTGGATGAGGGAGAGATGCAGAGAGAAAGGGAGAAAGGGTAGAGGGAAGGTAGGACAAATCCAGAAAGAGAGGAAGAGAGAGAGAAAGAGGGAGGATCCATGGAGAAAGGGAAGAGGGAAGCGAGGGCAAAGGAAAGTAGATAAAGAGGGATGGAGAGGGAACGGGATTAAGGAGAGATATAGGGAGATAAAGTAGATGAACAGAGAGATGAGGAAGGGGGGATAAAGAGGGGAAAAGAGAGATATCGAGAAGGACTGGAAAGAGAAAGGGAACGATGGGGGCGAGGGACGGGAGGAAAGAAAGACGCAGGTAGAAAAGAGAGGGGAGGAGAGAAAGGGACGAAAGTGCAAGATAAAAAGGGAAAGTATGGGGAGATGGTGGAGGGCGTGAAAGAAAGAAATTCAGAAAGAGAAGTGAAAAGATAAAGGGAAAGAGGGGCGAAGGAGAGAAAGATGAAGAGAGAGAGGAAAGGGGAAGGAAAGAGAGGCAAATCGAGGTGGAGGAGGAGAAAGGGGCGAGAGAGAGATTTAAAGAGGGAGTGTGAGAGGGAGGAAAAAATTGGAGGCAAAAAGTGTGTTAGACGGAGAGGGGTAAATGGGGCGTGGGGAAACAGAGGCTTGCGGTGGAAAATGCGAGGAGCAGGGCAGTAGTTAGAGAGACCGGCGCACGAAGTCAAGAACACTCTGATACTTACCGGCTTTACGTTGAGTCTGTGTCCGAGTGCTCTGCTCTGCCCTCGCTATGTCCCGGGGAGTTATAACCAGCTCCGCACAGTCTCCATATCTCCCAAAGGGGCGTGACTGCCTTGGGTCGTGACAAAGTCTGCCGGACTTTCCATGACACGTTCCTGTTGGAAAAACACACACACACACGCATCAGGAAGAGCGGAAGGTGGGGGAAGCAGGCGGGGGAGGGTCGGCCACGGGTCAGGGGCTGTGAAACCTCTGATTAACTACCTTCTTGCCTCGGTCTTTGTCTTTGGAGCTAAAAATGGGTTAAATCCGCGGGATAGCTGTAGTAGACGGCAGGGGGGCGAGAATGGGGACAGAGAACCCCCGAGTGAGAGAGGGTGGGTAAACGTTATGAAAGCAAAACGAACGGACACCCCCCCCCACCAAAACACACACACACACACACACACAACATACGAATAAGTTTCCGGAATCAGAATCAGGTTTATTATAATCGACAAAAGTTGTGAAATATCCTGTGTTACGGCAGCGTTACTGTGCAAAGACATACAATTACTAGAAGTTACAATAAATAATAACTGTCTACAATAGTCATTGCCTCGGTAAAGCTTCATGAGAGACCCCTCCCACTCACTCCCCACCCCCGAATATTCTTCCCCATCTTCTGTGGAGGTATGGCTACCGACGTAAGCGATTTTAATGAAAGTTATCACTCAGGCTCTGGAGTGCAGGAGTTGGGATACAACTTTACAGCTGCACAAGATATCGGTGATACCGCAATTGAAGTAAAGCTTGCCGGTCTGGTCACCTAGCGATAGGGGGGATGTCATTAAGCTGGAGAGGGTGCAGGAAAGATTTATGCGGACGTCCCCGGAATGGGGGGTGGGCTCGAGTTATAAGGAGAGGCTGGGTAGACTGGTACTATTTTCCCTAGAGTGAAGGAGGCTGAGGAGTGACTTAAAAGAGGTTTATAAAACCATAGGGGGCAGAGATAAGGACCCAAGGGAGCTGGTGTAAGATGAGAGGGAAAGGTTTAAAGGGAATCTAAGCGGCAACTTTTTCCACACAGAGAACGGTGGCCATTTGGAAAGAGCTGCCTGAGGAAGTGTTTGAGGCTGGCACAATAACAATGTGGATAGGAAGGGTTTAAAGGGAATTCGTACATTTGCAGACAAATGGGACAAGCCACTGCAGGCAACTTGGGCTGCATAGACCAGTTGGGCCAAATGGCCTCTTTCTGTGCTCTATGACTATATGATCATAGTTTCATATTAGAAACATAGAAACATAGAAAACCTGCAGTACAATATAGGCCCTTCAGCCCTCAAAGTTGTGCCGAACATGTCCCTACCTTAGAAATTACTAGGCCTACCCATAAGCCTCTATTTTTCTAAGCTCCATGTACCTATCCAAAAGTCTCTTAAAAGACCCTATCATATCCACCTTCACCACCGTTGCCGGCAGCCCATTTCATGCACTCACTACTCTGTGTAAAAAACTTACCCCTGACATCTCCTCTGTACCTACTCCCTAGCACCTTAAACCTGTGTCCTCTTGTGGCAACTATTCAGCCCTGGGAAAAAGCCTCTGACTATCTACATGATCACTGCCTCTCATCATCTTATTTACCTCTATCAGGTCACCTCTCATCCTCCATCGCTCCAAGGAGAAAAAGCCGAGTTCACTCAACCTGTTTTCATAAGGCATGCTCCCCAATCCAGGCAACATCCTTGTAAGTACCCTCTGCATCCTTTCTATGGCTTCCACATCCTTCCTGTAGTGAGGTGACCAGAACTGAGAACAGTACTCCAAGTGGGGTCTGACCAGGGTCCTATAAAGCTGCAACATTACCTCTCGGCTCCTAAATTCAATTCCATGATTAATGAAGGCCAATACACCATACGCCTTCTTAACCATAGAGTCAACCTGCGCAGCTGCTTTGAGTGTCTCCCCCGTGTATCCTGAAGTAATATTCTCTCCCTTAACTCTTAACTCTTCCTCTCTAGTTCTCCCCCCGCCCACCTGCACAAGCAAGGCGTAACTTACAGCAGCCAATTTGATATGAGATAGAAAAGAAAGTCCTCTAGCCTTCCAGCCTGTTCCACATCCAACTGTATATTAGCTGATCATCCAACTTTCGACTCCGGGTCCAAACTTCTCATGTAACTTGATCCCCAGCATCTGAACAACATTTTATCTCCTTATTGTGTGTGTGTGTGTGTGTGTGTGTGTGTGTGTCCTTTTTCGCTGTGACCCCATGGGTTTCCTCTAGGAGGTAGTGCTATTCCTTTCACATCTCTGAAAAGATGAGTGGTGTGGGTGGGTTAATCTGCCGATGTGAATTGCCCTCCTAGTGTGTGGGTGAGAGGTAGGATCCGAGGGGAGTTAGTGGGACTTTGGAGGGTTGGGGATGAATGAAAACAAAACAGGTGGGGTTAGTGAGATGGGTGGTTGAGGATTAGCAGAAAACTAAAAGGTCAAATGACCTGATTACACAAATATCTTCTTATCACTCTCTTGTGTTCCCTGGAGTTGAATTACCTGACCATTAGGAACACAGTTCGTGCATCTAATCTGTCCCATCCAAGAACAAACTTATCCAAACTCTTCTCACATTCTTCTAAACATGTATTGAACACTTCCTGAGCAACACACAGTACAGGGACAGATCACAACAACACCATCTCCACACACACACACACACACACACACACACACACACACACACACACACACACACACACAAACACACACACACACATACACACACACAAACACATGCACACTCTAACACACACATAGACCATCACTGGGGGAAGGGATCTCTCTCATTCTCTCTCTCTCTCTCTCTCTCTTTCTCACTCACTCTCACACGCACACACACACTGACACACTCACACATTCTAACACACATAGACCATCACTGGGGGAAGGGTCTCATTCTCTCTCTCTCTCTATTTCTCTTTCTCACTCACTCTCTCACACACACACACACACACACACACACACACACACACATGCACACACAGACTGACACACGTAGACCATCATTGGGGGATAGGTCTCTCTCATTTCCTCTCTCTCTCTCTCTCTCATACACACACACACACACTCACACATTCTAACACACACATAGACCATCATTGGGGGAAGGGTCTCTCTCATTCTGTCTGTCTGTCTCTCTCATTCTGTCTCTCTCTCTCTCTCTCTCTCTCTCTCTATCTTACACACACACTCTCTGTACTCTCTACGAAGCGATTCATCGAATTTACAACAACACAGGTACTGCGAAATGCACCGACATCGTCATCTCTGACTGGAGGCCTGTGACTAGTGGAGTACTGTGGGGATTGGTGCTGGGTCTGTTGTTGTCTGTCATTTATATCAATGACCTGCGTGACAATGTGGTTAACTGGATTGGCAAATTTGTGGATGACACCAAGATTGGGGTAGTGGACAGTGAGGAAGACTATTAGAGATTGCAGTGGGATCTTGACCAGCTGGAAAAATGAGCTGAAAAATGGTAGATGAAATTTAATGCAGACACATGTGAGGAGTTTCACTTCAGTGAATGATGGAACACTGAAGACTCCAGTAAAACAAAATGAGCTGGGAACACAGGTCCATTATTCACTGCAACTCACACAAAATGCTGGAGAAACTCAGCAGGCCAGGCAGCACCTATGGAAAAAAGTACAGTTGATATTTTGGGTGCGTTGCTCAGATTTCCAGCATCTCTAGATTTTCTCTTGTTTGTGATCCCGTTATTCATTGAAAGTGGTGGCACGGGCAGAGAGAATCATTAAGAAAGCCCTTTACACATTGCCCTTCATAAATCAAAGTACTGAGTGCAGGAGTTGAGTTGTTCTGTTGAATAAGACATTGGTGAAGCATAATTTGGAGAATTGTGTACAGTTCGGGTCACCTACCTGCAGGAAAGATATAAAATAGGTTGAAAGAATGCAGAGAAAAATGACAAACATGTGGCCAAGACTGGGAGACCTGAGTTATAAGGGAAGATTAAATAGACAAGACTTCATTCCTCAGGAAGGAAGTAAAAGATCAAGGGGAGATTTGATAGAAGTATACAAAATTATGTGGGGTATAGACAGGCTTTTTCCACTGATGTTGGGTGAGACTACAACTGGAAGTCATAGGTTAAGAGTGAAAGGTGAAATGTTTAAAGGGAACATGAGGGGAAACTTCTTCAGCTCAGAGGGTCGTGAGAATGTGGAATGAGCTGCCAGTGCGAGTTTGATTTTAATATTTAAATTTGGATAGGCACATGGATACCTATCGACTCGAAGAGAGAGAGAGCTACGCATGGCCTGGGGAGAAAAGTTTAGCAAAAGGACCATTTCACGGGGCTTGGCGCATTACAATAATGGGTATGACTGCGAGGCCAGTTTTCAGTTCTGGGTGTCAGATGTGGGATGTCCGGGAGACTTCCAGCCTCCCTGATGGCCACCAGGTGCATCAAGCTGCAGCTCCTTAGAGACAGTGTTAGAGAACTGAAGATGCAGCTCGATGACCTTCAACTTGTCAGGGAGAGTGAGGAGGTGATAGACAGGATCTACAAGCAGGTAGGCACCCCGGTGCCACAGGAGACAGATAAGTGGGTGACCGTCAGGAGAGGGAAGGGAGGACATCAGGTAGTGAGAGCACCCCTGTGGATGTGCCCCTTAACAATAAGTACTCCATTTTGAGTGCTGTTGGGGGGATGATCTACTTGGGGGAAGCAACAGTGGCTGTGCCTCTGGCACAGAGTCTGGCCCTGTGGCTCAGAAGGGTAAGGAATGGAAGAGGATGGCAGCAGTAATAGGGGACTCTATAGTTAGGGAGACAGATAGGTGATTCTGTGGGCGCAAAAAAGAAACAAGGATGGTAGTTTGCCTCCCAGGTGCCAAGGTTCGTGATGTTTCTGAGCACATCCACAATATCATGAAATGGGAGGGTCGAGGTACATATTGGTACCAGCGGCATAAGTAGAAAAATGGTGGAGGTCCTGAAAGCGGAATACAGGGAGTTAGGAAGGAAGATGAGAAGCAGGATCTCAGATTGCTGCCTGTGCCACGCAACAGTGAGTATACAAATAGAATGAGGTGGAGGATAAATGTGTGGCTGAAGGATTGGAGCTGTACAAAAAGGATGGGTTGCACTTGAATCCAAGGGGGACTAATAAGCTGGCAGGGAGGTTTGCTAATGCTGTTGGGAGGGTTTAAATGAGATTTGCAGGGGGGTGGGAACTGATGTGAAGAGGCAGAGGATGGGGAGGTTGGAACACAAGTAGAGACAGCTTGTAAGGAGTTTGTGAGGAAGAATAGGCAGATGTTAGAGCAAAGGTGCACTCAGCCTGATGTGTTAAGATGTGTCTATTTTAATGCAAGGAGTATCATTAATAAGGTGGATCAACTTCGAGCATGGATCAATATGTAGAACCGCGACATCATTGCGGAGACTTGGATGTCTCAGGAGCAGGAATGACTGCTGAGTGTGTCAGGCTTTAGATGTTTCAAAAACAACAGAGAGGAAGGCAAAAGAGGTGGGGGCATGGCATAGTGTCACGGCTTCGGAAAAAGAGAAAGTCATGGAGGGATGGTTTACTGAGTCAATATGGGTGGAAGTCAGAAACAGGAAAGGGGCAATAACTCTACTGGGTGTTTTCTCTCAACCTCCCCCCCCCCAAATAGTAACAGGGATATTGAGAAGCAGATAGGGAGGCAGGTAATAATAGGGTTGTTGTGATGGGAGAGTTTAACTTTCTTAATATTGATTGACATCACCTTAGCACAAGCATTTTAGATGGGGTGGAGTTTGTTAGATATGCTCAGGAAGGTTTCCTGATGCAATATGTAGACATGCCAACTAGACGAGAGACTGTACTTGATCTGGTATTGGGAAATGAAGCTGGTCAGGTGTCAGATCTCTCAATGGGAGAGCATTTTGGAGGTAGTGACTACAACTCTATCTCCTTCACCATAGTGCTGGAGAGGGATAGGAACAGACAATTTGGGAAAACATTTAACTGGGGTGGGGGAAATATGCTATTAGGCAAGAACTTGGGAGCAGATGGTCTCAGGGAAATGAAAGGCAGAAATGTGGCAAATATTCAGGGAACCTTTGCATGGAGTTCTGCATAGGGATGTTCCACTGAGGCAGAGAAAGGATGATAGAGAATGGTGTAGAAAGTATGTTGAAAATCTAGTTAAGAAGAAAAGAAAAACTTACAAAAGGTTCAAGAAAGTAGGTACTGTTAGAACTCTAGAAAATTACAAGGTTGCTAGGAAGGATCTTAAAAATGGAATTAGGAGAGTTGGAAGGGGCTGTGATAAGGCCTTGGTGAGCAGGATTAAGGAAAACCTAAAAGCATTCTACTTTAAGGTTTTCTATTTGTGAAGAGCAAGAGGATGAGCCGTGTGAGAACAGGACCAATCAGGTGCGATAGTGGAAAAGCGAGCATGAAACTGGAGGAGGCGGCAGATGTACTTAATGAATACTTTGCTTCAGTATTCACCAGGGAAAAAGACCTTGGCATTTATGGGGATGACCTACAGCTGACTGAAATGCTTGAGCATATAGAAATTAAGAAAGAGGATGTGCTGGAGCTTTTGAACAGCATTAAATTGGACCAGATAAGATATACCCCAGGCTACTGAGAAGCGAGGGAGGAGATTGCTGAGCCTCCTGTGATGTTCTTTGCATCATCAGTAGGGACAGGAGAAGTACCAGAGGAGTGGAGGGTTGCAAATGTTGTTCCCTTGTTCAAGAAAGGGAGTAGAAGTAACCCAGGAAATTATAGGCCAGTGAATCTGACTTCAGTTGTGGGCAAGTTGTTGGAGAAGATCCTGAGAGACAGTATTTATGAACATTTGGAGAGACATAACCTGATTAGGGATGGTCACCATGGCTTTGTCAAGGGGAGGTCCTGCCTTATGAGCCTGATTGAATTCTTTGAGAATGCAAGAAAACACATTGATGAAAGTAAAGCAGCAGATGTAGTGTATATGGATTTCAGTAAGGCATTTGGTAAGGTTCCCCATGCAAGGCTCCTTCAGAAAGTAAGGAGGCATGGGATCCAAGGAGACCTTGCTTTGTGGATCCAGAATTGGCTTGCCCACAGAAGGCAAAAGATGGTTGTAGAGGTTCGTATTCTGCATGGAGATTCACAGAGATCTGTTCTGGAACCCCTCCTCTTTGTGATTTTTATAAATGACTTAGATGAAGAAATAGAAGGGTGGGTTAGTAGTTTTCTGATGACACAAAGGTTGGGGGGAATGTTGTGGATAGTCTAGAGGGTTGTCAAAGGTTACAGCAGGACATTGTTAGGATGCAGAACTGGGCAGAGAAGTGGCAAATGGAGTTCAACCCAAAAAATTGTGAAGTTGTTCATTTTGTTAGGTTAAATTTGAAGACAGAATATAATATAAATGCTAAGATCTTGGGGTCAGTGCCCATAGAACACAAAGGTGTTGCACAGGTTGATTGTGTTGTTAAGACCGGGTATGGTGTAATGGCCTTCATCAACCATGGGATTGAGTTCAAGAGCCGTGTGGTAATGTTACAGCTATGTAAGACCTTAGTTAGACCCCACTTGGAGTACTGTGTTCAGTTCTGGTCACCTCACTACAGGAAGGATGTGGATACTATAGAGAGAGTGCAGAGGAGATTTACAAGGATGTTGCCTGGACTGGAGGGACTACCTTATGAGAACAGGTTGAATGAACTTGGCCTTTTCTCCTTGGTGCAATGGAGGATGAGGGGTGACCTGATAGAGGTGTATAAGATGATGAGGGGCATTGATCGTGTGGATAGTCAGAGGCTATTTTCCCAGGGCTGAAATGGCTAACATGAGGGGGCATAGTTTTAAGGTGCTTGGAAATATTTACCGAGGGGATGTCAGGGGTAAGTTTTTCACACAGAATTGATGTGTGGAATGGCTGCCAGCTGTGGTGGAGGAAGAGGATACAATAGACTCTTTTAAGAGCCTCTTAGATAGGTACATGGGCTTAGAAAAATAGGGCACTATGTGCTAGGGAAATTCTAGGCAGTTTCTCGAGTAGGTTACATGGTCAACACAACATTGTGGCCGAAAGGCCTGTAATGTGCTGTAAATTTCTATCTTCTATGATAGCAAGGGCATGAAGGGCTATGGTCTGGTTGCAGGTCAATGGGACTGGGCAGCTTAAATGGTATGGCACAGAATAGATGGGCTAAGGGTCTGTTTATAGGCTGTACTTTTCTATGACTCCATGACATGAGGGAGTCCGCTCTTACTTCATGTCTCCCTCTCAGTTCTCCTTCTGAAAACCAGTGTTCTGTGTGTACAATCATATATCTCGCTCCCTCCATCCCCCTCTCTCCCTCTCTCCTTTCTCCCTGTCTCCCTCTCTTCCTCTCTCTCCAACTTCCAGCATGGAGGCGCGGGAGAAAAAGAGAAAAGACAGCTAACGCTGGAGCCATGTGCAGACAGCTGAAAGAGTCAGCATTTCGAATGCACCTGTGGATGGCAAAGGGGAGGACCACAGTCAGCCTCTCGGCCAAGACCCTTCACAGAAAGTGCCGGTTGGCGATCCTGGCAGTCGTTCGAGTTTTAGTTGCCGGAAGGGTGGCGGTGAGCACAGAAGACATGGAGCATTGGGCTGTGGCCACAAGACAACAAATTTCACGACATGTAATAAACACGATTCTGATTTATTTTAGTCTATTATATCTAAAGTGTTTAGCAGAGGCAACATTGTGAAATTGACAAACATATTGCCAGGCCTTGAGGGCCTGACTTATAGGGGAAGTTTAAATAGGTTAGAACTTTATTCTCTGGAGCATAGGAGAATGAGAGGAGACTTGATAGAGGTATATAAAATCATGGGGGGTACAGACAGATTAAATGCAAGACAGCTTTTTTTCCACTGAGGCTGGGTGGAATAGAACTAGAGGTAAAAGGTGAAAAGTTTAAAGGGAACATGAGGGATAACTTCTTCACCTGGAGGGTGGGGTGAGTGTGGAGGACCTGCCTGTGGAACTAGTGGAGCTCGATTTCAACATTTAAAGGAAGTTTGGATAAGTTCATGGATAGGAGAGGTGTGGAGGACTATGGTATGGGTTCAGGTTGATA
This sequence comes from Mobula birostris, assembly GCF_030028105.1. Taxonomy (NCBI): domain Eukaryota; kingdom Metazoa; phylum Chordata; class Chondrichthyes; order Myliobatiformes; family Myliobatidae; genus Mobula; species Mobula birostris. The sequence continues at coordinate 129,599,036 of NC_092377.1, read as the reverse complement.
GGACTAGGCAGAATAATCGACTAGATGGCTGAAAAGTTGTTTGTGTGCAGGTGCCATGTCATACGACCATAGTTACCCTTGGAAAGATTTTCTGCAGCAGTTGTTTGCCATTGCCTACTTCTGGGCAGTGTCTTTACAAGCCGGGTAACCCCAGCCATTATCAATACTCTTGAGAGATTGTCTGCCTGGCGTCAGGGGTAACATAGCCAGTACTTGTGATATGTACTGGCTGCTCACGCAACCATCCACTACCTGCTCCCATGACTTCATGTGACCCTGATCAGGGCAAGGAGGCTAAGTAGGTGCCTAAGGGTAACCTCCAGGCTACCAGAGAGAAAGAGCGCCTAACACCTCCTCTGGTAGAGACATATCTCCAACCCGCCACAAGAAAGTATAATCAACTAGGTGGACCGAAGAGCCTGCTATAGTGCCATTAGATATAGGAGCAAAATTAGGCCATTTGGCCCATCAAGTCTGCTCCAACAGTTCTTCATGGCTGGCCACTTTTCCTCTCAGCCCTAATCTCCTACCTTCTCCCTGTATCCCTTCATTCCCTGACCAATCAAGAAACTGTCAACCACTGCCTTAAACATACATAAAGGCATCGCCTTCACAGCTGCCTGTGGCAAAGAATTCCTCATATTCACCACTCTCTGGCTAAAGAAATTTCTCTTCATCTCCATTCTAAAAGGACATTTCTCTGTTCTGAGGTTGTGTCCTCTGGTCTCGATTCTCCCACCACAGGAAACATTCTCTCCACATCCACTCCATCAAAGCCTTTCACCATTTGATAGGTTTTGACTAGGTCGTTCCTTATACTTCTGAATTCTAATGAATACAGGCACAGAGCTATCAAATGCCCTTCATATGATAAGCCGTTCAATCCTGAAATTATTTTCATAAATCTCCTTTAAACCCTCTCCAGTGTTAGCACATCCTTTCTAAGATAAGGGGCCCAAAACTGCTCACAATACTGACGAAGGTCCTGACGAAGGGTCTCAGCCTGAAACGTCGACTGCACCTCTTCCTACAGATGCTGCCTGGCCTGCTGCGTTCACCAGCAACTTTGATGTGTGTTGCTTCACATTACTGAAGTGAGGTTTCACCGGTGCTTTATAAAACCATAACACTACATCCTTGCTTTTATCTTCTAGCCTTCTTGAAATGAATACTAATATTACATTTTCCTTCCTCACCACACACTCAACCTGCAAATTAACCTTTAGGGAATCCTGCACAAGGGCTCTCAAGTCCATTTGTGCCTCAGATTTTTGAATTTTCTCTGCATTTAGAAAATAGTCTACCTTTTTATTTCTTCTACTGAAATGCATGACCATACACTTCCCAACACTGTGTTCCATCTGCCACTTCACTGCCCATTCTGCTTATCTATCTGTCCTTCTGTAGCCTCTCCACTTCCTCAAAACTACCTGTCCCTCCACCTATCTTTGTATCATCCACAAACTATGCAACAGAGCCATCAATTCCATCATCCAAATCATTGACATATAACATAAAAAGAAACGGTCCCAGCACAGACCCCTGTGGAACACCACAAGTCACGGGTAACCAACCAGAAAAGGCTCCCTTTATTTCCACTCTTTGCCTCCTGCCAATCAGCCACTGCTTTACACATGCTGGTATCTTTCTTATAATACCATGGGCCCTTAACTTGTTAAGCAGCCTCATGTGTGGCACCTTGTCAAAGGCCTTCTGAAAATCCAACATCAACTGATTCTCCTTTGTCTATCCTGCTTGTTATTTCTTCAAAGAATTCCAACAGATTTTTCAGGCAAGATTTCCCCTTATGGAAACCATGCTGACTGCAGCCTCCAAGTACCCCGAAACCACATCCTTAACTATCGACTCCAACATCTTGCCAGCCACTGAGGTCAGACTAACTGGCCTATAATTTCCTTCCTTCTGCCTCTCTCCTGTCTTGAAGAGTTGAGTGGCATTTGCAATTTTCCAGTCTTCTGGGACCATTCCAGCATCCAGTGATCCTTGAAAGATCATTACTAATGCCTCCACAGTTTCTTCAGCTACCTCTTTCAGAACCCTTGGGTATACGTCATCTAATCCAGGTGACTTATCTATCTTCAAGCCTTTCAGTTTCACAAGAACATTCTCCTTAGTAATGGCAAATTTACACATTTCTGACCCCTAACACACTGGCACTTTCGCCATGCTGCTAGTGTCTTGCACAGTGACAGCTGATGCAAATATCTATTCAGTTCATCTACTAGTTCCTTGTCCCCCATTACTACCTCTTCAGCATCATTTTCCAGTGGTCCGATATCCACTCTCACCTCTCTTTTACTCTTTATGTATCTGAAGAAACTGTTGGTATCCTTTAAACGATTATTGGCTTGTATTCCATCTTTTCCTTCTTAATAACTTTTTAGTTGCTTTCTGTTGGTTTTTAAAAGCTTCCCAATCCTCTTACTCACCACTGATTTTTAGTCTATTAGATGCCCTCTCCCTGGCTTCTATGTTGGCTTTGACTTCTCTCATTAGCCGCGGTTGTGTCATCTTGCCTTTAGATTATTTCTTCCTTTTTGGGATGTATTTATCCTGTGACTTCCGAATTGCTTCCAGCTATTCCAGCCATTGCTGCTCTGATGTTATCCCTGCCAGTGTTCTTTTCCAATCAATTCTAGCCTACTACTCTCTCATGTCTCTGTAATTCCCTTTTCTCTACTGCAATACTGATACATCTGATTTAAGTGTCTCTTCAGATTTCAGGGTGAATTTGATTATATTATGATCACTTTCCCCTAAGGGTCTTTTTATCTGAAGCTCTCTAATCAATTCTGGGTCATTGTATCTAGGATAGTTGATCCCGTAGTGGGCTCAATCATGGGCTGCTCTAAAAAGCCACCTTGTAGAAATCCCAGAAAGTCCACCTCTTGAGATCCAGCACCAATCTCCCTGCATATTAAAATCCCCCATGACTATTGTAACATTGCCCTTTTGGTGTGCATTTGCTATCTCCCGATGTAATTTGTCGACCACATCCTTACTAATGTTTGGGAGGTCTATAAACAACTCCTATCAGGGTCTTTTTACCCATGTAGTTCCTGAGATCTAGCCAAATTGAGTCAAAACCTTCTGACCCTATATTATCTCTTTCTAATGAATTGATTTAATATTTTTTGATCATTAGAGGCACATCACCCAGTCTGCCTCCCCGC